>NC_041396.2:164919774-165271024 GCF_900747795.2 Erpetoichthys calabaricus | reverse complement strand
CTGTAGAGTCAACATTGTTGAATATGTACCCACCAAACCATAATCCACAATGCTCGGTGCATTCCAATCTTATTTTACAGTTCCAACCTCTTTATTTTCCAGATTTCCTTTGCATTCCCTACATATATTCAAACTAACTTTTATAATTCATGCCAATGACATAAAGTGATTCATGCAATGAAATCACCCAAATAACCTCAATGACCTTTTGCACTGTGTTTGAGCATTTCACATTTGAAAATCAAATGAAAAAGATATAAAAGCTAAGAACAAGATGACATAAAAAGGAAGGTTATTCGTGACTGTTTTATTGCACCTCTGAAGTGACTTAATGTAATACAAGGTTATAATATTTTTTGTGTAATATATGACCTCCTTTTCCTAATTTCCCGCTCATGAATAAATTATGAGAATAAAGTAGGCCATGAGAACTCATATCAGTAATAAAGCTTTATGCCAAAGCTGCCTGTGAATGTTCAGGAACAGAAGATTTCTTACAATAAAGCAAAATTTATGTAAAATTTTTCAGTATTATTATAATGGTGTTTATATCAAGCTCTGTTGTTCAGATTGCCATTGACCTGAGTTTTGTCAGTTGGGAACTGCTAACATTTCTTTAATAAGTGCTGTAGTTCTTTTCATCGGAATTGTATTTGTAGTCATTTAGTCAAATGTGACACTGTGGCACACTGGTTAGCACTGCTCTCTCTTATCTCCAGAGACCAACATTTAGCTTTCTTGCCAGTCACTGCCTGAGTAAAGTGTACATATTCCATGCTCTTCGCTTGGTTGTCTATAGGTGGATGGCTGTCCCAGCCCTGTCTTGCCCTTTCCACAGATCTAATCAGATTGAACCATGGGGAAAACAGATAAGTGTTATCTGAAACATTGCTAGCATTTGAACAATACCAGCTTCCTTGTATAATCACCTAGAAAATGACTGTAATTGAATACACTTTGTAAACAAACACCCTTTATTTTGTATAAGGCCTTTCTATAGCGAGCACTTTCCAAGGTACTTTCCAAGTAGAACTACATAAAACAATTTAGCAAGTAGAGGAGCACAAACGGTTTGATCTACTTGCTTAGGGTCATATAGTGTATCAGAGGTAGGCCACCTTGTGATTTATTGTCCCATCCCTACTCCACAACACAACACTGCTTAAAAAAGATCATACATGTTGCTGACTTTTTAGTTTAAAAGAATGTGAAGAAACTAACAAAAAATATGAGTAATGTTTAACAGTGCTTGTCTGGTAGATAACACTTTTTTCAGACCTGGTGTCACAAACTTGACACAGAGTCATAGAAAGGTTTGGGGCAGCCACCCGTGTAATTGTTTTCCTGGCTGCAAAAGTAATTTTTCAAATGAATACTGCACTGATGTGCACACAACCGAGTCCAAGGCAGAACTGAGGGAATAGGGAAAAGGTGCAGATTTTTAAAGCGGAAGACAGGAAGTGAGATCATAAGGATCAGGCTCATGGTCTTCAGCCATTGGTTCGAGCCTGGACGTGACATCACAGGGGCCGGAGCCGGCAAGGTCTTCTTCCATAGGACTTGGTCCCGGAAGTGACGTCAAGAGAGTCAGGTGGGATCTCCCGTAAATGGTCTACAGGAAAGGGAGAAAAAGAGTCAGTGCACTCTGCCACATCCCGGCATGCCTCGGAACTGCCCTTACTCAAGCCATTCAGCTGCCTCCCATGCGCACATGTGTGACACTGGTTTTAACATTTAAAATATGGGTAACACTTTATAATAATATTTCTTTCATTAATAAACCTTTATGAGCCTTTACAGTACATGAATACTTTCAGGTTTAGATTAGAAAGTGTAAAAAGGTCTACAGCTAACGAATAAATGACATGTAAAGATGTAACGAAGAATGAATGTTTGTTAAATACTCTTTAAAGAAGGTTACTATAAAGTGTCACCGACATAAGAATTACCTTATTATGACATTTATAACTATTTGAATGTACATGAACTAATGATGTGTGAGGGATTTTCTATCTTTTTATTAATGCAGTCTTGTTGGGCTAGATATGACTCTAAAATGAAAATACACGTCTGGGAGCAACTTGTTAAAACATGAAGTGAATAGCAGTGAAATCTGACAATGCCCTGCCCACAGGGTTTCTTCCCAATATCCTCCTGTCCGTGCATTTTAAATGGCTGGGGTTTCAGGGAGAGAGCAAAAAGAATCTGAATAAAAGATTTGACACTGAAAGAAAATAAAAAGGTAAAACTGCTGTTATCAATTCAGAAACTCAGTAGCACAAGGTAATGGAAGCTTAATAATTAATTTCTACCTTGTAATAACACAGTAAGACTCACACACACAGAGACCACTGCAGCTGCTTGGTTCCATGCATTTGGGAAGTAGTTCTGTCTGCTATGATATCTTTCTGTCACTTTGACTATTGCATCACTATATGGCATAACGACTGCAAATAGATTTTATATATATGGTCTATGAATATACTATATGTTAAAACGCTGCAGCTATATTCTGGTATGGCATGTTTGCATTTCCAATTAGACAGTAATGTCATCTTACTTTAATGATTCTTTTAAACATGCAGTTGGAAAGTGGATGGTCGTCTATTGCTGTACTGGGGGGTATTTTCCGTACGTCGCTTAAATCATCCGAGATCAGATGCCTCATCTTGGATGAGTTAGTGCCGGTGAAACTCATCCGGGATAAGTCGGTTTTTCAAACGCAGCCGTGTAGTAGATTAGTCTAGCTGGATCTAATTATCCAAGATGAATGCGTGCGCCTGCGCTGAGTAAAAGCCCATATATATTAAGTCTAGAAAACATGATCAGCAAGTCTTTGATAGGCTGTAACAAAATGACGAAAGAACGGGCGCATTTTTTTTTCCACACAAGCGGAGCAGGACCTTTTATTCGAAGGACATGAAGAATTTCACGATTTAATATGCACAAGGGGTAACACTGCAATAGCAGCCCAAACCAGAAAAGACCGCAGGCAAAAAGTGGCCGACAAATTAAACGCTAAGTAGTGTGCATTGTACTTACTGAATGCAGCATTTCATTTCGTATGTGTCAGATTAATTATTGTTTAATATGTCATAATTCCAGATCAAATGGGAGCACAAGGAGAACATGGGAACAGGTTAAAGTGAAGTACAAGAATATACTTCAAAGTGGTAAATATTGGTATATAACTATTTAAAGAATTGTTGACATAAATAATCATATATAATATATAAAACACTAATTTTTAAAGCTAATAAGAAGGCAGACAAGCAAAAAACAGGTGGAGGTCCACGCGGTTCAGACCTAACCCCTGCAGAAGAGTTGGCTCTCCAGCAAAATGCCCATCGCCCTGTTTCTGAGGGCATTCAGGGGGAAGCTCCTCCCCAGAACCAGTGGCAGGATGCAGTGGTCACTTCATTTCAGGTAAAGGATGGTCATTGCATATATTTGTCCTCAATGTGTGCCATAGGTAAGTTCCATATAGCCCTCTTTTTTTGTTGGGTCAGTTGCAGGGAATGTCATATCCCTAGAACTTGTGTCTGATTATTCATCAGGAGGAGAGGTACATTTTCCAAATAATGTTTGATCAAACTCCACTCTGATCAGTCCCATGTGTCCCAATCACATTTGGAAATCCTGGGTAATGAGAATGTTAGGCTGATTGTGAGATTCTTCATGGAACTGTGGGTGTTTTTTGCCTGTGTGTTACCTACCTGAAATAGCATGAAACGCCTCTTCTATTGTCTGCACACGTAGGTGTTCAAGAAACACTCTGAAAACCCGAAGGAAATATTTCAGAGCCAAACAGACTTTATGAATTGCCTGGCAAACTGCACTTTTAGATAGATTTTCCGCATTGCCTACAGTATACAAAAAAGTGCCACTTGCAAAAAACCTCAAAGCAATGCATACTGTCTGTGTGGTTGTGAGAGCCCGACTTCGCCTACTTTGACTTCGAATATAAGGTGGTAATAAATATTTGAGGTACAATATTCCCCCCTCGGCTAAAGCGGTATCTTTCAAAAAGAATTTCCTCTGGGAGCAATAAAGGATCTTGCCGATCGTGCAAAACCCTCTCTGTATGAAATTCTCTTCTTATAATTTGCCTACCGATATCAATTGGTTGCTCATTTATGAACGGCGAAGTCATGACTGAATGAATTCCATGCACGGACACTGATTAAGTGTGTGAGCTAATCCTTGTTTACATCGAACAAACCTGCTCCGAGCAGGTTTGAGGATTTGGATGTGCTGCTATGACAACACATCCAGCAAGAGTTTTGAAAAACCGACAGATCCAGGATCAGGCCAAATCATCAACTATTACATCCGACTAAACGAGTAATCCACGTACAAAAAATACCCCCCTGGTGTCATTAGGCAAAATTGTTTATGTTTTGAATAGTAAACTCTCATTTCATGTGACTCTTCATTATCATCTCTCTTAATGCCATTCATTTTATCTCCCTTCGACAGAGTGTGAAACACCGTTTACTTTGAATGCATATTTCGCAATTCATACCTTCATAAACGTGGCTGCCAATTCTATCAGCCTTACATCAACTCCCAACACTCTCATCAAAAGTGAAAACAGCGTAGGACACACACAACACCAGTGACAATGTAACATTCACTTTTACCACTAGTCCATTGATCTCTTCCCATGCCAAAGTGTAATCTGATTTTACAGAAAAGTTTTTCCCTTGCAACAGGTTACATTTATTTTTAACACATACAATGTGCTCTTCACACATGTGACACTCGTTTTAATGTTTGAATATGGGTTGTTTTGTGAGTCGTTTTGGCTATAGACAGTTTATGATAAGTTTGCTGTCTGTCGGACAAGATTAACAAGAGCACCTCTCATCTTTGCAGTTCAAAATCACCATTCCTACATTCATGAGGCATTGGATTGGTTTAGAGATGTGACACTAAGTGAGCCTTGTAATTGTTCCCACCCAGTTTTAAACAAACTTCCCTCATGGTTGTCTCCAGAATGTCTGACTCTCCAAGACTGATGACAAATTAATAGAGTTATTATAAAGTGTTACAATTATGTGCAAAATCCCTGAAGAAGAGCAGTAGATGTAGGAGAAATTACTACTTTGAGAAATCTTTAGCAGTTTTCCTGTGCTTCGATAGGCTGCTATACATGGTTGTGTTCCATGAATTGTAATAATAAACAAACAGCACCTTTTATAGGTTTAAAAGGTCATTATTATTATTATTATTATTGTCATCTTTATAGAGCACAGTGAAATTCTTACTAGCATGTATTGATATACATAATGTTAATATACATGCATGTATATACATTAATATATACGCATGTCTTAATATTCATGCAATATTTCATCACTCTTTGGCACCATGATTAGTGAAACTTTTGCCTTCGTTACATAAAAATGCATATAACATAATATTTAGGTTGATTATGAAAAGGAGAAGGGCTACGTATATGTTCTTCTACTTTTCATCTTTTACTGTGCTTTTAATGGTATGAACACTGTAGTAAATCCATTTAAAAAGTTTATTCCAGAAGAGTTGGTGAACAATTTTAATTCATCCTGTGAAACCATCCTGGACTCTGTGGCCCCTTTTAAACTTAGGCGATTGAGAGCCAAGCCCAGCCATGGCTCTGTAAAACCACCAGAGTGCTCAGACAAGCCTGCAGAAGAGCAGAAAAAAGTAGAAGAAAGATATGGTACAGAGCTCTTATGAAATCCTAAATCATTCCTTAGCTGTTTTCCAAGAGGCAGTTAAGTCAGCTAGAGCAAGATACAGATACAGATATTTTTCAAATCTGGTAGCAAAACACAAGCAATAACCAAAAGTCCTTTTCAATAAATTAAGCACTTTAATAAACCCCACTGTCAGTGACAATAGTAATATATCCTCAGTGAGTTGTGATATTTTCTTGAATTTCTTTGTTAATAAAATATCTGCTATCAGTGCTCATGAATGTTCCAGTAGTGCACAAGTAGTAGCTACTCCATAATGCTCCCTACCTTAAAAACCCTTCATCCTAGTTCTCTTTCACACTCAGATCTGTCTCAGATCTGAAACCTACCACATATCCGTTAGACCTTTTTGCTCCTAGGGCCCTGAAAGAGGTATTTGACTGCATAGGTCCTTCTATTCTGTCAATTATAAATAGTTCCTGAACCTCCAGACAAATACCAGCATTTTTTAAACATGCAGTTGTGCACCCTCTCTGCAAAAAGGACAGTCTGGACCCTAATGATCCGAGTAACTATAGGACAATTTTGAAACTTCCGTTCCTTTTTAAGATACTGGAAAAAGTTTTCTTTCAGCAACTTCAGTCTTTTTTAAATGAAAATGGTATTTTTGATATTTTTCAATCTGGTTTCTGGGCGAAGCATAGTACCAGGTCAGCATTTAACAAAGTCATAAATGACCTGTTACTGTCAGTAGATTCTAAAGACTGTGCAGCATTAATCTTGTTAGATCTCAATGCTGCTTTTAACATTGTAGATTACCACATTCTTCTAGAGAGCCTGGAAAATTGGGCTGGCATTTCATCCTCCACTGTCAAATGGTTTGGTTCTTTTTTGGAAAAGAGAAAGTTTTCAGTTTCTTTTAATGGACCATTATCTGAAACTTCTCCCTCCCAATCCGCCCCCGTATATTGTACCACAAGGATCAGTGCTTTTTTTTTTTTTTCGGTGTATTTTATTTTCATTGTACACGTTACCCCTAGGCCACATTATAAAAAAGCATGGCAGTGTCCTACCACTGTTACTCTGATTATAAATAGTTATACCTGCCTTTGAGATCTGGCATCCCAGATGTACTGAAATGCCTGTTTGACTGCCTAAATAACATTAAGCAATGGATGCCTAGTAACTTTTTAAAAATGAATGAGAGCAAGATGGAAATTTACATTTTGGATGTCTGAAACGTGTTAATAATGTAACCTGCTATCTAGATCCAGTCTCCAGCTATGTCAAACTCTACACAAAAAATATTGGTATTTTATTTGATCCTAATTTAAAATTTGATAAGCAAATAAATGCTTTACTTAAAGTCTCTTTTTATCAGCTGAGAGTCTTGAGCAAACTCAGGTACATGTTTTCTTTTGGAGATTTTGAGACATTAATCTATGCTTTTATTTTTTGTTGTCTGGATTATTATAATGGGTTGTATTTTAGGGTTAGTCAGATTACTCTGTCTCATCTATAGCTTGTGCAAAATACAGTGTGGTATAGCGGGTCCACAGCTCCCTTCAAAGGCCAGTTTTAAAGTAAATAATCACCACGCTTGTGGCTTGGTGAGGAGATGTGGTGGTTTTGTGGCTGAAGCAGTTCTCAGGGCGATTCACGATGTGGGCTTTTCTCACCTAAGTGCACAGGTGAGAAACTGTCCGCATCCGTGATTGTTCCTGGGGCTGCTAATTTGCCACAGCTGCCATGCCCTCTTGATAAATAGAAGCGTGAGTCGGCTAAATGGAAAAAAAAAAGAAAAGGAAGAGAAATGAACGGAGGTGGCAGGAGAAAGCAGGAAGTAGTAGAGAGAGAGAGAGTGCCGGTGCAGGAGAGCGAGTGAGTGCAGGCTCGCATGCAGCTGTACAGGAAGCCTGGGTGTTGGGCCAACACCTGGGAGTAGTAGTAGTGGTAGCTCCCACTGAGTGACCATGTAGTGGGAGTGACCAGTGATGAAGGGCGGATGACTCTCCGCGGAAGGCAGCGGGAGTCGGGACTTGGGACATGGTGTCCCCAGCGTGAGAGCCCTGGTCGTTGGGGAATCCCAAATCGCTCTTCGGTGGTGCCTACCGGAGCCAGGGATCGGTGAGGCAATCCAAATGGCAGAGAGAAGGCCAGCTGCAGGAAGGGCGACTCCCCTGTTGAGAAGCCCAGATGGAGGAAGCAGGGGAGCCGCCAAGTAAAAAGGCATCGGGCTTGTTGTTGTTGTTTTTTAAAAAGAATGCTTCCTGCATTGTGTTTTAACCTTGTTGTTTTAAAGACTTTTTTTCTATATTTTTAACCTCCACTTTTCACTTCTGTTTTTATGGATTATTTATTTATTGAAGACTTTGAAGCACTGCACTTACTTTACTTTATTAATTTGAACACTGTATTGTTTTGTTCTGTTTTAATAAAAGTACTTGGCACTTTTGTACACCATCCCCTTGCTATGTTGTTGCCTCACTACTTAGCTCATCGGTAGCATTACCGACGGTGTTGGGTTTAAGGGCTCCCGGACAGCAGATGGGAGCATGCAACGAACCCGCATCGTCACATGCAGCTGTACATTTGCTAACAAAAACAAAGAAATTGTGCCATATTACCCCAATTATAGCATCTTTAGGCTCCACCTACTACGTTCTACACCACGCCCTCCTGCAAGGCCTCATTTCCACCCATGATCCCACCTCTTCCTGTCTTCTTCCTATATAACTGAAATGATAGTCCTCTTGTTTAGTCAATGGTGACTCAGTCATTTATGATTACTTGTTGTACAATATTAGTGATGCTGCATTATATGGGGTGGACTCCTCAAACTTTCATAATTGTTCTTCTCTATTTTTGTTCACACACTGAATGTTTTAAAATTGTGCTATATAAATAAACTAAACTAAAGTAAATCTTTCAATGACAGTATAGCTCTTTGCATATTTTTTCTAAGGAACCTGTCCTGGATTGCGATACATTTACATTACATTTACATTGCGATATATTTTGTGATGCTAGGAAACTAGTATGTCTTTAAAACATATCATCACTGTTTATTTTATGAACATAGGGTAGTCTAGGGCTGGTAGCTGCTTGAAATAGGGCTCATGTATGAATATTCTTCACAGTTGGCACATAGCATTTATAATTTTTCAGAAAGCTGACAGAGGTCTTTACGAGGAAACGTAGGTGGCTGCATTTTGTATTTAAACATGCTGACTGTATCTGATGCCGCAAAATGTGTGTATTGGTTTAATATATTAAATTAAGAGTTTAATGCAAGCATGTCATTTTTGTATCAATATGCATATTATAATTCTGTGTTCTTATGAGCCCATAGTAACTTTAGTTGTCCTGCATAACTTATTACTAAAAATGTGTTGTTTGTAAACAAATTAAAGCAACAGTGTTACTTAAACAACAAAAAAAAAATCAAAACAAAAGTGCATTTCAGTTCCAAATTAGCCTCTGATCCATAGGATGTGCTTGCCAGCTCAATAATCCAATCAAGGAGGCTTTTTCAGCTTCTTGGATAATCCAGCCCTGAAGCCTTCCTCACTGCCATGCGCATTCTGAACAGTGAAGCCTCTGCTTCCAGTCTTTTTCAGATTGTGATAATCATCTTTATCTTTTTCTCCAATGCAGAACTGATGGAAAATTTGACAACTAAGTGAAATGAAAAGAGAGTGGTGTAAGAATGATGTTTTAGCTTGGAAATGAGATGTCCTTAAAAATTCCAAATGGGTTTAAAAGTGTTTTTTTTTTTTTAAATGTACAGTATACAGTGCATCCGGAAAGTATTCACAGCACATCACTTTTTCCACATTTTGTTATGTTACAGCCTTATTCCAAAATGGATTTAATTCATTTTTTCCCTCAGAATTCTACACACAACACCCTATAATGACAACGTGAAAAAAGTTTACTTGAGGTTTTTGCAAATTTATTAAAAATAAAAAAACTGAGAAATCACATGTACATAAGTATTCACAGCCTTTGCTCAATACTTTGTCGTTGCACCTTTGGCAGCAATTACAGCCTCAAGTCTTTTTGAATATGATGCCACAAGCTTGGCACACCTATCCTTGGCCAGTTTCACCCATTCCTCTTTGCAGCACCTCTCAAGCTCCATCAGGTTGGATGGGAAGCGTCGGTGCACAGCCATTTTAAGACCTCTCCAGAGATGTTCAATCGGATTCAAGTCTGGGCTCTGGCTGGGCCACTCAAGGACGTTCACAGAGTTGTCCTGAAGTCACTCCTTTGATATCTTGGCTGTGTGCTTAGGGTCGTTGTCCTGCTGAAAGATGAACCGTCGCCCCAGTCTGAGGTCAAGAGCGCTCTGAAGCAGGTTTTCATCCAGGATGTCTCTGTACATTGCTGCAGTCATCTTTCCCTTTATCCTGACTAGTCTCCCAGTCCCTGCCGCTGAAAAACATCCCCACAGCATGATGCTGCCACCACCATGCTTCACTGTAGGGATGGTATTGGCCTAGTGATGAGCGGTGCCTGGTTTCCTCCAAACATGACGCCTGGCATTCACACCAAAGAGTTCAATCTTTTTCTCATCAGACCAGAGAATTTTCTTTCTCATGGTCTGAGAGTCCTTCAGGTGCCTTTTGGCAAACTCCAGGCGGGCTGCCATGTGCCTTTTACTAAGGAGTGGCTTCCATCTGGCCACTCTACCATACAGGCCTGATTGGTGGATTGCTGCAGAGATGGTTGTCCTTCTGGAAGGTTCTCCTCTCTCCACAGAGGACCTCTGGAGCTCTGACAGAGTGACCAACGGGTTCTTGGTCACCTCCCTGACTAAGGTCCTTCTCCCCCAAGTCGCTCAGTTTAGATGGCCGGCCAGCTCTAGGAAGAGTCCTGGTGGTTTCGAACTTCTTCCACTTACGGATGATGGAGGCCACTGTGCTCATTGGGACCTTCAAAGCAACAGAAATTTTTCTGTAACCTTCCCCAGATTTGTGCCTCGAGACAATCCTGTCTCGGAGGTCTACAGACAATTCCTTTGACTTCATGTTTGGTTTGTGCTCTGACATGAACTGTCAACTGTGGGACCTTATATAGACAGGTATGTGCCTTTCCAAATCATGTCCAGTCAACTGAATTTACCACAGGTGGACTCCAATTAAGCTGCAGAAACATGTCAAGGATGATCAGGGGAAACAGGATGCACCTGAACTCAATTTTGAGCTTCATGGCAAAGGCTGTGAATACTTATGTACATGTGCTTTCTCAATTTTTTTATTTTTAATAAATTTGCAAAAATCTCAAGTAAACTTTTTTCATGTTGTCATTATGGGGTGTTGTGTGTAGAATTCTGAAGAAAAAAATGAATTTAACCCATTTTGGAATAACGCTGTAACATAACAAAATGTGGAAAAAGTGATGCGCTGTGAATACTTTCCTGATGCACTGTATATATTTTTTGCATTGACAGACATACAGTATGTCATTTTCATCCATATTTTTATGTATTGATTGATGGAAATTTAACTGAAAATTTCAAATGGAAATGAATATATTTATATTTACATGTGTTTGCTTAGTAGATGCTTTTATCTAAAGTGACTTATGAAAGAGGTTAACATAATTGAGTAAACATCAGTCTGGGAGACTGTTTTGGAGTTAGTATTATAGGACCAAGTTATAAAACTGATCATCACAAGGGAAGAATTCAGAGAAAAATGCAAGCTAGTTACACTCCCTTGGTTACAAAAACCTAACAACCAATTTAAGTTAGACAGACCATATAACAGAGTCTTCAAGAGCTTCTTAAACACATTGAGTGAGTCAGAATTTTTAATGGTGGTGAGCGGCTTGTTTCATCTTCTGGCTGATATACTGTAGAAATGTTATGTTTGTTTGTTTGTTCTTTTAGTCTTTTGTCAAACATATTCTTATACATTATGATATACACATTTTATATATATGTTCACTTTGGTTTTGTTTTTTTCTTTGTTGTATTTATGTAAGATTGATATGGTGTTTAATTTTACTGTTGTTCTATGTTAAGTATATATAATGTTTTCGGTTTATCTGCTCTGTCTCCTGTATGTGGAGCCTAAGTAAACATGGCCACCTAATTTAAAAGTTGGGATATTAGCTCTAGCAGTACTTAAGCTGAAACCTCAGCATTGATTGTGGTTAGTTTGAGTTTTCACTTTCTTTTTCTTGTACTTATTTGGATTTTCTCGTTTTCACCTCTGGCAGTTAGAAAAGGTACTGCCTTTTGAATTTTGTCTGGGTCTGATTGTAAGTTAACACCATTTTTTTCTTTATGTTGTGTCGGACGGCCAACTGCTCAACCCGGCCGGGACACCCAAAGAGGAGAAAGATGGGGGAAAGCAGCTACTGAAGGATACTGCCTCCCACAGAATGGCAAATGGAGATGTCCCTGCAGCATAGCGGTACCCCAGATTCCCACAGGGCACCACGGTATTTGGAATTCGGCTTCACAGCCCTGCTGGGTACCGTGGGTGCCGCCAGGAGATGCTGCAGGGAGGTTCAAGAGTCTTTACTTTCCGTATAGCCCGGAGGTACTCCCAAGTTATGGGGATGGAACCACAGAAGTACTTCCGGGCTGAAGAAAAATACAATTCTCCATCTGACCTGGGTCAAGGACTATATAAAGGACTGGTGGAGACCCAGCAGGCGAGCAGGAGTTGGGAGGGAGTAGGATCTTGCTGGGAGGAGTGGAGGAGAGATTTGTGCTGATTATTGGTATTTTGCCTGTGTATGGTGGCAGAGGTGCTTTTGGGCACTATTTCAAGAAGTAAAAGAATAAAGAGAATACTTCTTGGTGCTTTTACCCTGTGTCAGCATCTGTCTGTTGGGTTTAACGGGACAACAGCGACCCCTAGTGTTCTTACAATGTGAAATTGTGAATTTCCCCTTGGGATTAATAAAGTATCTATCTATCTATCTATCTATCTATCTATCTATCTATCTATCTATCTATCTATCTATCTATCTACCCAACTTTATCTCTCCCGCCTTATTTGTGTATGGTTGTGTTTTGTTTTTGGACTAATACATTCTTTTATTATAAAATACTTTGTTTAAATTTTAATGTTTGAGTTTCACTATTTTCTTCTCAATATTTTCTGAGTTTCTAGTTATTTTTGAACTTTTAACATTTTCCACCCCATTTTTAGGTTTGTCCAGGCTAAAGTCTGCCTTTTGAAATAGGTGTTAGGCTGCCTAGAGTGAAGGCCAAATCCAGGGCCTCAGACCTGAATTTAGGGCAGGTCTGGCCTTTTGTGTTATTTTTTTAGAGGCCCACTTCCCTTTTTTATGCTTTGCACGGTAGGACAACACAACACTGGCAACTCCTGAGCCTTCTGAAGCACTTAAAGTCCCTGGACTACCTTAGTTAATAAAATGGATGCATGATTCCATTCATTTCACCTTGGAACCATATGCTGTCACTTAATAGACTGGAAACAGATCGCTGGATTCCTGTCCATATTAACTTTTAAATGAGCCACATAGACCATGTGTTATAACCTGTGGAGGAAGCAGGCTAACCTTAACAGTACAGTAAATACCTCTATTGTATTTGTAGGAGACTCTGAGGACAGGAAAGGGAGATATATTAAATATTCACATATTCCTCTAGTGGCACGGAGAACAATACTGGCAAAGGAGATATCACACCTTAGCAGAAAAAAAGCTTGTCCAAAGATTGCAAAGGTAAAGATCTGTAGCGAGAATAAAAGTAATATGGAATGGATTCAAAACTGTTCAGTCCTGATCACTTTTTTAAGTTGAAAGAATTATATAACGATTATAAAAATTATTATAATTATAGAATTATATTATTCACACCATTACGAACACTCTAAAGCAGGGGTGTCCAACTCTGGTCCTGATGGGTCGCAGTGGCTGCAGGTTTTCATTCTAACTCTTTTTTTAATCAGCGAGCATTTTTTACTGCTAATTAACTCCTTTTCCCTTCTTTTTAATAAACCTGTTTTTTAAGGATTCAGTCCTCTGAATTGATTTGTTTCTTCATTAAATGGCAGCCAAACAGAAATGAGATGTGAAATGAGCCAATAGATGACCAGCTAAATTGGAACATCAAACTCTAGCCAATTTCACTCCATCCAATTTCTTAATGAGAAGCCAATATTTGCTGTTAATATAAACCGTTATTGAATATTATGACTAGTTGCTGCTCTCATTCTGCCACAGCAAGCTGTTGAATTTCTGTTTTTTCTAAGACCACCGTCAAGATGTTTTGGTGACCTGAGCAGACCAACATGACCAAGACCATCACCATTCTTTACTGTCAGGTTAGCTGGTCATGTGGCAGCTTGTTTTATGTCTCATTATTGTTTGGCTGCTCATTTAGGAAAAAGAAACAACTAAGGGGTCTGAGTTACATCAATTAAACTAAGGCAAAACAAGTTAATCAGCAGCAAAAACGACTCACTAATTAAGAAGATGGTTAGAATGAAAACTTGTAGCCACTACTGTCCTCCAGGACTGGAGTTAGACAGCCCTGCTCTAAGGAAAAGTCATTCAAAATGCTGGGGTCTTCAGCCAGGCAACTTTGGATGGAACAGACTTTTAATAGCATATTGTTTTGTGGACACAGCAAGCTGTATCTGCTGTATTCAGATGCTGATGCCTTGAAATATAAAGATGTCGTTCATCTGGAGAGGTCTTACCATTTTACTGCCACCTACAAGCCTATTATTGATAGTAGCATCTCTTCGATATCCAAGTGAAAAGGTCTTATGTGAGTTTGGGGGGTTGTTGTTTATTATAATGTATGCGTGCATATGCTGTATGTATGTATATATTTTTTTTCCTCTCTGGAGCTCTTGTAAAGTGTTAATTTTCCCTTGGGAACAAATAAGATATTTATCTATCTATCTCCAGCCCTTAAGAGAACAGTGATGTATCAAAAAATTCAAAAAGATCAGGAGGAAAAATTGCTCTGAGAGGAGTTCTCAATTAAGCAAGCAGAAGTTAAAAAACAGTAAAAAAAATTAAGGTACCAAAACAAAGGCAAGAAATAAAACTTAATAAAAATATTAGATTAAGAGGTCAGTGAAGCAAAATTGAAACCAAAAAACTAAGCTCAAAGTTCCACAGAGAAAGTATAGATCCAAAAATGGACACCAACTGTAGTGCACCACCATGTTTTATACTGGTGCTGGCATGATGTCATGTGTCATGTGACCCAAGTTGCCATGGCAAAGATGAACATAATGGAAGTGCATGTGGGCAATTCATTATTGCATCCCAGTGAATAAAAGCAACTCTGGACAGGATCACTCAGCATACTCATGCAGACACCCGGAATCATCCACTCCAAATTGTTTCTGACTTGCTGATACATCTAAAATAGGTTGAAAACCTTACACATGGAGAGTATCCAAACTCCACACAGACAGTATTCTGGCCAGGATTTGAACCCAGGACCCTGGAACTGTATAGAATTGGTCCAAAAGAATGTGTTGCTTTCTCACTTTCTTTCTAAAATAATGTTTTGCCTATCAGTCCACAACAAACATACATCTCAAAAGTATGTTACTTACATGAAAAAATGTATGGTTTAGTTTCACTAGAAACAAGATGAGCAGTTTTCACAGTTGCTTAAAAAGACATACCCCTAAGGAGTCTGAGAGATCAGGCATTGCCTTTAGAAAAGAGCTGCTGGAGCATTACAGAAGATTTCTGTTATCATGTGCTTGCTGCATTGCCTCTTTAATGCTATTATCATTGTACACTCCAAGTGAAAATGTAAAGCCTCCTTAGTTTTATCTTGAAATCTATTTATGGAGCTGGGCTTTCTACCAACCTTACATTTTATTTATTTGCTTATTCTGTTTCCATCAACACAAATAACTAAACATGGCACCCACACAGCACTTTTCCTTACAAACTGCAAAAGGTTAGGGTTAGAGTTACATAAAATACAATAAAGTTGTTTGGATTCATAAGACAGATAAAGATTCTGCATCACATACAGTAGATGAGGACTTCTAAAGCTGCAGATTGTTACAATGTCTATCCATCCATTTTCTAAACTAATAACATTCATTACAGCAGCACAGAGAACAGAAGGCTCAACATCAGACACAAAGTAGGAACTGGCCTTTGATGGGACACTAGTTAATTGGAGGGCACACTCACGCACATTTCACTCATTCATACAGGGCTCATTTAGAGATCATGATTTTTCCAAGATATGGGTGTTTTGTAGAATAAAAGGGAAGTACTGTGAAGCAATCAAAAGTAACACAAGGAGAACAAATTTTACACAGAACACCAAATCTGACTCAGGTCAGATGTTGCTTGCCTTCCCATCATTAAAATAGTTAAATTATCATTAAATTGTACTGTACATCACTTTGTGAAGTAGTACAGAAAAGTGACAAAATATTTTAAAAGAATTATGTTGACCTGTAATGCCTGGGTTTACAACAGCGTTGGCATCTTCTCTTTGAACCTGAACATCGATGATCATGACTGGGATGGCCAGGGCAATGAGGACAAAACTACAAAGGATGGTTCAATACAGTGCATTGTGCAGTTTAAACATTCAGTGCATTTAAATAAAGAGTGGTGCAGCCCTTCATTAACTACATAAACCACAATTAAAAAGAAATTGTGGAAATAAAATCAATAAATTAAAAAAAAATGTAAAAAGTGGAATAAAATCAAGAATAAAATTGGATGCTGGTTTGTGTTCTCAAAGCTTCAGTGCCTCTCTTACACTTCTCCACAATTGTTCTCCCTGGAGGTCTGCTCAGTGGGACCCAAGACACCAGTAAGTGCAGTTAACCTTTAAGCCATCATGTGTCCCAGCCATGTCAGTCAGTTACCACTGGGATGCCCAAATCCGGCCCCATCATCTTACCATCTTCTATCTCCCATCTAAAGCACATTCTCTCAGAGTCCTTCATTTGCACCTGCTCCCTGGATGCTCAGCAGGAATAATAATCCAAAGACTGCCATTCCTTTTTTTTACAGTGAGACCGACCGACCGACCGACCGACCGACTGACCGACCGACCGCGCCTTCTTACCATTTTTCCACCACCTCGCCTGTTCAGGCTTCTTTATACCCTGTGGGTGCAGGTGCTTTGCTTAACAATCTGCAAAGTGTCAATGCGGAACAGCTGAGCTAATCACACATGAAATTAACAACCAATCAGCTCGCTTCACAGCAGTGAACATTCACACCCATTCTTTTAATTTTAAAAACTCTGCTCCACCACAGACCCCTAACTCAATTTATCACATGAACATAAATAACAGTACTTTCTTTACAGTGGTCAGGGAGAGCAAAGCAAAATGCCAGAAACCTTACCTAATCATTACTGTTAATAGTAACTTAGGTTTCTCTCTGTTTAAATATACAAAATAATACAATTCTATTAAAGGGTTATAACATTGGGCGGCACGGTGGCGCAGTGGGTAGCGCTGCTGCCTCGCAGTTGGGAGACCTGGGGACCTGGGTTCGCTTCCCGGGTCCTCCCTGCGTGGAGTTTGCATGTTCTCCCCGTGTCTGCGTGGGTTTCCTCCGGGCGCTCCGGTTTCCTCCCACAGTCCAAAGACATGCAGGTTAGGTGGATTGGCGATTCTAAATTGGCCCTAGTGTGTGCTTGGTGTGTGGGTGTGTTTGTGTGTGTCTTGCGGTGGGTTGGCACCCTGCCCAGGATTGGTTCCCTGCCTTGTGCCCTGTGTTGGCTGGGATTGGCTCCAGCAGACCCTCGTGACTCTGTGTTCGGATTCAGCGGGTTGGAAAATGGATGGGTTATAACATTATGCAGCCATTGAATAGGTCAACGTATACAAATAAAGAGATAAGGAAAAAAAGTAGAAAAATGCAAGCAAATTCACTTAGTGAACGTATGGATTCAGAAAACAGAAAAGATAATTGCATTATTGCTAAAGTGTATCTAGTTCAGGGTTGATGGATGCATGCCTATTCAAGCATCACTGGGCACACACATCCGAAAGGCCAGTTTAGAGTTGTCACTTAATGTAACCTGCATGTCTTTGGGATGTTATAGGACAGGGGTGGAAAACTCCAGGCCTGGAGTGCCGTAGTGGCTACAGGTTTTCATTCTAACCCTTTTCCTAATCAGTGACCAGTTTTCACTGCTAATTAACATTTTCCCCATCACTTTAATAGCCCTCTGAATTAATTCCTTTCTTCATTAAATGATAACCAAGCAGAAATCCATCCATCCATCCATTTTCCAACCCGCTGAATCCGAACACAGGGTCATGGGGGTCTGCTGGAGCCAATCCCAGCCAACACAGGGCACAAGGCAGGAACCAATCCCAGGCAGGGTGCCAACCCACCGCAGGACACACACAAACACACCCACACACCAAGCACACACTAGGGCCAATTTAGAATCGCCAATCCACCCAACCTGCATGTCTTTGGACTGTGGGAGGAAACCGGAGCACCTGGAGGAAACCCACGCAGACACGGGGAGAACATGCAAACTCCATACAGGGAGGACCCGGGAAGCGAACCCGGGTCTCCTAACTGCGAGGCAGCAGCGCTACCACTGCGCCACCGTGCCGCCCACCAAGCAGAAATGAGTTGTGAAATGAGCTAACAGATGACCAGCTAAACTGGGGCTTCAAACTCCAACCAATTTCACTCCAATCACTTTCTTAATGAGAAGCCAATTCTTGCTGTTAATTAAACCCATTATTTAATTCCATGGCTTGTTGCTGCTCTCATTCTGCCATAGCACACATTTCGAAAAGTGTTGTTTTTCTGCTCTTTCTAAGAGCACCGTCAAAATGTTTTGGTGACCTGAGAGATCAACCTTACCAAGACCACAACCTCTCTTTAATTTCAGATATTGTGTGATGGGCACAGGGGAGCTGGTCATGTGGTGGCTTGTTTTGTGTCTTATTATTGTTTGGCTGCTAATTAAAGAAAAAGAAACAACTATGGGGCCTGAGTCAACTTAATTAAAAGAACTAATCAGCAGCAAAAACTGGTCACTAATTAAGAACATGGTAAGAATGAAAACCTGCAGCAACTGCGGCACTCCAGGCCTGGAGTTCGCCACCCCTGTTATAGGAAAACCAGATTAACCCAAGGAAAAACCTAGGCAGATGTATGGAAAATGGTCTGTCTATAACAGGGATCTCAGACTCTGGTCCTGGAGGGACACAATGGCTGCAGGTTTTCATTCTAACCCTTTTCTTAATTAGTGACCTGTTTTTGCTGCTAATTAACTTCGTTTGAGACCCCTGGTCTAGAAGGTAACAGTCCTGACCACTGTATCACTGGGCTGCTTTTGTAAAACAAATTAATATGAAAACAAATAATAATATGCCTACATAAACAAAGGCTTTACATTATATTTCTCAACTTTATATACATTAGCAGGAATAGCTTGTATGATATTGGATTGAAAATAAATTTTAATTTCAAAGAAGAAGTGAATAACTTTTAGTCCCAAAGCAATATTTTTATCTTTCAATAATGTAACGTAAACAGAAGTATGGCATGCTATAATGAAATCTCATATTGTTGTTATTAAGCTAATATCTTATTAAGTTCCAATACAAAACCACAATATTCACCCAGCAAAAAATATTGTATCTATAACTATATACATATATATATATATATATATATATATATATATATATATATATATATATAGCATTTTTATAATATCTACAAAATTGGCTTTCATTACTATCATAATGAAACCATAGCAAACGTTTTTGCACTGAGTCTGAACGTGACGACCTCTAACTATCTGCAATTACTGAAGTACATCACATACAGGAATGGCCGGCAGGTAAATTTGATTATCACCTCACTAATTTTCTTTCTCTCTGAATCTATTTTCACTTTGATTAAAAGAAAATGTGCCACTGTTTGGTAATGGCGCAATACAAAATTACTTTCTCTTCGTGACTATGTTTACATTCTTGTCTAATAAATAAAAAACAAGCTTTCTCTTTGTACTCTTGTGTCCTCCTTTATCACCCTAATATGAAAGTTAAGTTAAACAGTGACTCTAAATTTGGATCAGCAAATGTCTGAATGTGTACCTCATGAGATGTTGTATCAATCAAGTCTGATCAATGCTTTGCTACCGAAGCTCCTGGGACAGACTCATTTTTTAAAAAAAATTCTAATCAAAAAAGAGATGAATAAGTGGAAAAGTGTCATTATGCATCACACAGTGAAATTTTCTGGGTTAATTGCAGTGATGATATTTTTCATGCATCGTCCTCACCATTTGGTTTCAACTATCCCGCAACTATTTATCTCTATTTATCTCTACAGTTATTCAAGGTGGAATACTTCCACACCTCACGTTGATGTGTTTTGTTGTGGTTTAGCCCAATTAAAATCAGGATGAACAAGAAAAAAGAATCTGTAAACACTGATCAATACATTAAGAAGGTTGAGAAAGCACAAAAAATGGAGGTAGATAATAAAATTCAAAACTGTTGTTAAAAAGTTAACTATATTCAAAAAACAGAAAAGGACTGCATAATGGGAGTCCACATAAAGACCTTACAGAAGTGACCTATAATGAACCTATGGAAATCATTTCTCCATGATTTTATATTATATTGCTTATACAGGTTTCTCTGTTTCAGACAGTTGTAATTTACACATATATACACACACTTGCACACACACAAGTCAATGTCAGAAAAGTATGAATCAAAAATAAAAACAAGGACGTAGTAAAAAAAGGTTTTGCTTATTTTAAGCTAAGGCTCATTTGCATCTCAATGGCCTTATAGAACTTAAATTCTTATAATTTCTTACTCTTGAAGCATAACTTAAGTGTTCCCATTCTGCAGTCGTGACACACATGGTGGGCAAATGTGGGGGTCCAAGGCTCAGTAGAAATAGGAAATTGAGCAAATAAGAGTGTTTTGATTTCAAGAAAAAAAGGAAAACTCTTGTTAAATTTGTTGCTAAACATTGCCTCTATAGTGCATTTTTCCCCTATTTTGTTGCACATTTACTTCTTGTTGTTTATTTATTTTAAGATTATTTCAGCAGTGTCAGCATAATGCCACATAGTTGGGACTATTCTTGTTTAATCCCTGCCATTTTGGGCATATGGATGCGTGGGTGCCACTATATTGTTTTGTAGAATCTAGACCATTGCCAGCCATGTCATATGTGACTTGTGACGTCTTTACCCTGCCTCTCTCTAAAAGATGACGGCACACTTTATCTGGTATCCTAGTTTTGGGATAAGCACTTAAACTTTTGTTGTATCTTTTCAAAATATTTTGGGTTAGCACTTAAAAGTTTTCTAATATGATAAAGATCTTTTTGCTAAAAACCTTTCACTAACGACGTTTTGAATTTTGTTTCCATTTTGAAAGGTCTTGTTTATTTGCTTCTTATCCTCTGCTTATCCTTTTGATCACAATATCTGCCTACTCCCCACAAACCATTTGACTATTGACTTTCTTTATTAACTTTGTGGATATCTATCCTTTTAAAGGTAATTCACAGCAAAAAGGAAATGAGATATAAACTTTCTAAAAGAAAAGATACTTTAATCCGCTCTACAAGGGCTCTATTGGCATTTAAGATTTTTTGGGGGGTTATCAGCGCTTTCCAAAACTGAATAAAGACATTTGAGAACATTAATTGTGGCAATGCTGTAGCAACATTTCTCTTCATGGCTATTTCAGTCAGAGTGCCCCTGGGAGGGTACACACAACAACAACAATGTGGCACTGATCATCTCATGCTGCTTACTTGAGGAAATTTTCCTTAAGATCTTTCATTCGGTCCATCTCTTTATGGAGAGCGGCACACAAGCTGTTGAGCACATGTCTTTATATTTAAAACCACATGCAAGAATATTTATAAAACAAACACACGAGCATATTGCAATATTTGTCCACCATCTGATATAGACATATCTCTGGTCCAAACAATAGGATTTTATAAAACATTGTAAAAAGAAGACACAACAAGCATAAAGGGTTGGGGTTTTCTGGCCCCGTATACTGTAAATAATAAATCTTGGTCAGAATAATTGTTCACAACAATGTACATCAGACAAGAAGATGGCGGAATGGGGGAGTCTTTATGGAGGGGGACCGGAAATGAACGTGAAGGCTGCTGGGAAGGTACCAAGATGGATGCTGGGATGTTGACGTCATCAGGGGTCGACATAGGGAATGCGGAAGTGATATTGCGTGGTTAGTTACTGGAGGTGGCTTCATGGCGGTGGTGTTTCCTTCTTTCTGCCGAAAACAAAGGGAGAGAGGTTAGTACTCCGCCATTCCCTTCTGGCCTGCAGTTTCACATAACAGTTTGGGTCCTTCCACGGCTCCCTAAGCGCGCATGCTTGACAACATCCAGTAAAGATTATGACAGAGTGCCAACATCCAGATCCTGCCATAATAAAGCTATGGATTTTTCAGTGGCGACAGAACTAGCAACAACTAGATGAAGCATGACTTGCAAAGTAACAAGCTAGCAAATCAGAGAATAAATAGTAGTAGAAATGGAAGAAACCTTACAATAACAGAATGGAAAAACATTTAGGCACACATTTCTAAACCAGTAACTTTAAAAACCCAAACTGACAGAGCATCTTCTGTGAAGAGCCAGGAGGCAATTCATGGATTACCAGCAGAATTCAATAAAGCACATGAGGCATGAGGCCTCCACATTCAGAAGTTATAAGAGGTCATTGAAAGCTGAAGCTGATGGCAGCTGGGCTTGGAATATTGAAGACAACATGGAGAAATCCAGAATATGACAGAGAAGAAATACAATATATGGCCAATATATGGCCAAAAATATTCAGGTCTTTCAGATGCACCCATTATTAACAACTTCATACAATCAATCAATTAGCCATAGTCTCCATTGACACATTTTTTGTATCAGAATGGGTTGTACTGAAGAGTTTAGTGACTTTAAATGTGCTTCTGTTATATGATGCCACCTTTGCCACAAGTCAGTAAGTGAAATTTCTGATATACGAGATGTGCTCCAGTCAAGTTTAAATGCTATTATTCTAAATGGAGCAATGACAGCTTAGCCACGAAGTAGTAGACAATGTGGATTCACAGAGTGGGACCACTGAGTGCTGAAGCACATAGCGACTAAAACTCACCTATCCTCTGTTGCATGCCTCCCAACAAAGTTCCAAAGTGCTGCTGAAAGCAACACCATTGTGCATTGGGAGCTTCATGAAATGGAATTTCATGGCCAGGCAGCTGCACACAAGCCTAAGATTACTATGTGCAATGCCAAGCTGGAGTGGTATAAAACACACCACCATTAAACTCCAGAGAAGTGGAAACATGTTCTCTGGATTGATCAACCACAGTTCACCGGCAGTCTGATGAATAAATCTGGGTTGGGCTGATGCCAGGAGAGCACTAACCTCTAGAATGCATTGTGCCTACTGTAAATTTTGGTGGAGGATGGATAATAGTCTGGAGCTGTTTTTCAGGGTTTAGCCTAATCACCTTGGTTCCAGTGGAGGATACAGTTAATGCTATAGCATACAAAGGCCTTTTAGACAGTTGATTACTTCCAACTTTCTGGCCACATCTTGAGGAATGCCCTTTTCTGTTATGATTGAGATCCTGTGCACAAAGCAAGGTCCATAAACACGTGATTTGACATGTATGGTGTGAAGGAACTTGGCCTGCACAGAACCCTGACCTCAACCCTATTGAACACCTTAGAGATAAACTGGTCCCCAACTGCGAACCACTGGCCTCATTTGTAAAACATGCCTACTCTTGTAAACAGGCTTCAGCCATTTCTTATGACAAAGTAAGGATTTATAAAACACAAGCTTAGTTTAAGGTTGCTACAAATATCAACTGTCCATATGTCTTATGCAGATCTTTTTGGTGTTGACATTTTAATGACACTAGGCAACCAGACAATGAAGTGAACAAAAAACCTCCTTAACTTGCGCATTTCAAGATGTGTCAGTCAGATTCCAATATTCTTGGACGAATTATATCATAATTTATTGCAACACTCTCTTAATAGAGTGTTAAAGTTAGTAATAACTCCAAATGTATACAGTTAATATTTATTGCCTTAGAGTGTAGCCTATCTATTTTGTATATTAAAAGGGAATGCTGTATGTAGTATGTCATAACTGTCACTGGCAGACTACGAGACTATAATTAAATTATAGAGCTCATAAGTGACAACTAGCATTGTGTGTATTTAAATAGAAGATCAGTAAAAAGAACCTGACAGGCAGGCAATAGCATCATGCTGCACTATATACTGTGTATATATATATATATATATATATATATATATATATATATATATATATATATATATATATATATATATATATATATATATATATATATATTTATATATATATATGTATATAGTGACAAAATAAAGTACAAATAGAAAAAAAAGGCCAAGAGCTGGGGGAATGCCCCGTATAATGTTGATGAATTAAGTGCAGTTAAGTCACGGTCAAAATTGCATTAAATAGACATTTGACAAAACAGAGTAGCTTCTGGGTGCTTTTATGGTTATATGGCAGGAAATTCAAATGAAAAACAGGAAATGAAATCAAAGGCAGATGTGATGCTGACCGAAGGAGTCGGATATGACGTCATAATCGGAGGGGCGGAAATGAAGTCATCAGGAGGAGACCGTAAATGAAGTAATCCATGGGAGCCGAAACTGAAGTCATCTATTGTAGCCAGAGCGGATTTTAATACATGGGGCCTATGTAAGGTAGGATCTTTAGTCTTCCGTTTTTCTGTTGAGGAAGGGAAAAAGGTGTTAATGCTCCATTCCAGTCGCCCACCTTTTGTTCTTTTGTGCTCTATTGGGCCCTTTGGCTGTTCCCTATTCGCGTGTGTGACAATATGTAGATATATATATGAGTCACTGCATATATATATATATAAAATGCTGAAAGAGTTGCTTCCTTCTGTGTGCAGCTGCTTCGTGAAGCGACATGCTGCACGGTGCTTCGCATACTTAAAAGCTCAAAGGGCACGTATTGATTTTTGACTGTTTGTTTTCCTCTCTCTCTCTCTCTCTCTCCCTGCTCCTGACGGAGGGGGTGTGAGCTGCAGCCTTCAACAGCTTTGTACCGGCGGTGCTTCGCATACTTAAAAGCCAAACAGCCCTATTGATTTGTTTGGTTTTCTCTCACTTTCTGACATTCTGTGCTCCTGACGGGCACTCCTTTGAAAAGGAAGGTATGTTTGCATTCTTTTAATTGTGAGACAGAACTGTCATCTCTGTCTTGTCATGGAGCACAGTTTAAACTTTTGAAAAAGAGACAAATGATTGTTTGCAGTGTTTGAATAACGTTCCTGTCTCTCTACAACCTCCTGTATTTCTGCGCAAATCTGTGACCCAAGCATGACAATATAAAAATAACCATATAAACATATGGTTTCTACTTCGCGGATTTTCTTATTTCGCGGGTGGCTCTAGAACGCAACCCCCGCGATGGAGGAGGGATTACTGTATATATATATATATATATATATATATATATATATATTGTCACAAATAGCACACAAAGACATCAAGAAGGTTTGGGGCAGCCACCTGTATATTATGTCCTGGCTGTAAAAGGTTAAGTTTTTGAGAAGTTCTTTACAGTTCAGAGTTCCAAACAGAACTGATTCTTGACAGTAAAGATGGCGTCTTTATTTGCCAGCACCGGAAGTGACATCATTGGAGGTGCCAGAGCCGGAAGTGACGTCATCGAATGCCGCCAAACCCGGAAGTTGTGTAATTGAAGGCACCAGAAGTGGCGTCATTGGAGGTGCCGGAACCAGAAGTGGCGTCATCGGAGGCACTGGAAACATGCGGGATTTCCCAAGAATGGTCTGCAAAGGATTGAGAAAGAAAGTTAGTGCATCCCACTGCCCCCGGGTCGGGTGTGGAATTACCATTATTCAGGCCCTTTAGTTGTCTCCTACTTGCACGTGTGTGACTATTGTGGAACGCGGTTGGGGGTGGTACCAAGCCGGGACACCCAGGAGGACCGCACTGGTTGCTTTGGGGGCCACGGGTACAGAGCTTTGAAGCTCTACCCTGTAGGGACCCGTGGTCACCACCAGGGGGAGCCCGGATGTTTTGGAAGCCCTGGACCTCAGCACTTCCCCCACACCCGGAAGTGCTGGGGGGAAGAGAAGCAGGGACACCAGGAGTGCTTCTGGGGATGCAGCCGGCACTTCAGCCACACTGGGGAGTGCCGGTAGAAGATTGCCAGGAAGCACCTGGAGCACATCCGGGTGTAAAAGGGGCCGCCTCCCTTCATTCTGGGCTAGAGTCGGGTGGAAGAGGACGAGGTCTCTGGAGGAGGCAAGGAGGCGGCCTGAAGAGAGGAAAGGCATTTTGAAAGGGCCTGGACTTGTGGGTTGATTGGTGCTGCGGCACTGGGTTGTGCTTCATAACATTTGTAAATAGCTTGTAAATAAACGTGTGTTGGGTGACAAAATGATGTCCACCTGCCTGTGTCTGGGCTGCTTCCCACACTACTATACAGTTTATGTGAAAAAGTTTTAGGCAGGTGTGAAAAAATGCTGTAAACAAAGAATCCATCCATCCATCCATTTTCCAACCCGCTGAATCCGAACACAGGGTCACGGGGGTCTGCTGGAGCCAATCCCAGCCAACACAGGGCACAAGGCAGGAACCAATCCTGGGCAGGGTGCCAACCCACCGCAGGTAAACAAAGAATGCTTTCAGAAATATAAATAATGATTGTTTATTGTTATCAATTTACAAAATGCAAAGTGAGCGAACAAAAGAAAAATCTAAATCAAATCAATATTTGGTGTTATTACCTTTTGCCTTCAAACCAGCATCAATTCTTATAGGTACACTTGCACAAAGTCAGGGATTTTGTAGGATTATAGTCAGGTGTATGATCAACCAATTCTACCAAACAGGTGCTAATGATCATCAATGTCACACGTAGGTTGAAACACAGTCATTAACTGAAACAGAAACAGCTGTGTAAGAGACTTAAAACTGGGTGAGGAACAGCCAAACTCTGCTACCAAGGTGTGGTTGTGGAAGACAGTTTCATGTCATGGCAAGATTGAGCACAGCAACAAGACACAAGGTAGTTATACTGTATCAGCAAGGTCTCTCTCAGACAAAGATTTCAAAGCAGACTGGGGTTTCAAGATGTGCTGTTCAAGCTCTTTTGAAGAAGCACAAAGAAACGGGCAACGTTGAGGATCGTAGATGCAGTGGTCGGCCAAGGAAACTTAGTGCAGCAGATGAAAGACACATCAAGCTTATTACCCTTCGAAATCGGAAGAGGTCCAGCAGTGCCATCAGCTCAGAACTGGCAGAAACCAGTGGGACCCAGGTACACCCATCTACTGTCTGGAGAAGTCTGGCCAGAAGTGGTCTTCATGGAAGAGTTGCAGCCAAAAAGCCATACCTCCGACATGGAAACAAGGCCAAGCGACTCAAGCATGCACGAAAACATAGGAACTGGGATGCAGAAAAATGGCAGCAGGTGCTCTGGACTGATGAGTCAAAATTTGAAATATTTGGCTGTAGCAGAAGGCAGTTTGTTCGTCGAAGGGCTGGAGAGCGGTACAGTAATGAGTGTCTGCAGGCAACAGTGAAGCATGGTGGAGGTTCCTTGAACATTTGGGGCTGCATTTCTGCAAATGGAGTTGGAGATTTGGTCAGGATTAATGGTGTTCTCAGTGCTGAGAAATACAGGCAGATACTTATCCATCATGTAATACCATCAGGGAGGCGTATGATTGGCCCCAAATTTATTCTGCAGCAGGACAACGACCCCAAACATACAGCCAAAGTCATTAAGAACTATTTTCAGCGTAAAGAAGAACAAGAAGTCCTGGAAGTTATGGTATGGCCCCCACAGAGCCCTGATCTCAACATCATCGAGTGTGTCTGGGATTACATGAAGAGACAGAAGGATGTGAGGAAGTCTACATCCACACAAGATCTGTGGTTAGTTCTCCAAGATGTTTGGAACAACCTACCAGCCGAGTTCCTTCAAAAACTGTGTACAAGTGTACCTAGAAGAATTGATGCTGTTTTGAAGGCAAAGGGTGGTCACACCAAATATTGATTTGATTTAGATTTCTCTTTTGTTCATTCACTGCATTTTGTTGATTGATGAAAATAAATGATTAACACTTCCATTTTTGAAAGCATTCTTTGTTTACAGCATTTTTCACACCTGCCTTAAACTTTTGCACAGTACTGTATATATATAGTACCTTGGAAGAAGTTTAGGTGGAAATCCACTCATTGTATACTTTAGTGACACCAAATATGTGATCCTTTGAATTAAAATTCTAGATGGTTATTCAATTACTTTATATGTCAATTAATTTTTAATAAGGGCAGTATGACAATATGGTAAATAACACTGCTGACTTGCAAACAAAATTCTTGATTTGACATTGTTAGAGTGGAGGTTGTGTCTTCCTCCCATGTCTGCATGGTTTTTTTTTTTTGGGATAGGTGAGTATGGCCGTGCCTTAGGGTGGACTCTGTCCCTATCCAGAGCTGGTTCGCAGCTGCACCTTATTCATTTAGGACAGACACTGGGCCCTGAAATCCTCAGCTATATTAAGTGAGTTTGATAATAAAGTAAAAAATGGGTACTTTTCAATACAAAAATTAAAGATCTCAGATACAAAAATAAAACATATACAAAAGCACTATTCAATACACATCTATATTAGTGAACTAAAAATGATCCCCAAAACTCAAGAAAACACATTTACTATAATGAAATACACCAAGCAAGTCTGATAAATGTTTATTGATAATTCCTATTTCTACTTCTAAGCACCTAATGTAGAAGATCAGCTGAAAGCGCACAATTCAGAATGCAAGTCGTTCTTACACCTTTGCCCTTTGAAACACTGGAGATCTGTTAGTGTGTGAAATCTCAGCAAAACAGCGCTGTCACATCTGTGTCCAAGTCCCTGCAGCGTAGAAGGGATCAGCTGCCTAAGATATTTTAGTGTCCATTTTTACTGCAGTTGAGCAGCCTTCACTCAGTCATCAGTGTATACAGAGACAAAACACATTTATAAAACCTGTTTTACTGACCACTGGAGCCTTTTTACTATAAGAAAAAAGATATTAGTGACTTTTGTGTACTGCAAACAACTCAGTAAAAGTTCAGTTTGAAGATTATTTTCTTATGAACTCTGTATAATAAGATTCTTAGTTGCATGTGGCTCAGTTGCTAAGGATCTGAGCTGGTATCTAGAAGGATGGCAGTTAAAATTCTGAAATTTGCTCCAAGTAAGCTATACAATGGATAACCCCGTGCTCTGACCTCCAAAGGTCATGCAAAAAGACTATTTCCCTTTGGGGATTAATAAAGTATATCAAACCAAAAACAAATCAAATGTCTCCCCAAAACTAAGACAGTAGTTCAATGCAAACAAAAGGCAATGACTACAACATCAGATGTAATAGATTAGAAACATCAAGTGCAGTCATGCAGGTGTTGGTAGAGAGAGCTCTAAAGCATCCTTAAACTGGGTGAAATACAATATGTGATTTTTACATCAGTAATTTCATAATTCAAAATTGTAGTAACAGGCTGCTTGAAAAATAAATCAACTCCATACACAATTACAGTAGTTTATGCGAAATGCATTCATACATCTGCAGCATACGGTATTCATGCCACATTGACGACACACTGATTATTAATGCATGGTCAAGCAAATACAACTAGCAATATGCCATTACATTAACAAATAAAATTGCTTTGAGCTTAAAAGTCACAACAATCTATTTTGTTTACAACCTTGGAATCATGAATGTCAAACTGCCTGTAGGTTCTGTCTTGGTTAATGAAGTTTTCACAGTTTGAAAATGTTCCAAATGAATGCCCAATAGGAGACAATGCGGCATGGCCCTGTTTAGCATGCCATAGCCTGACCAAGTAAATTAAGGGATTCAGAGAGCCATACTAGTGAAACTTGTAAAGTGTGTGCCTCTACTGATAACATTGCTAGGTGTGGAAAAGAAAAAAAAAAGCCATCATTGTAAATTCATGTAAAACAGCATGGTGTAGCCACTGGCAGCTATTTCAATCAACTTCATTTCAGATGATCCCTGTACAGCTTAAGGAAATCTTTAATACGAGTTGATTGGTGTGACATCCTGAGGTGGAGCACACATACTGTATGCTCATTGCCCACATAAGGGAAAATGTTTAGAGCACTCCTGCTGTATCTAATTATACGTAATTCACGATTAAATATACAAGAATTTGAAATGTTACTTGTGTCTGTCACTGTTCAGTGATGCTCTCTCTTCAAATACATGTCATCTTATAGTAAACAGACTTGAATTAGCTATTCATAGAAACGTATAAAAATGAGGCTCAAATGACAATCAACATACACCCTAATCACTTTATAATCAATCATTAGTTAAACTTTACATACTGTTACTTATGACAAAGTGTTTTAGAAAGCAATTAACTCAGCAGGAAGAGGCATTTAACAATGCAATGAATACAAATAGATATTGACAGAGCAATACTGCTAAAAGGACAGCAGTGTAGGTTAAGGGGGTAAACTTAAGAGGTTCAAGGTTATTACCCAGACTAAATGTAGGAAGCCCTTGTGATGGTCCAGGTCAGGTCCATGCTACTTGGTAGCACTTAAACCTGGATCTGTTGCTAATGTAACTGTTGATTAGCCAGACAAATAGGGACACATACAATCAGTAATAGGAGGTGCAGTGATTTCTTTTCAAAACAAGGTGCATTTAGTACAGTGCTTCTTCATAAATGAATAAATAATCCAATATGAAACAGGTGAAAATTGTGGAGGTTACTGTGTCAAATAAATAACAATAAACATATCCTTAAAAACAAGGTGAAAATCCAGGCAGAATCTTCTTCATAAAAGACACAAAACCCAATGCCTCTTTCCAAAATCTGGTGTCTCCTCAGCTTATCCCATCAGGACCTTGCAGCAAAAGAAGACGCTTGCCATCAAGTGCAGTTATACTTTTATCCTGGGTTTGGTTTCCCTCATCGTCTGCAGGACACCACCCTGAACCCCACTCAAGTGTTCCTCTGCTAGTCTTTTGGAACCTACAAGGGAGACGCTACACAATGGGCTGCTCCTACTCCCCTGCATAGCTCAATAGGTGTGCCCCTTCCTCAGGCCCTCGAGTGCAGGCCTACCGCTTGCTTCTCCTGGGCCATATTCCTGACCACCTGCTTCCTTTTCCTGCGGCATAGGCTCTCCCAATCCTGTCTCTTTCTTCCTTTTTAACCTCTGCTCCTTCTTTTACTTTTTTTTTCCTGGTTCTCTATTCTTGCTCCCTGTTCTACCTAATGAGACACAGAGTGTCAATGGGGAATAGCTGAGTCAACTGCACAGGCGCACAACAATCAATGAACTCCTCAAAACCGTGCAGCGGAGTGCCACACCCACAAGCCTGACTCTAGCTGGACCTTTTACAATTTATTTATTTAAAATTGCACATTCACCACAGACCTCACCATACCATAGTGCTGTTATTAAAATAAGGTTTATTTAAGTGTTCAGTCGCTATTTAAATGTTTGGAGCTGCACTAATAAAGAGTTTATAAAAATGGCTGCCAAATGCTGACTAGGGTATGGCACCACCAAGTCTGATTATTCTGTCTGTGGTGTTTGGATGTTTTTCTTATGTTTCAGTCAGGATCTATTCTCTGGCTTATTTGTATTTTCTGTTTTATTGATGCTTTTGTTATTTTTGGATTACCATTTTTCACGTTTGCATGCCATTTCTGTAATGTTAGTTTATTATTTAATATTTTACATACTGTGTCTTTATGTTCCTTATATTCTACTGGTGGAGTCCTAAGAAGCAGCACCACTATGTTGTCATACTAGAGGGATGACCACCCACTTTGATATTCTGGTGGATGAGGCAGCTTCCCTTATATTCCTTTTAAATATTTGCTTTTCTTTCGATATTTTTTTTGTGGATATTTAAAATCTGTTTCTGTTCTCTATTTTAAGGATTATGTATTAGGACTTGTTTAACCTGGATTGACGTTTAAGCAAATCCTTTTCTTTCTCTATATTTGCCTTTAGGCCGTTTTTTTTTTTTTATGTCAATAAACTCTTCTTTTATAAAGATACTTTGTGTATGTTGACTCAACAAGTAAGAGGTTTGCAGTTAGCTTTTCCCTTGTTGTAGATTTTGGTATATTTTTGACTTTTACTGATTTTTGAACTTTTAAAGCCAGCTCCCCAGTTTTGAACCTGTGTAGGCATGAGTATGGGGTGGCTGTCTGGATTAAGGACATATCTGTGCAGGTCTGTGAAGGTCCTGACCTACTTTTTGGCTAAGCCATTTTGCCATGTTTTTGATACCATTAGACAACAGTTTTTAATTTAACCAGTCCTGGTTTTTAATCAAGTTTATGCCTCAATTGAAATTGCTGTAATTTTTCAATATCTATGAGAAACAAGTGGTCTCTGTACTGCTAGGTGGGATAGCTTGGTGAACCTTGTGACTTTGCAGAATTCTCATTAATTCTGGGAGTAATCCCATTTTCATCTAGAAATTGCAAGCTGGCCAGTAATTTCATGTACTCTGTGTAACGTGGTAATACATGTGCACTTGAAATTGAAACTGAAAGGGAGGGCCATTTCAAGAACTTACAGTTAGAAGGTGAGTTAGGAGAAAGGACTTACTGGAAGTAGGAGGAGAGGTTAGAACAGAGAGAATATATGAGACCTACACTGAAAACGTTTGGGTAGCCTGGGACTTCATCTCAGACTGACTGCAGGGTTTTTTGTTTGTTGTCTATTTGTTTTGTTCATTTATACATTTATTGTAGACAACCATCCTGCTAGGTTATGAAAGGTGCTCAATGTTGTAAATGAGCATAGAAAAGCCAGGAGATGGAGCTATGTTTATAGGAGCAATGTCAAATGTATCCAAAGGGCCAACCAAAGTTGAAATAACTAAAAGATAGCTATCAGGACTGTGCACCAAAACCCAAAATGCAGCAAGAATTGTAGCCAAAAGAGGCCCAAATGCCAAAACCTTTTAACTTCCACAACCAGTTAAGAAAAGAGGTCTGAGATGTTTAGTAATAAATCAGATATTTGGGTGCATGCTGCTGAAAGGCACCATCGTATATAGGCAGAGCATGAGGAAACAGTGCCTCACATTAGCTCCATGTTAACTGGCCACCAACCGGCACAGCAGCTATAAACAGCATGCCCATGGCTGTCATGGTTTCACAGGTGCTTATGCATTATGTTATTGTTGTTTTTGAATTGTTATGTATTGTACATATTCTCTATGTACTATTTAGTTTGTATGTTTCTCTGCTTGTCCAGCTATGTTCTGTGTTCTTTGTGGATGGCTCACCAAAAGGTGAAGCCACCTGCCTATTAACCTTAAGAGATTAGTCCCATACCATATAAAGGCTGAGATGACCTGCAGTTCCTGGGTTCATTTGAATGCACTTGATGGCTTTGGTGAGTTCTAATGTTTAATGTGCTTTTGTGGATTTATTGGATTTTTTATCTTTATGTTCTATTCTTCACCCTCTCTTCTGGATTTGTAAATATAAATATCTATATTTATAAAGATTCTTTGTTTCCACTGTGTCACCAGCCAAAGGTTGACAGTGTGGTAGAAATTAAATTGGAAATATATTAAAGAAAAGAAATCTTGTCCTCAAACTAGGACCCCTTTGAGTCAGAAACAAAGCAGGAGGAAGCGTATCTATTATGTCTTTTGTTTCTCTTCAGCAAATGCTGAAGAGGGAGCATTCATCACAGTAGTCTGTTACAGAATGGTCAAAAAAAATAAGGGCAGAGGTCTGTTTTAAAATCAACTGAATTAACGTAACAGTGCTGATTAATGCATACACTTACTCTGATAGGTTCATTGGCTTACATCCAAATAACTTTTCCAAATAAAAGTCTATTTATGTTACATTCTTGTTCTTCTCATATCTTAGCTATTACCTTTGAAATCTCTGTGTATGTGACAATTGTCCAGTCTTGTTGTTTACAGGACATCTGCTGGTCTTGTAATCATCTCCTTGTACATTTTGTGTATTGCATGAGCCTTTCTCCAGGTACATTCTTGTCTTATATTTACTTAACCATTTCAGTAGTTCTCTTCATGACATTTCCAAAACAAATGCTTATATATTTCAATTTTTCACTGTAAATCAAAATACTTAACTACAGTTACCTCTAAATTATTCTCTCACAACAGTCCATCATCTTGTTAGGCAGTTTTTGGGAACATGTATGCTTAGAAACTTTTAATGGTGGCTATATAGAGAAAAGCCAAGCAAAATGACACCTTTTATTGGCTAACTAAAAAAATTACAATATGCAAGCTTTCGAGGCAACTCAGAGATAAATACAAAGTGGCAGTGACCATACATTAACAAAACAAAAAAATGTTTTTTTTTCTGGAATTTATTTTTGAAAATGTATTTATTTTATTTCAAGAAAGCAACAGAGTATACAATCCAGAAGGTAAAATTTGCAGAGCTTATACAACAATAAATACCTTCAAAGTCAATCTAGAAAAAGCACTTGAGAATTTTAAAAGAAAAGAATACAGGAAAAAAGTATAAAACCAAAATATTCAGTTTACATTATTGCATGACTGGCCTTAATAATAATAATAATAATAATAATACATTTTATTGATATAGCACCTTTCCCATGCTCAAGGCACTTCACAGAGTTTAAGATAGAACGGCAGGGTATACAGTATATAGCATTGTACAAACCAGATAAATAAATAAAGAAGATTACGACAGTCAATTCAGAGAAAAAAGCCTAACAGACAACATACAGTAATTGATGGTCTAGCACACACACACATACAGGTTACATGAGCATCTTGACATAAAGGTAAACCGAGAGAAGGGTAATAAAGTCAAGTAGAGCTAAAAGCCTTCCTGAACAGATGAGTTTTGAGTTGTTTTTTAAAAGAATTCATGGAGTCAGCTGACCTGTAGGTCATTCCAGAGTCTGGGTGCTATACAGCTGAAGGCCCTGTCACCCATGGAGTGTAGATTAGTGTGGGGCACAACAAGATTGCCAGAATCAAAGGACCTTAGTGGGCGGACAGGCACATAGTGATGGAGAAGGTCACTGATGTAGTTTGGCGCAAGGTCATTTAAAGCTTTGTAGGTTATTAGTAGAATTTTATATTTGATTCTGTAAGACACAGGGAGCCAGTGAAGACGGAGCAGGATGGGTGTGATAGTGCTCACTGCTGCTGGTCTGTGTAAGGACTCTTGAAGCCGAGTTTTGAATAAGCTGGATCTGTGATATAAGATTAGAAGGGGCACCTGCCAGCAGCGAGTTACAATAATCGATGCGGGATATGATAAAAGCATGGACAAGTTTCTCAGCATTAGAAAAGCAGAGAAAGGAGCGAACACGGGATATGTTATGGAGGTGAAAGTAAGAAAATGTCTTAATGTGGTTTATGTGGGCGGAATAAGAAAGGGAGGAATCAAAAATGACACCAAGATTCTTTGCAGTAGAGGCAGGTCTGATGAGATCACCGCCAAGATGGACTGGGAAGGAACTCATTTTATTAAGTTGCACTTTAGTCCCAGTTTGCAGGAGGTCAGTTTTGTTGCAATTTAATTTTAAAGAGTTCTGCTCCATCCAGGTATTAATTTCACTGAGGCAGGTTGTGAGCTGAGAAAGCTCTGATGAAGTTCCACTTTTAACATTGAAATAAAGTTGAGTATCGTCTGCATAAAAATGATAACCCAGTCCATAACTACATATAATATGGCCAAGGGGAAGCATTTAAATACACAAGAGAAGAGGGCCGAGGACAGAGCCCTGAGGAACTCCTTGTGTGACTGGTGCTGAGCTGGATCTGCTGTTGCCAAGACTAACAAACTCTTGCCTATCAGTCAGATAGGACTTGAACCACTGGAGGGCAGTGCCAGAGATACCCAGCATGTTCTCCATTCTGGACAGTAGAATGTCATGTCTGACAGTGTCAAATGCGCACTGAGGTCTAATAGAATTAATATGCTGGTTTGTCCAGTCTGCTGCCATAAGCAAATCATTGGTTACCTGTAGCAGAGCAGTTTCACAGCTGTGCTGTGCTCTGAAACCAGACTGAAAGGGTTCCATCAAGTTATTAGAAGTTAAGTAATTGGTGAGTTGGGAAGCTACAACATGCTCAAGAACTTTTCACAGAAAAGGTAAGTGGGAAATAGGCCGGAAGTTGTTAAGATTGTCAGCATCAAGACCAGACTTTTTTAACATTGGGGTTACAGAAGCGATTTTAAAAGTGATCAGCACAGAGCCTGTGTCAAGGGATGAGTTTATTATTGTTGTAACAATCGGGATTATGGCATGAAAGCAGGATTTAAGTAGTATGCTGGGGAAGGGGTCCAGTACACAAGTAGTCGGTCTCATCTTACAGAGAAGGAGCTGGACGGAGTGGGAAAACAGGAAGAGATATAAACAGATGATGTAAGTATGTTAGTTGAATTATTTAGATCTTTAATTTTGTTACGGAAAAAGTGGAGGAATTCCTCACAGACTTCAGTAGAAGAGGGAGTTGGGCCAGATGCGGGTTTGATTAGTTTATTAACTACAGAAAACAAAACCCTTGGGTTATCGTGGCCACTTTCTATTATTCTGCCATAATGGGTGTTCTTGGCAGCAGTTAGTGCTTATTTGTAAGCTCTTTGGTTGTTAGAGAAAGCCTGGATATAAACAGTGAAGCCAGTCTTACGTGACATTCTCTCAAGGCGTCGGCCAGCTGCTTTCATAGATCGCAATTCTGAATTATTACCAAGGAGTTGAATGCTTAAAGGAAACGTCCTTATGCTTTAAAGGTGCTGTTTTATCTAATGCTGAATGAAGGGCTGTGGTCAACAAGACTATCTAGTGTTGACAGAATAGGTGCAGACAGTAAAAGATCACAAATGGATCCAGAAAGGATAGAGGGACAGATATTTTTAAAGTTTCTGTAAGAAATTTGTTGTTTACAGATAAGAGGTGGGAGAGATAATGAGACAGTGAAAAGTACTGCTTTATGGTCAGAGAGTCCCAAATCAGTGCTGTAAATGTTGGCAACAGATAATCCAGAAGTGCAGATCAGATCCAATGTATGACCACCAGAGTGGGTGGGAAAATCAACATGTTGTGTCAAGTCAAAACAGTCCAGTAAGGATACGAATTCATTTCTCAGTTTAGATGTGGGGGTGTCAATATGGATGTTGAAATCACCAAGAAGGATAATCCTCTGAGACTGAGAGCTTAGACCGGTCAAAAGTTCAATCAGATCGGATAAAAAGGATGCATTGTATTTTGGAGGACGATAAAGAACAATGAATGAGACGGGACCTGATTCCATTATTAGTTTAAGAGCCAGGCACTCAAAAGACAATGGACAATCAACTGGGATTCGTCTGATGTTTAAGTCTACTCTGACAATTACTGCAAGTCCACCTTCTTGTCTAGAGCTGCGAGGTTCTGTGTGGAAAGTGAATCCAGGTGGAGTCGCCTCCATGAGAGACGTAAATTTGTTTGGTTTTTGCCAAGTCTCCGTTAGACACAGTATATCAAGTTTGGTGTCAGTGATGAATTCTGACAGCACCAATGCTTTGCCATTAAGAGATCTCGAATAAAACAGTGCAATATTAGCTAATGAGGCTTCTTTTTGCACAGAGCCATGATCGGGGTTTATTTTCACATAAAGTAAATTCGGCACACTGGCACTTCTATTTCCAGGGCCATGAGAAGGACGGCGTATTCCTGAGCAAATGCCACCGGTGGTCTTTTCATTCACAGCCCTGCGGTGGCGACGACCTGACCTGCGATGTACATATTTCGGGCGTCGTAAAATCCTGGTGTCTTTTAGGATGTTCCAGTCAGACCATTTGCTTTGGACAAACTGTTTAATAAGAAGGAGTTTGTCACGAAAGTATTTTAGCATGATAGTGAGTGATACTTAACTGATAGCAGTGGAGAAGCAGCACAGCCCAGCGAAGCCGGTAGGACAAGCGGGTGTGGTAGCGTAGATGAGCTGCGATAGCATAGCAGCAGAAAGCATAGCAGGAGGAGGTAGTAGGATTTGGAAGTTCCAGCATACAGTCATAAACAGTAACGTTGGGTATTACAGGCATGATCACCCCGGAGCCACCAGCCAGGTGGGTATGAACATCAGATCAGTTCTTAGTCGAACAGTACTGTAAAATGAATCGGGAACAGACCAGAATAGCAATATAATCAAGGAGACAAATTATCCCAAGATCCTAGATCGCCAGGTACAAAGAAATGTTCGTAGGCCTTCCAACTGTTATTTTTCAAAAAATGATTGGGTTCTTGACTTTGCTCTTGTTTTTTGAACAAGATTTTTGTCTCTCGTTTTGGCTTTGATGCTTGTAGTTCTGATTTGAACCTTATTTACCTTAACTCTATCACCAGGTACACTCCTTTCTGCTTATAGATATTACAACATGCTACATTTTTCAGATGTGGAAGGAAACCATACAAACGCTTTGAATCCAAAAAATATTACTGTTTGCAAATTCCATCCAGCTGTTTTAAGGATCACATTGCAAAAATCTAAAAAAAAACGAACATTATTTCTATGTGCTGCTTGCTGCTAACCCATCAGCAGCTTCAGCTTAAATACTGTTGGTGCTAGTAACCCAGCCGCATGATTAGGTGGCCCTGCCTACTTAGGCTCCACATATAGAAAGTGGGGCAAGAACCAAGAAAGCTAATACATATAATCTTAGTTTAATCCATCCATCCATTTTCCAACCCGCTGAATCCAAACACAGGGTCACGGGGGTCTGCTGGAGCCAATCCCAGCCAACACAGGGCACAAGGCAGGAACCAATCCTGGGCAGGGTGCCAACCCACTGCAGGACACACACAAACACATCCACACTAGGGCCAATTTAAAATCGCCAATCCACCTAACCTGCATGTCTTTGGACTGTGGGAGGAAACCGGAGCGCCCGGAGGAAACCCACGCAGACACGGGGAGAACATGCAGACTCCACGCAGGGAGGACCCGGGAGGCGAACCCAGGTCCCCAGATCTCCCAACTAAGAGGCAGCAGCGTTACCCACTGCACCACCGTGCCGCCCTTTTAGCATAATATAACATTAATAATAATAAATAAATAATATGCAGACACTGCGGTGGGTTGGCACCCTGCCTGGGATTGGTTCCTGCCTTGTGCCCTGTGTTGGCTGGGATTGGCTCCAGCAGACCCCCGTGACCCTGTGTTCGGATTCAGCGGGTTGGAAAATGGATGAATGGATATGCAGACATTACAAAACCAAAAAAAGAATTCGTAACAAAATATATAAAATAGTACTTGAAAAATAATAAAATAAACAAACAGAGAAAACATATGAACCATGGAAATAACACTGGTTGAACCATGACAATGGAGTTGAAAATGGTGTATTTTTTATCTTCATTGCATATCTTTTTAGCTCCAATGCTTAGTTCCTTCTCAATCTGACAAAATGTCTTCTAGGGTGCCATGTAAATAGCAAACAAAAGGCAAATAATTTGCATATAATTTTGTTTTTGCTAAGTTCACCAACATATTTTCAACAATATCTTTTCCAGGCTGTATTCAAATGGAATGCAACATGAAAAGAGAAAAAAACAACTGAAATTTTAGGGTACATTATTCAAAGCATTTTACTTTCTTATAAAAAAAGCTTCTGTTTGAAGACTGCCATTGCAGTAATCATGAGGCATGATTACTTTTTGCACCTTGAATGACTGAGCTAGAGGATGAATGATCTTTCTTTAAAATCAAAGATAATCATACACAAGGGCAGAAAACAATAAGTGAAAACATTGTTTGGATGGGATTTATTTATGACATTTTTGTTTTATCTTTGTGACTAGCAACTTATTTACATAAATGTCTGTATGATGAAAATGTAACTCTGCACACATTCACAAGGACTACATAATAATCTCTTGCTATTATACAAGTTTTTATGGCAGATTTCATTGTTTGTCTCGAGGGTAGCACAATGGCTAAAGCAAAAGTATAAAAAAATGGATGTGCTTAGCCAAAACTAGTCAGAACTCCCTGAATGTGCCCATATTTTTATCATTTATGTCTGAAATAATTTGGGCTGTTTCTAAAAGATTTTTTCTCTGGGAGTTCTGAGATGTCAATTATCCAACTATCATTAATGACTTCTGGATGCAAATCAAGCTTGGAAAATTTCACTGCTTTTCATTATAATAGCAGAACCTGCAGACTCCTTCAGTTTCACAGCACTCAAAAACACTGTGATTGAATTGTTTTTTGTTTGGTCTCCAGCTCAACTGAAGATGCTGCATTATTTTAGCTTGATCCATGGATGCTCTAAACTGCTTTCAGTAGTTTCTGTTACTGACAGTAAGACTGGATTGGTAAAATAGGTTTGAGAACAGAAGATATACAGCCATGTGGAAAAAAAGGTATATCATTCAAGGCAAAACAAAAGGCAAAAGTTAACACATAAAAAACAATGACAGCTAGTTCATTATACAAGACCTTACTTACATACATTAGTTCAACTTAAATGCGCATATGCTGTCAAGCTCACACCAACTGACTGTGACCTGAGGCAGTCACTCACACTGCATGAGCTCATAACATTGGCATTCATAGTACGACAACTGAGCTATGAGGATCAGAACAATGCCTTGCAAATTGGAAGTGCAGATTGGGGCCAGCTAGATTAAGGAAAGAAGCCATGATAAATTGGGTGAAGACGGGCAAATTACAAAGTGAGTTTTACTGTTTATAAAGCCAAAAAAAACGTCTGAAATCAGGTAGAGGCTGATGCAAGTAGGTATGGCGCAATCAAAGGTATGGAGGCACACAATACAAAAAAAGAATATAAAAAATATGCTAGAGGGCAAAACAATGCAGTGTATAGCTCATTCAAGGCTACACTGCAAAATGCTAGACCACTAAAAGAAGTAGGAGTTTCACTTTTATGTATTCTTCCCCTCCCATCACGAAACTGGTATATGATTAATATACCTAATAATACAGCCTTTGTAAAAGGGCAGGGGAAGAGCCTAGAACTCATTCAGCCCCATAGCCCTATCACGTAACTGTCTCAGAATTAATTAGTAAAATTAAGGGTTTAAGTGCAGACAAAATGTGGAAGGCCTAGTTTGAAACTAGAAGGATTAAAACGACAGATGAACCTGGGCATAGTTCATAGTGAACTCTTACAATACTCTTGCCCAGCTATGCTGCTACCAGACTCACTTACTCAAAGACACCAACATAAGGTCACATTGATGCTTTGAAACTGTCATGCCTGACACTAAAAGCAATATTTATGATGCAATATACAGAGTTGCTAATGTAACAGTCAGTGTCTTTAATAGTGATGAGTGAAACAATTTGTGTGAAACTGAATTCGCTGTGAGACTCAGAAATAAATAGTGTTTTACTTCCAGCAAAATTTGTGCTATTCGCAACAAGAAGGTAGGCGTTTAGTTCCTGTTTGGGTTTACAGGCATTAATTCCACATGTGTTTACCCATCATTTAGCATTTAAATAAAGATCTCTAGTTAAAAAAAATAATTCACTGGATATATGCATATCCTCAACTAGGATAAAACAGTTGCTAGATAACTGATGTGCACAATGGTGTGTTTTGATATGGAAAAATATGCAGCCTATTTTTAAAAACTATACTGTACAAGTCTTTAGTGATGTGAATAAGAGGCATAAACAGACATGATTTTACCAGTGAAGCATGCATTACATATGCCGCGCTGCTGCAGACAGCCCATAAAAACTGTGTTTTGCATTTTGCAACTGTGAAATCACCTGTGAAACGTTTTCTTTATGCAAATCGAAATTTAGATCGAATTTGCAAGGCTTTATTCCCTCATAACTTGTCACTAACAAGAAGAGTAGAAGCAGTTGTTCAAACCTTGTAGACAACAAACTTATAAGTTCAGGTGTATCTAGAATTTGCACTGACATAAACTTGCCGTGATAAACAGACTAACAAATAACAGGAACATGAGCAGATTCAAGGACATCAGGAATCAGGGCAAACTTGGAGACGCCAGCAAAAGAAAATATTTGTTATCATTTAACTCAGTGGTTCTCAATCTGTGGGGCGCGATGTAACAAAAAGGGGGGGCACGAAGATGTGAAAAAAAGAAAACAAGAATCAAAAATATCAAAAATACATCTATCGAAACCAAAACAAATTAACTTAAACTACATTCTGATACTAGAAAAATGAATATAGAGTTAGATAAATGTCAATAAAAGTTAAGTAAGTATAATAAAATATGCATCTATGATATATATCTCTATATATAAAAGGAAATCCTGGAATGGGAAGCAAATGCAAGGCTACGATACGTGATAATCTCGAAAGACATTTAAAAGACCCGCGAGACCAAGGAGACTTGCCACGGTGCGTCTCGCGGGGACTGTAAACATGAGACTTGGTGCCAAGAGATTGTCCCAGGGCCGTAGCAAAAAGAACAGCGGCGGTACAGGTTTTAAAGAGATCGAAGGGCAGTGCGACAGCAGCTATAACCCCAATACCAGCCCCCACCCCCCCGAACACAAGCAGCGTTATACATCCTGCAAGAAAGAATTCAAACACACCTGGGGCCAGTAATAAAAGACAAGTATTGCTTTTACAACGTCACGCGAGACCAGGCAGTGAGCAATCATTTAAAACTAGTCAACAGACCTCTAAGCTAGCAGTTGTTGGGTTGCTTTTGGCAGGCAAGCATCATGTGCTCCGAGCTCTTAAAACAACAACATGCGACAGGCAGAAGAGGCAGCTAGCAAGCAGCAAAAAGACAGCAAATGATCCAAAAGCATATCCTTAGTGTACGTTCAGCCGCAACACCCTTCACAATACGAGCAGTATTATACGTCTGGGAAGAAAGAGGTGTAACCAGGCACGTGGCCAAAAATAAAGGACAAGTATTGTTTTTACAAAAGTTTTTAAAGTAATGAAAATAATGCATATGTAACAATTCACAAGAAAATAACAATCTCTTTAAATTGTAGATTGACTGCCTAAGGTAAAGTCATCCCTGATGAATGGGGACGTGGGAATGAGGGGTTCTTTAATCGGATTAGCGCTATTTCAGATGTGGAATGGCAAAATGGGGGAGGCAGCTTGATGAATGAGGTCTTCAGGACTTAAAACAAATCCAAATCATATTATGTGATATCATCTAATGTGAAATTCTACTCCGTACTTCTAGAATTTTTATTTTTATATTGTATTGAATATTGATTCTGTTCTATGTATTGTACTGTACGGCTCAGAATTAAAAGACAATGATTAAAATGACAAACTAGAACTTCATATAGATGTTTACAAACGTTGACGCTAAACACATGCAGAGCAGGTTAGAGACTATGAAACCAGTGAAATTAGAAAGGCTCAAAAAAAAAAACGGCGCTATACACATGTAGAGAAAGTTAAAGGATATGAAAGTAGGAAAATTAGAAAATATAAAAAAAGAAAGTAAAGATCGCAGTAGCGCAAACAAACAAATTGCCTCATTTAACTATGCACCAGTCTAACTTTGGTTTTGCACAATAATTACTACACTATTGCACCTTAACACTTAATTCTACTTTATTCACATAATTTTACTTATTTATTATGTTCTACTATACTGTTATCTTTCAATTTATGACTTTTTGTTAATCTAACTGTTATTCTTCTAACTTTGCACAGTTTGTGATAAGCGGATCAGGATGCATTTCATCTGCGTGTTGTCCTGTATAACTATGCATGTGACAAATAAAGAATCTTGAGAATTTCAGAAACAGAGTTTACCGCACATGCATTTATTGGTTACTTTGTTAGTGTATATATATTTATCTGTCTGCTTATTTATAAAGCTACATTTACCCCAGGAGTCAAAAACGTTCTGTCTATCCCTTGTACAAAAACCTAGACAAAAGCTGGGGTATCACCTTGGTAACCCCATGTACCTTTGGAACTGTGAGAGGAAAATAGCATGACTTTACAGACAGGAGTCCAATGCAGAACTCTACTTACTTTTTTACTTTGTAAAAAAAATTATTAACTGCTGATGATATAGATAGTTTTGTCTGTGCTGAAATTCCAAACAGAGAAACCTGTCCTGACCTCATTAAAAAGATTCAGCATATTGGGACTCGCAAGATTACAAATATTGTTTTTACAGAAGTTCTGTAGTACTAGGGTGTTGTACCGTGTTAGCCATTATGAATGTAGAGAAAAGCCAAGCAAAATGACACCTTTTATTGGCTAACTAGAAAGATTACAATATGCAAGCTTTCGAGGCAACTCAGGCCCCTTCTTCAGGCAAGATGTGAAGAAGGGGCCTGAGTTGCCTCGAAAGCTTGCATATTGTAATCTTTCTAGTTAGCCAATAAAAGGTGTCATTATGCTTGGCTTTTCTCTACAGAAGTTCTGAAATAAAAGTGAAACTAATGAAATAGCAACAATTCAAAGAAAAAAAAATCTTAAAAGTATGTATCCGGAAAACCAAACATGGGAGTTGGCGAGCGAAGCAAGCAGGGGGCGAAGCCCCCTAGTCATTAATTAAAAAAGAACAAATTGGTATTAGTGGGCTCCTTTCATAAAAACATTAGGGGAGGCGCAGTTAAAACTGTAATGAAAACTTGGGTCGCAAATACTTAAAGGTTGAGAAACGCTGATTTAACTCATGATCAGCAATTTTGGCTGAAAGAAGGAAAGGAGCAGAATACATTCAGAAATGTGAACATCATACATTGCACAATAAGATTCCCCTTTGAACTTCAGATGTTGTTGTTCTCCAGTATAGGCCAAGTTAAGAGTTAAATTCTGGTGTATATGATAGATTTTAAGATGACTGGAAACAGGAGAAGTAACTCTGGATTTGAATTAAGAGTGGTATTTTTTTTTAGGAGTCAGTCTTGCTGTAGACAATAGCACCAAGTTCTTGAACATACAGCAAAGTCCATTAAGCACAGTGTTGAAATGACTAATAAATTATCTAAACTGTCCTGTCATATTTTTATTGAACGCCACAAGGGCTTTCAAAGTGTTCAGAGAGCTGCCCAGGCTTATGCAAATCAAGGACTGTTGTTTCTTTCATTTTGACTTTCCTCCAGGGTGTCCTGCAGGCTCATTACAATGCCTAGCATCAACTGCTTAGAAAGTGGAAAGCCATATTTGTGGAGGAGAAAACAAGTCATATCATATGAAGCAGTGTATGCTGCTCACAACACATGCTAAGAATGTACAGTATTTGGAGATATGACTGGGAAGTTCTTTCTCTGCCCTGCAGGGGGTGCTTTTGAGCCACCCCCAAGCCCATATATAAGGACTAAGGGAGCGGACAGAAAAAGATGGGTTGATTATAACAATAAATCAGACAAGGAACAATTAAATACAAGAATACAATATGGTACACAATAAACAAAAAGAAAACAAATAACATGCTGCACGATGAGTATTTTACCTAACATGTGAGGTGCCAAAGAAACTTGCCCATCAATTTAAACTCAACTCAAAACTCACTGTAACTTTATCATCACCTCTGACTTATATTCCTCCCACAAGTTGAGCTCTTGCTTCTGCTTTCAAGGTCCTTGGGCTCACTCTGGAAATACTTTTTGGGTTGACATTCTGGACCATTGCTTAGTCAAACATATGTTATGGAGCAGCTGGAGCTGTCCTCATCTAACTTCCTGGTAGCCCCAATTGTCTCTTTATTCCTGGATCCTGTAAACACTTGAAAAATAGAAAGATAAAGAGTTGAGGCCCAGCCTTTTACACTCCAGTACTTGCAAATTAAAATAAATAAGGTCAAAAAGTATTTGCTAGCCTCATTGAGTCTCTGTGTGCTTTTTTGTCTTCATTGCTTCTCCTGGCAAGTTTGACCTCCTTGGAAGTTGATCCAACAATGAACACCTACTTCTGGTAATTCATCGATTTTTATCGGGTTGGCATCAGTAGGGGCAGATATAGGGAGGGTGTAACTTCAGATGTCTTACAGTGTCTTGTCCGCATTTAAAGGACGAAAATTTAAAAAAATGGTTATTGACTGTGAAATCCCCTCAGTCTCCCCCTTTACCATAGCCTGTGAGACACTCCCCATGCTCATGTGCTTGACAACCCTAGTTAATATTTAGCAGGCTTCATGCATAGTGTAGAGAAGTTTTGGTACTTAGTTAAGTAAATTTCCCACTGCCTTTCTTATACTGTATCATGTCATCGCAGAACATCTACCTTTGTGGATCCTTCCATTGCTAGTAGACCTAGTGTGTCCTGGTTTGGTGTCTTGACCTGACCATACACTTTGTTAATGCCTGGGTGCTTCCTGCCATGCCATTTACTAGTCCATCTCCTGTCCTGTATAGTGCAGTCCTGAACTTGACTACCTATACAGTACATCTGGCATGTCAAGAAGTTAAGATGCTGTTTTCCTTGAAAGGGTTTATGTGAACAAAACCTTTTTAACTGAGTAATTCTGATTTAATTTATGTTCTTTATTATTAATCAAAGGTATTTTGATCTAGCCAGCCAGCTTTGCTAGAATAACACACATCTTCTGCATAACTTTCATTTAAAAGTCTTACTTAATGTAATTGTAATTGAATATTATATTATCAAAAAATATACAGGTCAATTTCTGCTGTGCTCACTTGTGCACTTTTGACATTGCATATAAGACTTTATCAATTCTCCATCATCTTCTGTACTTGAACATTCAAGTGCAATTCCAAAGATATGTCATTTAAAAGCACAAGGTGGAAAATACTTTAAAAATGTGATCAACGACCCTTGTCTGTTTTTACTGTGAATAATTCATTTTTTTGTCGTTTGTTTTAAAATTACTTTCATGCTTTTACAGCATGCATTGCTTCACAGTAGAACAAGACACAAGTAAACTGCTACAGTATAAAAGGAAATCTAAATACTTGATATCAGAAAAACATGTATCATTATTTTTGCCATCTATCTGAGAACATTGTGTGCTATGGAAATTTCTGCTTGGAATTTTAATAATATGAAAAAAAGAAACAAAGTTAAAGTATGAGGTCTCTTTTATAGCTTGAGTGCGGATCTTCTAGTATTGGCATGTTGCCAATTTAAGAAAGTAATGTAGTTAAATAAAACCTTCACATGTTACTGTGGGATTCCCAAACATCTTTACCTAATATGTCACTCCTCCTGTAGGTTGAATAAAAAAGATAAGGTCAGGTTGTTTTGAAAATTTATATCCAATATAGCATTTATTAGCAGTTAATTCCACACATTGGGTACTCCTGGTATGATCTGGATGAATGGATCGATGAAAGAATTATAGTTGAGACAAGGTAAGGAAAGGGCATTTTTGAGCTTAAAGAACATTCTCTTAAGATTCATTGGAGAAAATCTTTGCCTTTAAATCTGAAACTCAGCAGACAGACATTGGGAGCTGCTGTGATGTGTTGTGTACTAATTGGAATGCATAGTGTAGTCAGCTCCTAAATTTAATGTGACAGTTATCTGTTTTGGTTTGATCTGAAATCTACAAACATCTAACATGAATTGCTCATGAACAGTGTTATTTAGTTTGTGACATTACTGTATGTTATGAACTTGCCCAAATGAAGATAGACAAGCTAAACACTGATGCCAAGACCACACAGTTGGAGATAAGTGTCATCAAGAGAAAGAGCTTATGTACCCAAATCCCAATACCACTGACAGACAGTCCATATAAGATGTTGAATGCTTCACATACCTTTTCAGCATAGTGAGCAAGGTAGGAGGAACAGGCGAAGATGTATTATGCAGAATCACCAAAGTATGGCAAACTTTCACTGCCCCGAAATAAGTATGGTCAAACAAGAATCTCACCTACCACACTAAATAGAGAGTTTTCTACACCATTATAAAATCTGTGCTACTATATGGAAGTGAGACGTGGAGACGGACCAGAAACCTGGACATAAGGTGCAAACTTTATTAACATCTTTGTTCACCAACATTTCAAACCAAGAGCTCTAATGGGAAATAAGGCAGAAATTCATCACAAGCACCATTCAGAAGTAAAAGAGAAGATGGATCAGGCACACCTTTGACAGAATTACACATCATGCCTTGCATTTGAAGCCCCAAGAAAACAAAAGAAATGGAGAGGAACCCTAGAGTCTGAGCTGAAGACCATTGGGATGTCCTGGAGGAGGAGGTTAGGAGCATAAGCTGATACAGCGCCTTGCCGCACCCACCACATGACAAACCAACTCAGGATCCAGATTAGGACCTGAGTGCAGCCATGCAACGGGTGACACCTCAGCACCACACTAGTTCAGATGGAGTGGAACAGTGTGAGGTTTTTTTATGGTGGCTGGAGTGCCAATTCTGCCACGTTGGAGGGCCTGCATGCAGGGGTGGATGCAGATTAACGTCATACCCAGGAAGGAGCAATTTCAGGTTAAGGGCCTTGCTCAAGGGCCCAACAGAGCAGTGTCCCTTTTGGAATTTACAGGATTCGAACCAGCAACCTTCCGATTGCCAGTGCAGATCCCTAGCCTCACAGCCACCACTCCGCCTATATCCTGGGGAGAGGCAAAATGGTCAGGCCGAAACAGACAATGATGGAGACCTGTAGTACAGGCTCTATGTTTCAATGAGAATAAAAAAGAATAAATTAAATGGAATTAAAGGAATAGTGTTATTAAGTGCTCCAGAATGGAATGTCTTTCATGTTCCTCTTTGAAAAGTCTGGGGATGACAACTAAAACCATAATGGGATCAGTCATAAAAACATACAAAAACCCCATACAACAATGTACTTTGCAAGTTTTCTGGATAAACATCTCAGAAACTCATTTTTTATTGCTGTTTATTATTGTTATTTGAGTTGATTTATCTTATAATCCAGCATTCTGTAAAACAGTTCTTATATTCTACATTAAATTGTTTTTTCTTCCTATAGCATATTCAATCTTATCTACTATGGTTTATTTTTAAATGAATTAGTTTGTCTATGAAAAAGTTCTGTGAAGCCCAGATGGGGGCATCACTCACAACATTGCCAGAAGCACCTCCTGTCATTTAAAATGTCAGTAACGCATATTGGTAGGCATCAGTCATGTTCTTCCAGAATGCTTAATTCCTACCAACTGTGCATTACTAATCCATTTTTCACATATGCTTCACAACTGTCATTTGCCTTTAAATCTAAATAAGCATGTATGTGAAGCAGAGATTAGGTGAACATGAATTTATAAGCCTTATATTTGCATCTTGGATTTGCACTATTTAAAACCATTTTCCCTAGGCATACCGTTGAGTCATATATTACTCTCATGCTGCTAATTTTGCATTTATGTGCACAAAAAGGGTTGAATCTAGAAGTCACAAATAGGTTCCATGTATAAAATTGGAATAGGGGGCTGTTAGCGCTGTATGGTGCCATTGTATGTGCCTCAAGTATTATTTGCTCTTAAATGACAGCAGCAAGCAGTGTGTGGATTTTCTTTTTACTGTTCCAAGTGCACAATCTTAGCTAAAGTCATGAAAATCACATCTCAGGAGTTCACTTTCTTTTTGAAGGAGTGCAGTTTATTTTGCAGATTTATTAGAGAGAAATACATAGTGATAAATAGCCGAAAAATCAATTTTGACTATACAGGTAAGTTTATCAGCTTCTTACACTGGTCCAGCATTATCAGACACTAGACTTTGTTAAGCTCCTATTGGGGAAGCAGAGGAGTGCTAGACTAAAAGATGACTGCAATTTTGTTAATGCATCTAACACCTTGTGAGACAGTATTGTTAAAATACCTGGTAGTCCAAGTGTTGATAGACTGCAACTAGGGGCTATCCCCCTTGCTGAGGTCTATTTTTGGTCCTGTTTGGTCTATTTTTAGTCAGATTTGTTGAGGAAGGATCTCAGAGACTGCAAACGTTTGTTCTGGCCCAGTTGTTTATTTCATTGCTGTGTTAACTGTCTTTTTTTATTATTATATAAAATGCCTTTTGCAGACACAGTCACAAAGTACTGTACTCAAAGAAAAAAAATTCAAACACACAATTATAGACATTGAAAATGATAAACATTCCAACAGACATAACCAAGAACTGAATAACCATATGGCTACCCATATGCTAACCTAAACAGGTGCATCTTCAACTGTTTTTTAAATATATCAATTGTATCTGCACCCTGTAAAGCACAAGAAAGGCTATTCCACTATGTGGGTGCAACAGACTGAAAAGCCTGAGTCCTTAGCCTAGTATGTGAAACCATAAGAAGGGCCTGGTGAGGTGACCTAAGCGGGTGACTAATGTTACAATGGTGTAACAGATCAGAAATATATTGTGGTGTTTCACCATGCAGAGCTCTATTGGTGAATCCTAAAATTTTAAAATGGATTCTAAAATCCACCAGTGTGGTGGACTGATTTCAAGCATATAAGTTGATAAATATTGTGTATGTCTTTATTTGTAAACTAGACAAAATAAAAGTAATACTACATAGTGATTCAGGGTGCCTGTTTTACTTCATTTATGAGAACAGCAGTACTTTGAGATTTACCTAACCAATCCCCCCCAGTCTTTAAGACTGACTCAGAATGGGAAATGTATGGTGACTGGGACGGGGCATCAGAACAGATTGGCAAGGATGACTGTGTTTGGACTTGGAGCCTATAAGAGAGAGGCCATAAACTGACTAAACAAAGAAACTGGGGGATGAGTTGTACCTGGGTGCTTTTATTGGTAACTGGTCAGGAAGGGAGAGGTAAATTAATTATGTTGATCTAAAGCAGGGTTCTCCAACATGTTGCTCGCAAGCTACCGGTAGCTCGCAACCCCTTTCCAAGTAGCTTACCAAAGGGTTACTAAATCCTACATAAATTTCAAAACTTGATTAGTAAAATTATGGGTGGGCGATCTTTCCAAAAAATCATATCACGATCCACAATCTGAATTGTAATCTATCTTTTCAATGTGGCATACACTTAAGAGAATATCCGGACTCAAACTCATCAAGACCTAAGTAACACTTTATTTTAAATATCAAACAAAGATGAATTCAATTGTTTTCTCATTTTCTAGTTATGCGGAGTTAAGGAACACGCCCCGAAGCTGGCGAGTGAGTGAGGAAGGCCCCTCCCCCCGGCCCACAGTGTGTTTCTCAGATTCGGTACCACAAGCGAACTATGATACATAGCGAAATGAGAGAAGTCGCAAAATCAACCAGAATGTTCAAGCAAATTCTAGAAAAAAACAGATCTAAATCCGTTAAGTAGTTCTCTTGTGAAAAGCAAACAGACATACAGACAGACAGACATTGGATTTTATGTACAGTATTATATATTAGTAAACCTTCAAAATAATGCTCAGTTAAAGTCTCAACAGCATTCTCAGCATTTCTGGAGCTTAGTGAAGCCAGATAACTAAGAATCTTCACCAAGCAGCTCTGAAAATGTCTGCTTTGTTTGGGTCTACATACCTCTGTGAGTCTGCCTTTTCTGACATGAATGTCATGAAATCAAAGTTCAGAACAAGACTGACAGATGAACATTTAAATGACTCCATAAGAGTGAACCTAAGTGTCTCCACTCCACCATACACCTCTCTTGTTGACTCCATGCAGTGGCAGTCATCTGACTAACCAAAAAACACATCACACATGCAACTGGACATGTGAATACTCTTGTGAAGTGAAACAGTGACATGTAACAAAATGACAAATGAATAAGTAATATCTCTGTATTTGTAATTGCATTGTTTTGTTTTGACAGCATTCATGTTTTAATTTAATAGTGTGAGATACACTAGAAAATGCATGCAGACATATAAAATGCACTTGCATGTGAACTAAATATTTTTTGTGATGTTTTAATGCAAAATGTGAGCTGTGGGAACCAACATTTTGAAAATGTTCAGGCTTAACAAGCTTATTCAGTTTTATTGGGTTGAAATAAGCTACGAGAATAAACATCAGAAAACATGAGTAGCTCTCAGCCATTTTCATTTTGTAAAAGTAGCTCTCAGGTGAAAAAAGTTTGGAGACCCCTGACGTAAAGTATGGCTGTTTAGGAACTGTTTTGAATCAGAAGCCATTCTGTACTACGAAGCCCCATTGGTTTGTGTTTTGCAGTAAGAATGTTTTAAAGTTGCTCACCTTGCTTTTACCTCTCTCTCACACCATCTGGCTATGAGAAGAAGACCATGATGAACATAATTCTGTATTGGCAGCAATACTGAGACAAGGATTTGTCCTGTTTCAATACTCCATTCAAAGGCCATGTAGTAGCAAAGCAAGCTAAACTGAAGATAATCTGAGAACCGCCTATGAACGCAAGATGCACTGCTACTTAGGCTGTATGGGTATTGTTTGCCAATATTCACATAGTATTCTTCTTTTTTTAGTTTTGGGTATTTTTAGCAATAATACATAATTAAAGGTGTAACTTAACTCCTGCCTGTCTCTTTCCTCTGTCTGATTGCTTGAAATTATAGATATAGAAAGGTGGTGGGGGAGGAAGTGCTAAAGTACCTGATCAGAGTGGTAAGCGTATGGGCTTTTAGACATTTTATTAAGGTCTACACAATATTAAATATAAAAGGGGAAAATAGGGTCACCATAGAACCTCACACAAAAATACACCCAGGAACCAATTAAAAAAAGGTAAAAACTGAGTAATGTGAGACCACTTACTGGAGTGGCATGATGTGCCTTATGATTTACATTTTTTCCAACTCTTCCTTGACCTCTAAAAATTATTTGAGTTATGGTTTTTGGAGGTTCTGAAGCCACGTAATGTTGTGGTTAATTTCATTTTTTGTTATCTTGTGTTCTTCTACAGGGTCATCATGTTTTCCTTAAAAACACTGCCATGTTGGAGACTAGTTCCACTGTTGGAACAGTCTTTCCAGTTATGCCCCCTGTGTGAATTCTGACCTTTGGCAATTGAAAGTGCAATATACTATATATTAAATCATTACAACATGATATGTCATGGTAGTAAATGATAATATGGTGCACAACACAAAATAAAGGCAAAGAAATTAGTATGACAATTGCACTTATTCCCAATAGTGTAAAGGTCTGTCAAAGTCAACATAATTTTGGTTAGATGGATGGAGGTGAATAGAGATCTGACAAACAAAGTTGATGAAAAGTTGTGACTGACCAGCAGGAAAGCAGTCGAATGAATAAATGTATTTTGGTGACTTTTAATCTGAGCGACTAGATGTGTTTTCACGATGGTCATAACTGAAATAGACACAACGTGAGTGTAGTCTACATTTATATTGCTTGCACATTCTGTGAGCTGAGATGTGCTGTTTATAGGTGATGAATAGAGTTCAGTTTCAGGTTATGCTTTTTTGTTGTGACGACACAACACCCTTAAGTTTATATTTTGAATAAAATGCCAAACCTAACCATTCTGGAGTTATTAAGGCCTGTTCTAAAAACTTAACCAGAACAGATTGGGATGGGATAAAGTTTATAAACTGGTAGAAAAAAATCATATGCTGTTTAGATTTTCTGAAAAGACAACTCCGGGTGTTATCCGAGCTCTGACTGTGAGAAATAGTAGTGGCAAAACATAAACTTAATTCCATCCTTTTGATGTTGATACCATTTGCAACATTTGGAAATGAAGGAGATGGAAGGATGTCTCCTACAAAGTCTAGAGGAGGAGGAGGAGGAGGTTAGTAGCATGCGCTGATACAGCGTGTTGCCGCACCCACCACATGACAAACCACCTCAGGATCCCAGATTAGGATCCGAGTGCAGCCATGCCTAGAGAAAAGGGCAATATCCATCATGCCAAGGTACAAGGAAAATATCAACTTGGTCCTCCAATGTACAACACAGCACAGTTTGTAATACCCTAAACATTTTGTACGTACATCATTTTCAGTTTGCTGTGGGTTTGTTGTGGTTGTGTGCTACCTTTTGTGCATCCAAAGCTCACCCACTCACCAGGCTGTGCTCCATCACATCTTTAGTCTCATACTGTATGTCATCCTAGAAAAAGACTACTACCTGAAGAGCTGGAAAGAGACTACATCTAAACATGATACAAAAATAACTTAGAGGACTTAAAAAGATAATTAGGTTTTGTGCACGAATGAGGTGGACATTAAGGTTACCCAAGAAAGGAAAAACAAAATCCTGCACATGCTCAGTTTCTATTTAGCATTGTGGCTTTTACTGTCTACTCCTCTCTTGCTTGGTCTCTGTGTAACGTTCTGGCCTCTTTGGTTTTATAATTCTGTCCCTTAATTTATGAATTTCAAGACTCACAGCAATTCACTAATATTGTGTATATCATAATAACTGGTTCTTCTAGCTATATAAGCTCAAGCCATAATGTTTGTATTTATCTTACTTTGCTACTTTGTTTATCACTACCTTTCTTTGTAATGTTCACTGTAACCTGTGTTTTATTTTTAAAGCTCCTTTAAATACAAATATGTGTTGTCAAACTTTTGACAGATTTGCATCAAAGTACTGTCTGGTATCCATCTGTGCTGTATTTTTTGTTTTTATTTCTTGGCTCTGTTACCTTTATTGTATTGAGAAGTCTGCATATTAATTACTGTATTGTAATCATGTTTGCAGCAACTCTTGTCTGCTTGTATAAATCAAACCTTGATTAACTGAGGTGTGTGTGAGCTCAGTCAGCTACCGAATATTGTTGACTGCTTACATTTGGGCTGTGTGTCCAAAAAGCACCAACGCAAGTCAGATGTTTGTGTTTCTGGGGTACTTTCTGAGCCCATAATAGAGTAAGCAGCAGAGAAAAACAGAAGGAGTGCGAGGAATAATAATAAGAAAGCTGCCACTGCAGGAACTCAACAATGTACTACTTGTGCTCTGTAGGGGTTTTATTTATTGAGTTTATTTAACTTATTTATGTCCCTCCATATATAGAAGCATTAGTCTAATGGACAATTCTGGTTAAAGGAAATTAAACGCTTTGGAAAGTAGTCTGCAGGTCTCTCTTATCAGTATTAGACAGCACTGGACGTAGTGTTAACTATATGATTACATCACCGAGTGCAAAATTAGATATTTTCTATTCCAGTCAGTATGAAGGGTCGACATTCCTCAGTGAAGCCAAATTGAAATATAAAAAGGTTAGTTCAAATCCTATACTCAGCGAAAATCAAAACAGTTCTTTTCCTCAGGAAGAGTACAGAATTAGAGACATTTTGCTCCCCGGTGGCAAAGGTGGGAGGACTTTGGATGAGTCCTCTGTGTCTTGCTGAAATGTTTGGAAGAAACTTTGCAGAACTGAATTAATTTCAATCTGAAATCTCTAAGGTAAAAAGACGAGCATCACAGAGCTCTACAGTGATGATCCAAATGACAGAATATTAAGTAAAGTTTCTCAGAGCAGTATGAGCAAATAATAGTCTTTTTTTTTCAGAATGCAAAATCCCTGAGACTCTTGACTCTTGTAGTTTGTTTAAAAAATCAGTGAGCTGGAGTTATATCTAGCTGCATATACTTATGAATAATAGGAAATACCAAACTTGGCTAAATAACAGAGATGGGGATGAGTATAACATACTATATATGGGTACAGATTACTTAGGAACAATAGGCAAAACTGAAAAGGTGAGGGAGTCAGCATTCATGTACAGCAGAATTTAAATTCAAGGTCTTTTCATTTAGATGGTGAACTACAACTTAGTGAGGATGTTTGGACAGTATTAGGAATTGAACCCTTATAGTATTAATGGGTTATAGAGTCCCTAATGCAGAAAGTGGTTTCGTAATATTTAAAAGACAAGTTTAGAGGGGGATATTATAGTCACGGGGGACATTAATTATCTAAATATTGAGTGGGCTAACCTTACAAATAACTAAGCATAAGAACATGAGTTTTTAGATGTAGTCGATGTTTTTAACACATTTTGTTAAAGCACCGATGAGGTGGTAAGGCTTGTCTAGATTTAATATTCTGTAATAATCAGGATAGGGTTCATAGGATAGATATGACTGAACTAATAGGATCTAGTGACCATAATAAAATGCTGTTTGTACTGCATATTGTAAAACTAAAACAGTTAAGTTTAATTTTAGTAGAGGGAAATATCGAGCAAATGTGGCAAAACCTAAATAAGATAAATTAGGACTGGCTTTTATGTGTGAAGAAAGTTGAAGAAATGTAGTGCAGGTTTAAAAGTGTTTTATAGTATACAGTAATTCAGGACAAGTTTAATCCAACTTTTCAAAGTAGTAAGAATTTAAATAGAACTATGTGGTGAATAAATAAGGATCTAAAAAAGAAGTTATACCTGCATATTGTGGAAGAAACTAATAACTCCAGCATGTTCATATTGTTGTGCTGGTCACACAATGAGGGATTTCTTCATATCGTATAAAACATGACGGTGCAGCTCACTCCTTTGGTTTACTTTGGCAATGACTCTGGTCATGGAATTTGATTTCTAAATAACGCTTTGTTTTTGGTTATTGTTTACTCTTTTTCACTTCCTGGTAATGAACCCTTGCTAGTCTTTCTGACCACTCTTTATTCTTTGGCCATCAGCTTAGTTCATTTTTTGGAGCTTCATATATAAAACCTTGCTTAGATTCCAAACTAAAATATTGTTTATACTCAAAAGGCAAAAACAACTGACACACAAACAAATTGGATTTAAAAACTGTATGCCACGTGCCATACGAAGTTCCTTTATTAATCACTAGCTGTGTAAGCCTGTGCTGTAAAAAGCCCGGGGTCATGGAAACTATTGAAATTGTCAGAATAATAAATAAAAAACGCAGAGATGTCAGGTAATTGAAAGGAACTACTCTGCGCACCTCTCTCCTAGGAGGTTTTGTTTTGCCAACGTGCTCAAAACATTTGTACATTAGCGGCTAAGTGACTGTTTTTCTTCAGAGGTTTCATTTTGCCGATGTGTTCGCCTGACTTCTTTTTTAGAGGCTAAGCGAGTGACTCTTTCTTCGGAGGTTTTGTTTTGCTGACGTGCTTGCCTCACTTGTGTATCCTCGGAGGCAGAGCCCTTACCCCGACTCCACCTCTCACTTCTGGGCTGGACAGACAGACACACACACACACTTCCACGCACAGATGTTTATATATAAGACAAATCAGCTTAAGACTATTCACTCGTGCACATGCTTTTCTCCATCAGTAATTCTAAAAGTGCATTTATTATTAGTCATGATCTAACCACCATATGAATTTTCTGACGTTCCTGAGTGATGTCTTAGGAAACTTGAGGTTTTACTGACTGAACTTCAAAAAAAAAATTCACAAATCAAAAAAAAAAAAAGAAAGAAGAAAGAAATAAAAGAAACAAGTGGAAGCAGCTGATTGGAGAGAAAGCAATAGCAGTGTGCTGTTGTTTATAGTTTGTTTGATTAAATAATATTTAATAATTAAGAATATTATTGTGTCATTTGGGCCAGTTTTTTTTTTATGATTTCCCCGTCTTTGAAGTGTTCTGAATATAGAAACTCTTTTCACATCTATTGTGTTGGTCCAGCACTGGCTGAAAGCCTGTTTTTTGACTTTAAGGTAAGACTCACCTTGGAAATAAAGCTTACTGGAGTCTTAGAGCCTATCTTTGAAGCAAATTCTGTTTTGAGTTTCGAAGGCTTGTAAATTATAACATTAATAGTAACATTAAATACACAACAGAGCAAAGATATGGCTTGCTTGGCGTCATGCAGCATATTAAAAGTGAAGACTGAATTACAATTTTAGTGTCTTTTTGGGAAAAAAAAAGAAAGCTAATAAACCCATTCAGTAATAACAACCTTTCAGACAGCAGAGAACACACGTTACATCTTTTGCTTCTTCTTTTTGTTTAGGTTTCAGAGTTGCCGTGATTTATCAGCCTTAGGGTAACACACTAAGCAGACATATTTACGATAACATATTATTATTATTATTATTGTTCCAAGGTTTCACATGTGTATTTTGCTGAAGGGACATAGCTCTGAGTGCAGGAATTTATTTAACAGGACACAGACAGAAGAGCCTCAGAGAGAGAAATCTAAATGCAAACAAGTGATCGGTAAACCACAAGAACAGCATTTCCTATGACTAGATGAGCAATGCTGATGCATGTATCATTTATGAATAAAAGAATCAGCAGCATCAACAAACAAAGCACAATTCGCAGAGGTCACTGTGATCTTTGCAGCTATTTTCTGTGCACACGAGCCAATGATAATGCCAGTTAATGATAGGAGGATCACATAATAAGAGCTTCTACATCAGTGGTCACACTCAGCAGATAGATTGTTTTATATGTTTTATTTCTGCCAAAAAGGTGCTGCAGGACCATCTGGTGATGTGTTATAGGTCCCACTGCCAGCTGTAATGTAATAAGTGGGATTGTCATTCAAAAGTAAGCTTTTCAGCATTGCCTGCCAAACAATTCCTTTATGCAGCTATAACACACACAAAGTGAAGGTTAGGCACAGATTTACTTTTTCATGCAAACAGTTTAAACTGTTGAATGTTTTTTACATGGAAAACCAGTGAAGCCAAGGGCAGAATTTTACATACATGTATTCACTTCTCTATATAAAAGTTTAATCAATAAGCAGCTTACTTTTTGTGACATTTGTGAAGTGTTGCTTGCTGACTTACTACTCTAGACACCTTATTTTTGATTCCTTGTTCAACTTTGTTTTGTCATACTGTATGTCTCTTCTCCCAGTTTTCAGAGCTCCTCTCAAATCTTAATGACATGCATCAAAGGTTTCTGTTCCTCTAAACTGATCCTTTATGAGTGAGTGTGAGCATGCTGTTAAGTGGATTGGAGTCTTGTCTGAGGTGGTACCTGTGTTGTGCTTGATGCTGCCATTTCAGACTCAACCTTCCCCAACACAATACTGTTCCACTTTACAACACCATAGACAGTGTGCATGTTCTGGTGTAAGTGTGCAGAATCTTTGCACTTCTTGACCACCATACCATACCTAAACCTATAATTAAAATCGGGAGTGGTCTCCCCTAGATCTTCTCGTATACTCAGATATGGAGATGGATATTTGAGGAGTAAACCACAAGACAATGATTACATTTTTATATTATGTACATTAAATAACCATCGGTGACAAATCAAATTAATAGTATATTGAACAATTATAAAAGTAAAGTTGAATAAATTGGACTCTGCACCTGCATGAATAAAAAAGTACTACTTCCGGTTGGTGGAAACAGCTCAAAGATTGATAGAAATCTATGTTTTTGTATCTAATACTTGTATGCAAAATTTGGTTGACCTAACTGAAAGCATACTCAAGTTATCATGTTTACATGTGATGTGTGAGTCCCTGTCTTGCATCTCAAAACACGAGGCTGAGTCTCAGTACTTTAGCAAAACTAGCTTTACTCAGATTGAAACAGGAACAGCAGGGTTATTTATTGTAGTGGGATCTACCACTCTCCTATACACAGACACAGCACACAGGCAGGGTTGTAGCCAAGTAATGCTGTTCCCTACATTTATAATGTTCCTTGCATCACCCATGGATGACAGGCACTTAGCGCTGGGAGCCTGCGGTTGCCCCAGCAATGGATATGCTGTCTTCCAAAGATGTGGTGATCGCACTTGGGGACATTCTTCGGCATATCGTGCCGGTGGGGGGAGTCCCAAAAGAGTTTAAAAACCTTACAACATACAGTACACACACACACACAGACAGACTCACAGACATAATTCCAAAAATGGTATTTTCAGACTCAGGGAGGTCGAGATTCATCAAAATCTCGAAATCGAATTTTTGGGCGGTTCCAGTACTTTCCCTATACTTTGTATACAAGAAAGTAAAAAGCTAGTTCAGAATACTGGATGGTTTATTGAACATTTAATGTTCAAACGGTATGCTAAACCCAAAATAAGAGATGAAGAGCGCAGTCAAAAATAACAGAAAAAGGCTTCTATGCACTAGCTTGGTTAGATTATTCCTAACTGACATTAGTATGTGACAAAGATTTTGTGTTTGTTTCTCGATGCATAACTCAGATAACAGGTATTGTGCATCAACATCTAAAATACCATGATTATTATGATCTTACACACACAACGATCCATCAAACATTCTACTTTGACTTGTGAAAGTTCACATGGGTTTGTTTCCCACCCTGATTTTCAGCTCTTACACTCTGGCAGACCAGGTGCTGAAACAGTCAGCCCCACGATTTCCCTTCCTGGAACCTTATGGAAAAAAAAATGCAATTCAACCCACTGCCCAACATCTTTCCCGTTCCTTTCTAGTAAATTAAAATGCCTCTCTCCTATTGACAGACTGATGATGTGAAGACAAGTTGAAAAACTGATGGGCTCTCTGCCAAGATTGCAACCCTGCACTCCTCTGTTTGATAACTCTGTCCTGAAAATGTGAGGCCATGCTCCCTGTGATCTCAGTCAAGCATTTCCACACTTCGATACTCTTTTAATCAGTCAAGGTTCAAAACCTCTTCTTGCTCACTTTCTCTCTCTCTCCAGTCTAGATACTCTATCCCTCCAGCTCTTGTATCTGAGGTCCATGCTTAGAGTACATGGAGTCCCTCTTTCTTCCCCTCTTCCACTTCAATCCTTGTATTTATTTGTTTTAACTTTCTCTCTCTCTGAAGCAAACCTGTGTTTGGCTCCTACTTCTTCTTTTACAAATATTCCCTTAAATTCCTCTCATATCATTTCTACTGTAATTGGCAGACAGACTTTTTCATTCCTCAACCCCTGCACTGTGCAGGAAAAGAATCATTCAAAATGTCAAAAATTATTCCAGAAATTCTAACCACCAAAAAACCCAATTAAAATATACCTTCCTGCCTGAAGCTGACGCCTTACGAGTTTAGATCCAGACCTCCTTTATCACCTCTGACACTTCAGCTCTCTGTCACCTTCCTCCTAATGTTCCGGGAAAATCCAACAGCTGCAGCTGTCTGGTGCTAAATGGCCAAATCCCTCTCCTTGATCTTTTATTGTGCCATCCCCCTGTCCCTTCAAGTCCTCCTCATCTACCTGGAACGTCTCTACTCTTTCCTGACTGTTCCCTTCTCTCACCCACCTTAGCCTTTTTATGATTACAACCATTCCAGTCTCTCTTTGGAAATCTCCAGCTATTTATTCATTCTGGATAACCTCTTTCTATAAATTTGTTCTTCTTGAACATTCTGCATCCCAGATCAACAACTGCTCTACGTCTACTGAACACACCTGGCTTTGTGCTGTGCAGTTGTGGGTTACCTCAAGACACGGTTCTTCCTTTTCACTCATTGTTTAAAATGCTTTGGGCTCCCCTCTGTGGAGCGTATGAGCCGTTTCTCCCATCAACCCCTATCATTGACCTGGTTTCATTTTTTTTTTTTTTGTGCAGGATGCGGTGTTGTTCTTTTATATATATAATAGAATACTGTATATATGAAGGGAAAGGAGATTCAAACTCAGTCTTATATCAAAGGTGATCTTCTTGTGAAAGCATTTTAAAGACTTTCAACTTTGCTCTTGTTTATTTTCTGATTCTGGTTTTTGTTTTCATTTTGGCATGCAAGGTTAAACATGCTTTGTGTACTGATTCTCATTACAGCTGTCTTTTCTCAAGATCAACCTTTTAAACTTGTTTACATGTCTTACATTGAAAAATAAATCTTAACAGCCTCTCGCTTAGACCCTCAGGTTTGCCCTTCTGTTCCTAATGTTCACTTACTAGGTTTAGGCAGGATTAAACTGTAAGTGACACAGACTTACTGCCTATGATTCATTCTTCTATTTCAAGGTGTTCATGTTAGAATAGATTTTAAAGGAAAATCATAACTATCAAGGATACACAATCGTCTGTTCAAACGTATTCATATTCTGGTAAATCAACTGGAAAGGATAGGGTTGTTGTATTTATGAAGAGGATCTTGTTTCCCTAAACCTTCGTATTTTTTCCTACCCAGTCGCCAGGCCACACACAAACACCTCAAAACAGGCAGTGAAGGACAGAAAACCAGTAAGACAGACAGAAAGACTGAGAGATGTCACAGAAAATTAGCAGAAGCCTTATCTCCTGACCGAAAAGAGGGAGCACATAGTTCCAAGTCCATAGAAGTGCTATCTTGGTACTCCTCTTAATTGTATTCAGCAGGGGGTGTTAGCTCCCTTGTTGGAATGAGGTCTTTTGTAATTGCAGTGTGTTATATAATCTGAATCTATATAGATATGATATTAAAAGGCGATACCCCTCCCTTTGTGATACAGCAGTAAGAAATCACATAGGAGAAATTACTTAGCTTTCTTTAATGACGGCTTACGCTGCATAACAGATGAAGGAAGCCCATGGCAAATTCCAGTTTGGGAGTTGGGGCCCGATGTGTAGAATCTGCCATCTTCGTCGCTGCGTTGGAAGGATTTTCTGGATCGGATGATGTTATCTCCCACCCGTCCTTTGGCTTCAAAGGTGTGCCGGGCAATGTTCTAAGGCTTTATACTCTTTCTTCATATGCAGACCCCCACTTCAGTGAATCATGCCATTCCAAACAAGGCAAAAAGGATACAATTTCTTGCTGAGTTTGACACACAGAAATAGTATACAATGGTCATCAGTCTGACTGCCCATTTCGCAGTTGTCCTTAAATTGTCTTGTCTTAAAATGCTTGCCTAGCAGTTCTTATATGGTGAACTCCTGTGTGCTAAATCTGGCTCTGTGTCAACTGTGCACGTGAGTAGAAAAAGACAGATTTATATTTGCACAGAGCACAGTGACATATTAAACTTATACATTTATTACAAGCGTGAACCTTTTAAGCCTGCTGTTAATGAAGGTGTGAAGAGGGTGAATGTCTAGCCTTGGATTCCATCCATCCATCCATTCCTCTGGTATAAAATAGAACAACCAACACTGAATCCTGAAGTGATAAGGGAGCCTGATGGAAGAGGGTCCAAAAGTGGGTTTAAGGCTTTTAGGGCTGGAAGGAAGGAAAAACAGAACAAATTCTGTCTGGTAGGAAGAAGTGAGGTAAGAACCATGAGAAAGAGAGATAGAGAAAGATAGAGAGACATAGGGGGAAAGACAGTTGTATGCTCTTAGAGGATGCACAGATGGGTTTGGGACATGGTTTTTTGTCGTCTAACCTTAGTTTTTCTTCATGTGTTATTTCTTCTGTGTATTGTATGTTATTTTCCTTTTGTAATAAATACATCATATTTGTGTTCCAGTTGAGACATCATTAAAAAAGTTTATAGGAATAATATATTTTTCTGGATTCTCTTTACATTTTTGGGAGATTTGAAGCCCATAGATCATGTATAGATATGTGTTTTGTTCATATTATAAATCTGAAATTAGATCCATCCATCCATTTTCCAACCCGCTGAATCCAAACACAGGGTCAGGGGGGTCTGCTGGAGCCAAACCCAGCCAACACAGGGCACAAGGCAGGAACCAATCCTGGGCAGGGTGCCAACCCACCGCAGGACACACACAAACACACCCACACACCAAGCACACACTAGGGCCAATTTAGAATCGCCAATCCACCTAACCAGCATGTCTTTGGACTATGGGAGGAAACCGGAGTGCCCGGAGGAAACCCACGCAGACACGGGGAGAACATGCAAACTCCACGCAGGGAGGGCCCGGGAAGCGAACCCAGGTCCCCCAACTGCGAGGCAGCAGCGCTACCCACTGCGCCACCGTGCCGCCCCTGAAATTAAATATATTTTATTATTGTAATGTTTTCATTTTACCTCAATGCCATTTTGTGCATAGGTGCCACCATTTTGGTAATGCTGTTGTCAATCCATCAAATTAAAAATCAAACAATGTACTCCTGGTCATCATATGTCATTATAAATCATGTGAGATCAACTCAGTGCTTTTCAAACCAGTGTGTCGGAGCCTGTTTTTATTTCTTTGTTGGAATTTAAAACTTTACAGAAACTTTTTGTCTTTGATTTCTGATTCACATTTTGGCTTTGAAAATTTTTTTGACTTTCTAGCTCATTGTTTTCATGTGATCTGAAACATAATATCATGCAGAAGTGTATTTTCATAGACATTTCCATTCATTGGTCTGTTCTTTATAAATCATTAGATGCAAAGCAGAAACTAACCCTGGATGTGGTGACAGTCCATCACAGACTACAATCATACACACACACATCTAAACTTAATTCACATGGGCCCAATATTGATAAAATGAGTAGGAAAGAACTGAAAACAATTGCATTCCAATTTTTATTGTCATGTTTTTCAAAGAAGTTATGTCTGTGTAAAAAAAAATCATAGCCACTAAAACTCACAAGCTAATCATGTTACTCAGAATCCTATGTGCTTTTAGGCGTTCTTGCATGTCATTGCCATTGTGTGTGATTTTCATAATTTGATGTTAGTACTTAATCAGCATTGTTTGCTGACATTCTTAAATATTACTGACATTTGTCAATTACAGAACACTACTGATATTATCAGAATGCTATCAGAAAGCCCTTGGCAGATATACTGTAAGTACTCAATTTCTAGCAGGTGAAGTGACTCAGCTGTTGGAAAATATTGATAGCCACTGACAAGAAATGATTAATTGTGTCCCTTTAGGAAACCTTTGGCTGGCGGGTTGCAAATGTTGTCTTTCCTGTGAAATAACATTTCTATGTCTAGGAACAATGTACTGCATCTCTGCATGTATAAAGAAAACCTTGAAGCAGATATTGCCAAACCTAGAGGTGCATAAAAACAGTATATCAAAGTAATTCTAGCCAGACAGTACACTGTACCTCTCCACATTACCCTTCATTCCTATTTTAAGATATGTGAAACACATCAATTGTTCTTCTTATTAGGATGCCCTGAAATGTCAAATATTTGACAGTTACTGAATTGAGAATGTACTCAATCATTTGAAAACAATAACAAGCAAAACTGTGTATTTGGACTGGGATGATGTTCTGAATAAAGATACCTTTATAGATAATAAAGCCAGACTTCTAATTGATTTCCAAAGCATCGCGTTTCAGATTTTGATTTTGATTCGGCTTCTAACCCTACACTTTGTTCCTTTTTTGGCTTTGCAGTTTTTTTCTTTTCAGTTTACTTTGTTGTTCAGTTTTATTTCACTACTAAGAGCAGGGCTTCTAGTAAGTCCATTTCCCTGTGGCAGTCAGTATCAAAGTCACCTAAGCCAGAACTGGCCTTTTGCTGCAGTACAGTATGTGGCCTCTCTTTGCTCTCCAGATAATTTTCTGTTTACATGGTTTTCTTTGTGACTTTCTTTGCTTTTCACTTCAGAATGCTTTATTGCCACTTGTTTGGCCTTATACTCCTGTTTATGAAAATTTCAGATTCAGAAAAAGATAAATATTATTGTTACTGTTTTTATCCTTTATCTGCATCATTAGAATTATGAGTTTTGGGAGATTTGCATTTACTTATTTGACTGACGTTTTTATTCAAGGTAACACCATTTGAGATACAAAAGGTTACACTTCTTTTTGTTGGTGCAATTGGAGCACAAGAAGGTGAAGTAACTTGTTCTTGGTGACACAGTGTCAGTAATGGAATCTGAATCCAAAGCCTTAACTTCTATGCCTCACTACCTGATACTTTGCCTTTGTCTTCATTTTATAAGAGTTTTCTTTTAGTTCTCCTTGTTTATGTTGTTTTAAAGTTCTTAATTTTGTTAGTTTTTTTTTTCTTATTTTTCAACTTGCTTCTATGTTCATAGTATTAGAATTTCCATTTGTTCCTTTATTTGCTCTTGTTTAAATTTTCTATTAGTTGTTGTTTATTAGGCACTATATACAGTACTTGTTTATGGGTGTCACAATAAGTAGACAAAAAGTCAAAAAAAGGTTTGGGGCATCCACCCAAATATTGTTCCCTGGCTGCAAAAGGATCTAAGTTATGCCACTGATGTGCATAGATTGGAGTTCAAAACAGAACTGATGGTATGGAGGCAAGAAGGTGGCTTTAAAGGCCAGTACAGGAAGCAATGTCATCCGGACCAGAACCAGAAGTGATGTCATCGGGACTGGAAGTGACTTCATCAATAGCACCAGACCCGGAAGTGAAGTCTTCAGTGATGCCGGTACCAGAAGTGACGTCATCTATGGCACTGGAACCTAGTGGCATTTCCCATGGGCACTCTACAGAGGACTGAGAGAGAGAGTTAGTGCAGCTCGCCACCCCCTGGTCTGGTGTGGTACTACTATTATTCAGGCCTTCTAGCTGCCTCCCAAATCACATGTGTATGACAGGGTTATTTAGGGGAGACAGATTTCATGGTTTTGTCCTGATCAGGCTTTTGGTTTTGGTTTTCTTTAATAATTTTTCCTTGACCACAAAATTATTGAGACTTCATTATAGGTGATTAGAGGTCAAGTCATTTTGTGATCACATTTGTATTTCATATTTTTTATAATAATGTTGAAAATAAGTATCAATCTCCTGCAATGCCACTGTGTTTTTTCATGTGTACCTCCATCTTGAGGGTTACTTGTTGAATGTCAATATGCAGTGTATACCAGAAGGGTGCAGTGTGTGACATCACAGAGTCAAAGGTATAAAGGTCAACATCGTGTACTTCCTAATTGTCCATGATTGGATTCAACCAAAGCTCTCAAACTCATCCATTTGCTGTTTTGAAAAGTTAATGAATTTCATCTGTTTGTTGACTACAATTTAAAATTCATGTTTTGGCTCTGGTTACATGTGTTTACTTTTTAAAATTAAAAAAAAAAATTCTGCCCTGTTTCTTCATTACAATTTTTGTTACACATATTAAACATTGGTTATTATTTTGGCTATTATTTTGGTTTTGGGTATATTGGTTTACAATTCATCTCCCAATTCCAATTAAAATTTTCTGCTGTCCCATGCATTCAGTACAGGTTTTGGCCTTTCCGTTAGATTTAATCAAACCAGCTCTGGATTGTTTTGTGCTCATCAAGAACATGTTTATTTATTGGCAACATAAAGTTAGTCATTTGTAGAAAAATTTACAACTATATTGATTATGCAAACAAGTGCTTTCATTGTATAAATACAATTCCTTGGGCCTGATCAGGCTGCACAATTACCATCAGTGTGTTATTCGTATAAAGGTTGTCAAGTGTGGTGGATTGCCGGCTTCTTTCTAAGGCCCTCACCCCCAGGCCGCCAGGAGGAGCTCTCCCAGCAGCGTGGACATGCCCGGAGTTCCAGCAGGGCCTCATGGACTATGTAGTTTTTATACACAGCCCTGCTGGATACTTTGGGGGCCACCAGCCGTCGCTGTAGGGGGGCTCGTAGGCTCGCATGTGCCCTATAACCCGGGAGTACGTCACGGTCACGTGACAGGAAGAAACGATGTGCTCCCGGGTTGAAGAAAAGGACTGTTTACCCTGACCCGGAAGGGAAAAGGAACTGTGGACTGTTGAACGGGAACACCTCCGGGTCAGGGTGTATAAAAGGACTCTGGGAAGCCCAGTACACTGAGCTGAGCTGGGAGGAAGGGTGGCAAAGTGTCTGGGAGTGTGGAGGATTATTGATTGTTTATTGATTTATTATTTGAGTATTGTGGAGTGGAGGGTGCTTTGTGCACTTTATTATTAAAATAAATATAATTATTGGACTTTTACCTGGTGTCTGGAGTCGAGTCTGAGGGTTCAAGGGGTCACGGAGACCCACAATCTATCACACAAGCTATGGTCACAAAGTTGCACAGGAGAGCTGAGAAGGTTTTCTGAGGAATAAAAACTTTATTGCTGTACTGGCAGTTACAAACACAAGTCCCTTTCAGAAGTGGTCTGGCCTCACAAGAAACAGGTGTCAAATGTGACGGCTCGGCCCCCCAGACTTCTGGTCAAAAGAACACAAAGTCTTCCTCTTTAAGCGGGTGCAGTGGCTTGGGAGCAGCAACCAGAGCAGTGAGGGTCTGGTGGAGAGAGGACAGGAGAGTGAGACATTAGGATGGCCACAGCTCAGTCTTTTAAATATGCGAAATCCAGCGCAAGGAGCACATTGTGCTGCAAACCTGCAGCTGAACCCGCACAAAGGAGGGGGAATAGTGTGCAAGAGTGTGTTTATTTCCCATTAAAACACTGTTTAAGAGGGAAGCTCTGAAGAGCGGCTGTGTTCCCAAGCCGCTGTGGTCACAAGGTATTGTGTAGGAAATCTCTTAGATTCAGAGTATAAGGTTTTGGTGAACTAGTAAGGGAATGTTAGGGGCACTTATGCCATGCAGATGGCTCAGGGCAACAGATAGTTGCAAAAATGACATCTTATAGAAATAGAAATTCACACTTTGCTTACATTTTAGGTTTTGTTAAGCCATGTTCCCATGGGTGGAGGCCATATAGAGGCCTCCAGAGTGAAAAAGTAAGGTACAATTCCAGTACAATTCCTTTAAGCCAACATGTAGCTCAGCTGGGTGAGAAGAGGCATTCTAGAACATACCTTGTACAGTGAGTCCTTGTAGAGCCACAGATGCAGTTACTGGCAGGGGCACAGCTAATACTGTGGCCATTGGAGTCATTTGAAGATGCCTTAGAATTAATGGTGTAATGACTCTTGCAAGCCTTCTGTGAAAAAATTAGTCCAAGGTTTGAAGATAAGTTACGCAAAGGGTCAGTGGTGGATAAAAAGGGCAGGGTCAAAAGAAAGAGAGATGGGAGCGAAGGAAGAATATTGATTGGTGGTACTTTGGGAATGTGAGTGGGGAAGCAACCTCACTACAGAGTCACGGAATGGAACTGAAGGGGGAGGCCTAGTAGAGCTTTTGTTTCCTTTTTTACATTATCTTACTCCTCTGAACATCTCTATCTTGTATGTTTGGGCAATAAATTACAATTTTAAATCCTCATAATGTTGGCACCATTCTGGGAGGGAAGACACACTAGAAATGACTAGTTTTATAATTCAGACAGTCAGAAGACAATCTCTTGATCAGCGTTTTTCACAGGTTGTAAGTGTCACCTACTGTGATGTTCTTCATTATGTGGCCTTGAGGTGGCTAAATAATGGTAATTTCTTAGAAAAAATATATGCTATATATATATACAGTATACTGTATATATTTTTTCTTTCTTACAAAAGGGAAAGTTTCATCAGTAATGAAGGAGACAAACTGAACTGGTAATCTTTTTTTTTCACAGACAGCTGAATGATGGGAACTTCAAATTGAGAGTGAGAAGTTAGCAGGCAGTCAGTCTATTTGAGGCAGTAGGTGCACTGGAAATTAAACTTCGCCTGTTTGTAAATCAGCTCAGAGATGGGCTGTTAACAACTTTTCTATACGCTAGGATACCTTTTGTGATAAAATACAGAGCTGGAGCTGACATGCATATTCAGCTCAAACCTTAAAAAATTAATTTTCAGCTGATTTACATGGTTTACAAATGAGCACTCTCTGCTCAAACGCAGCTTTGATCCACTCTCAGCAGGTACCGCAAATGTGCCTGATGCTTTTTGACTTGGAGCAACGGTAAACTGAGATGTGAAACTATTGAAATTTTACATGTGCTTGGATAAAAAGCTGTTTTCTAACACTCTGTTTGCCTGAAACCTTCTGTTATTTGTATCTTACTCTAAAAAAGGTATTCAATTCAAAGCACATTTTCAAATTTAAGAGTATCACAGCGTACTTAATGTTGTAGATTGGAAAATGCTATTGCTGTTTCACAAAATGTCTGTAGAGTCCCTCCTAAAAAGCATAAATAAATAAATAAATAAGCAATAATATAACACAAAATAAATTATTGGCAAAATTTTTGTAACTATATCAGCTGGAGATCTTTTTGAATATTAACATTTAAAGAATTTTGCAAACAAGTTTTGCCCATTTCTCCTTGTAAAATGTCTCTCGCTCTGTGTTAGTTGAGGAATTGTGATAGATGCTTATTATGAGATTTTGCCAATGGTTTTTATTATGGTCTAGATTAGTATTGTAATTGGGCTGTTCTAAGACGTATATTATTTTTTTCTTTTAAGTAAATAAATGCTATGATATTCTGGCAGCATATGTTGGATCTTTCCTTCAGTTAAACATAAACTTCTTCTTTAGTTTCAGTCTCAAGAATCTCTCCATTTTGCACAAATTTAATCAATCCTTAAAGTACATGACTCAAGATTTTTTTCCTGGGTCTCTGTATAATAATAATAATCTTTATATGTAATACGCTACCGTGGCTCTTCGTTTGTCTGTCCAGGATTTTAAATCACCTGCAGCTTGCAAACCGTTTAAACTATTGACCTGAAATTTGGTACACATATACTACGTGAGGTCTACTATCCACATTCGGGGTGATGATTGACCATTTTTTTATTTTTATTTTATTTTATTGTAAAATCAACTCTTGGCAGTGATCAGCAGGACGGCTGTGAGGTGCATGTGTACGTGCGGCGTTCTCATTCCCTACCACCTTCGCCGTCACTTCCCCTACCTCTTCATATCTTAAATTATTCTTGAGGCAGATTGAAGACTTAAGTGCCAGCTTAAGTGAAAAATTAAGGAAAACATACTATGTAATTGCAACATAAACACTGACTTAATCAGTTTTAAAGCAAAAAGATGCTGATGAAAAAAGAGAAGAAGCGGGCTGCTAGGGTGGAGAAAAGAAAAGCTGCTCAGGAAGCAGCAAGCGCAACAACCTCTGAGCAAATGAATGCTAAATGTACAGAGAAAGAGTATGAAAACTAGGAATGCTCAAGTCAAGTGGTACTGGTAATAATAATAATACGGCAAGTCATTTCTAACCAGCTTAATCTAAACCAGGGTAGAAGGGTTACTGGAGCCTATCCCATCCAGCATAGGGCGCATGGCAGGAACAAACGCTGGACAGGGCGCCAGTCCATTGAAGGGCGATTGCACACACACACATACACACAAACACACCAAGCACACAACAGGGCCAATTTATTAATCCACGTAACCAGCATGTTTTTGAACAGTAGGAAGAAACAGGAAAACTTGGACAAAATCCATACAGACCTATGAAAACATACAAACTCCACACAGTGTGGACCAGAGACTTGAGCCCTGGTCTCCTTACTGCAAGGCAGCAGCGCTACCATTACGCCACTGTCCCCTCCCCATAATAATAATAATAATAATAATAATAATAATAATAATAATAATAATAGGTTTTACTTACATATTGCCTCATCTCAAACCACAGATCATTTTGAAAAAATGAATTTACAAAAAGCTACACAAAAAAACAAAGTAAAAACATTTTTTAAATGGTACAAATAAACAACCTCAAGTTCTTAATAAAGGGGTGTTAATATTTATTGAATAGATATGTGAATCCAAATCGTATTATGTGATATCATCTACTGTTGAATTCTGCTCTGTACTTGTAATATTTCTATTGTATTGTGTTCTGTTCTATGTATTTTATTGTATTTACCCCCTTTTTTTGACACCAACTGCACGCCAACCTACCTGGAAAGGGGTCTTTCTTTGAACTCCCTTTCCTAAGGTTTCTTCCATTTTTTTTCCCTACAAAGATTTTTTTGGAAGTTTTTCCTTGTCTTCTTAGAGAGTCAAGGCTGGGGGGCTGTCAAAAGGCAGGGCCTGTTAAAGCCCATTGTGGCACTTCTTGTGTAATTATGGGCTATACAAAAATTAATTGTATTGTATTGTATATGTTTTAAGTTTGGACTTGAGAGGGGAAATACTTGGGAAATAGGGAAGAAAGATCAAGGAATAATGTTCCACTGTTTGGGAGCAGCCACACTAATTGACCGGGCTTCCAAAATATAGTTTTGTGTGGGGAACAGAGACAAGATCAGTGCCAGGAGACCTGAGGAAACAAGTATATAAGTTATATAAGTTTGAAGAAGAGCAGAAATATTATAAGGAACTACACCATTAAGTCCTCTGTATGTAAGTATGAGGTGTTTGAATTGAATATGAGCAGTGTAATTGGAAAAGAACAAGAGTAATATGTGCAGATATTCCTAGCATGGGTGAGTAGCCTGGCTGCTGAGTTTTGGATATGTTGCAATTTATTGAGAAATTTGGTAGGAAGACCAGTATATAATGAATTACACTAGTCCAGATGTGAGGAAATAAAAGTATGAATTAGGATCTCTGCATCATGGAAGGTAAGTGAAGAGTAGAAACATGCAATATTATGTATGTGATAGAGTGCAGCTTTAGTTAAGAAATGAATATGTGTTTGGAAAGAAATTGTAATCAGCTGATGGGGCTAGTCAGGTAATCATAATTCTCAAGAGGTTTTTTTTATCAATTTCCTGATCTGTACATTTTAACAATTAAATCTAATAGAACCATTAGCTTCTTGCCTGCCAGTATTATCTCTGCAGTGTACAGCCAAGAAACCTACAGCCTTCAACGTTTCTAGTTAAAGAGGCTTTCCACCTTAAATACACTTTCTCTTCATTTCCACTGGTGTCAACAGGTGCACAATTCACTATTTAACAGAAAGAATCCTCTATTTATGGCTTTGAAATTTTTGAAAGACCTGGGTTATAATCCAAAATTAGGTCTGCTTAAGTCTAGAGAGGTTCCTATGTTCTGACCAACACTTACTTCAAGTCAGCATACTCAACAACTCCTAAACCTAAAAGTGTCAGTTACTCTATAAAAATATGCGGAGCCCTGTAGAGGGGTTAATTACACACAAAAGAAAAGGAAACTAAATTAAAAATATTAAATTGCAAACAAATATGAAGAAAAACTTCAATAAGAAATTGTTTATATTAAACAATTTTAGGAGAATATTACAATGCATAATGATAAATATGTATATAAAACAAAAAGTGGAAGAATATCAGAAACAGGCATAACAAACAAAAGTCTCAACATCAGTCACTATATATAAGAAATCTATATGAGAACACTGGTAGAATAATGTTGCATGACAAAAATATCAGACACTTACATGACTATGCAAAGCATGAAAAATGTGTAAATAAAAATTAAAAACTAAACAAAATACTCAACCTAATAAAAATGTGTACCTGTCTGTCCATCCGGTTGCTATGTCTCTGCCATTCCAACAGATTGCACATCACAAACATTAACACTGCTTTTACAAATCCTATATCAAATGGCATATAATAGAGACATACTGTATGCAATTCATTTGTCATTCCAACAGATGGTGCATCACAAACATTTGTAGTAATGCATTTTATTACTACATGCATTACAAACTACCTTACAATAGGTTGTGCATTACAAATGGTAACACTGAGGTCTATTTTGATTACTTAGATTTCAGCCCATCTTAGATGGGAAGTCACAAATAAAGGTATAACAGAAAAAACACTGATTATAAATGGGTTACTGATACAGTCAAAACTAGAAAAATAATCATAAAAATCAAAAGTCACAGCTACATTCATACAAACATGCTGTATATATAAACATAAACAAAACTAATATCAAAGAATATACTGAAGAAGAACCAGTGGCGTAGCGTGGGTGTCAGCCGCCCGGGGCGGAGGAAAATTCCGCCACCCCCTTATTTAGGTATGGTTCAAATTTTTACAAGATATTATTATTATTTATTGTGAAATTTTCCCACCCCCTAAAAGTGCCGCCCGGGGCAGGCCACCCCCACTACGCTACACCACTGAGAAGAACTCTCAAGAAATATTACTATCTATAGAAACGTATGTCATCCATAAAAAGCAAAGATGTTACAGTGTTGAGGAACTTAAACAAAAGTGCAAGAAAACAATAAAGAAGCACCATAATGTGTTTACTGTAGTCCACAGTCTAGACCTTGAACTCACCTACACCTTATTTATTTTTTAAAATTTTTTCTTGTTTTACATCAATGTACATCCTGAATCCTTTTCTTATACTGTTTCCTTTAGGTTGGTGTCACTCACCTTAGGTTTATAATTACTTTTCCATTTTTGCCTATATGTAGCATTTTTCATTTGTCTATATTAAATGTCTGAGCTGTATGTTTATGGCTTTATGGTGTTTAGCTGTTTTTATTTGTTTGCAGTTTCTCCATTTTTGGTATCCTCTGATCATATTACACATTTACTTGCTATACCAAAATCTGTATCATTAGTATAAATTATAGCAGTTGTAAGATGCTAGAGGTCGCTGTTGCCTCTTTCAACCCAACAGACAGACACTGACACAGGGTAAAACTACCAAGAAGATCTTTAATGATCTTTTCTTCTTTAAACAGTGCCCAAAAGCACCTCCGCCACCATACACAAGCAAAATAAGAATAATCAGCACCCAAATCTCTCCTCCACTCCTCCCACCAAGCTCTGTCCTGCTCCCTCACAATTCCAGCTCGCTTGGTGAGTCTCCACCAGTCCTTTAAATAGTCTTTGACCTGGAAGTGTTTCTGTCCTTATGGCCATGTGACTCATCTGCACTTCCAGGTCAAATGGAGATTTGTGGCTATTTTCACCCCAGAAGTTCTTCTGTGGTTCCGTCCCTGTAACTCAGGAGTACTTCCAGGCTATATGGAAAGTACAGATTCTTGAGTCCCCATGTAGCATCTCCAGGCGGCACCCACAGCACCCAGCAGGGCTGTGAAGCCGAACTCCAACTCCCATGGTGTCCTGCAGGAATCTGGGGTGCCGCTATGCTGCAGGGGCATCTCCATTTGGCGTTCTGGGGGAGGCAGTATCCCTCTGTACCTGCTTTCCCCCATCTTACTCCTTTCTGGGCATCCTGGCCGGGTTGAGCAGCCGGTCGTCCGCTACACAGTCCAAGTACTGAGAGGCTCAAATGATGACCACACTTCATGTGGACAATACTCCTCCATCAATCTGTGCTCAGTTGAAATCAGTTCATTTTTGTATGGTGCTCTTCCCTAAATGCAGGCACAGAGTGCTGATTCAACTTCTCAAATAAAATGTAAGTATACATTTAACAAATTACTATGCAGAATGCAGAATTGGCACACGTAAATACACAGATTGGTTATAATACATAGAAACCACAGTAGAAACAGATTAACATAAATGGAAAGCAACATTATCTGCCCATTAATTTAATGTCGAACTATGGCCAGCTGACAACAGAGGAGAGAAAAACAAAAAACTCCAGTGAGCAGCGTCTCTAGAGAAAATAAACCTCTGAGGGTCACAATCCCACTCCTGGGCATATTCTTGTTCTTTGGCCTGTTAATTCAGCTACATAAACTGTCTCAGGAGTCAAGGACCTCCAAAACAAATTCAAAATCAAACTGGATCCAGATCTAGGTATGGTAGCATAGTTTTTACCTGATTCTGTGCAATCATACAGTGGCAGCAGAAACACATAGAATAACAAAAGAACAAATGCAGAACAACCACACACAGTCAAACAATCCTTATTTTCTCTGGTGTCTTTCACAGCAGGCACCCATTCAAAAATAAAAAGAAAGGAATACACAGCAGCAAAGTAACAAAACATTATGCTGAGTTGAGCAATGACAGAATAAATTTGCGAGCGCTGAAAATGAATTATTAAAAAGACAAATTTTCAAAGCAGGAAAATTAGAGCTGGATACTAAATTTCAGTATAAATATTGATACTGAAGAAGTTACAGGGAAATGAGTGCCACCAAACAGACTAGTTAGTAGGACTTGTGCATGGAGACAGCGGAATATGGAAAGGGTAACATTCAATTGTTCTCAGTAGTCCCGCAGTATTAAAATGAGAACTAGCATAAAGGTACACTCTAATGTACACATTTCATTGTAAAGTGTTGCAGGTGAGATAATCACAATGCTCTCTGTTAATTTTTTTTCAAAGCCTGTTTCTAGTTATGGTCAAGGGGGTCTGGAGCCCCTGGAGTGATAATCTAATTCAGCCAGGCACACTCCCACACTCCATGCTGAAGCCAATTTAAACTTTTCACCTTTGTACCTGTATCTGTTTTTATTCTTATTTGAATGTGTTTTTCAGTTGTTAATGATATCTACTGTTTGTCCACACTGTATATTTTTTGTGTATAGGTACAGATCCTACATTAAATTAAGCTTTATTTTGTAGGACTGTATTTATAGCTGATCCTGCTAGATTGTGCTTTTGTAAAACTCCAGCCTGACTCATAGAATATGTGCCAAGTCACACTGAACAGTGTGTCCTTTGGCATAAATGCAGGTGCTACTTCAGTACACCCATGCTACTTTTAAATAAATAACTGAGATGCTCTGCTTTAGAGGACCACTATGCTGACTACAGTTTGCTTCATGAAGCAAAACCTCAATGCTTATAAAAGCTGGGCAATTTGAGTTCACTTGGGGAACGTTATCCAGCAGCTCACTTCACTGTGCACTCTTGTGACCTCTGCATTACTCTAAAGATGCTGTGAGTCACAGAGTTAGCTCATTGATATTCCTCATAGCATATTAAATGCTAACATCACCTTGTGTCAGAAACAAGTTCTCACACTGCTGGAGCTTTACTCTGGACTAAAATATTAGTTTTAAGGTTTAATGCCTTTTACAGATGATTGCAGTGTATGGGTTCAATAAAATGCTATGAATCATTGCATATCCTAAAATCTGGGGAATATTTACTGTTTCTGACCTTTACAAGTACGTACAGAGTGGATTTAAAGGCTAACCTTTTCCTCAAAATACCTTCTTTGGCAATCTTAAAACCTTGTCTCTTGACTAGAATAATACTCATTTCTACAATACCCTACCAGAATAAAATTAACATTTAAGCATTCTGGTCAAGCTTGGAAAGGCTCAGACTGGAGCTAAGTTGCTTTTTCTGTATGTCTAGTGACTGATGAATGATGCTGGAAATGCTGTTGCTCAGCACCTATGTGATTGTTCTGACTGATATGCCTGATGAATAGAAATTCCAGCACTTATGGATATCATGAAAAGGGTGCTTCCTATTCTTGTGTACAGTGCATAAGCTGATATACAGTATATGTGATATTCAGTTCTCCTGTGGCATATTTTGAGTTCATCAAATAGAGCATTTTATTTTGACATACTATATTGCAATATTCAGTTCGAATTTAGTTTATTCTTTAGACATATACTGTAAATCTAATGTGACATTCCTTTTAATGGTAATTAGTTTAACAAATCAATTCCAGTTCCCAGATTCCAATTGGCCAACACCAGTAATCTATATATATATAAAACCGAATACCACTGACTAATTTATCACAAAATCTCCCGAACCATGAGGACTTGGGACTTGAAATTTGGAATGTAGGTTACCCTTGGCCCATAGGTGCTCGCTAAGAAACGGTTTTAAAAATGTTGTGGTTCAAGCGCGAAATTTCTTATAGTTTTTTAGACTTTAATGTATGTCTGTCCGCTTTGCACAAGAGAACTACTTAAAGGATTTAGATCTGTTTTTTTTTTTCTATAATTTGTTTGAACATTCCAGTTGATTTTGTGACTTCTCTCATTGCTCTAAGAATCATAGTTTGCTTGCAGGAGTGATATATTCATGCTAATCCAAGACAGAGACAGTGGGCCAAGGGGAGGGGGAAGAGTGACGTCAGGAGTACAGAGCTGGGCAGCGCCCTCCTCACTGTCCTGTTTCATTAATACCCGGGTGAAGCCGCGGGGGATGGCTAGTATACAATATATGCCACAAGTCATCTCAATTTGTTACCTATATTAAATTCAGTTTTACTGCTTTTCAAGTATTATGTTACAACTAAAACAAGTAGACATATGCAGACTATGACAATACAAAACTGCTTAGATAGAGACACTGTTACTATAGCACATGCCATGTATAGAAAGCAGGCAAAAAGATGAGAAAACATAAATGAGAACAGAAAACAATCTAAAGCTATTTGCCTGTTTCTGGATTATTTAGGCAATTCATTTTAGGCACAGCAAACATAATTTATTAACATGTTGCACAAATCTTGCTTTTCCTAGTGTTGTAGTGTTGGGTGCACCTTTTTGACATGGCTTAGGATGCCCTCATCCCTTTACAAGGCAAGCTATATGCTAAATAACAGTGGTTAAAAGTGACTCTATTTATCTCATAATATTCTGTTTTCTCTGCGGTGGGTTGGCACCCTGCCCAGGATTGGTTCCTGCCTTGTGCCCTGTGTTGGCTGGGATTGGCTCCAGCAGATCCCCGTGACCCTGTGTTCGGATTCAGCGGGTTGGATAATGGATGGATGGATGGATATTCTGTTTTCTCCTGATGAGAGATGTGCCATCATACAAGACCTGTAATGAATGTGCCCCCAGTGTAATGGTTTGATAAACATAACAACAAACATACCTATAAGGTTCTGATTGCTCAAATCATGCCAGCAAAATCCAGCAGAGCAACTGTGAAATCTACTAGAATAAGGCCTGGAACATCACTTACAAGACATCTGCTAGGAATCAGTTGATTGGCATGCTTATGGAATAATGACATTAAATCTCTCCTGAAGAATTCCAGATTCTGATCCATCAGTACAGAAAAATGAATAAAATTGATATTTATATCTTCACTGAATTTGCAGCAAAGGTGGGAAAAATGCATCTGCTAAACCAAAACTTAGATTACATTACATTTCCATTTTGTAAGGCAGATCAAGAGGGTATTTTCATTATATTGTCCAAGTCACAACTGAATTGCACTAATTAATAACTGTAGGACAATTACTGATGCTGTTAACCTTCAGGGGATGCTGCCACTACAACTCTGAATCCAGAACAACTCTAAAATGGACTAAAATTGTTTTATTTATGTTTTAGCTGTTCTCAGGGCTACTGGAGTGCAGAATAGCATAGCCGAGTGCAGGCGAGGAGGGTAACCTGTCATAATGGCTTTTCACTTCAGATTGTTTTAAAGATTTTTCTTTAGACACCAAACATGGTTGTGACATTGTTTGGGGGTTTGGATTAGTGGTTAAAATGTAACAATAATCAACAACTCATGGACATGCCACGCACAGGAGTCTGGTGAATGACTTTATGGGATGGTGTCAATCAAAGCAACTGCTGTTGAACACTTTTAAAACCAAAGAGATGGACGTGGACTACCATAGGCCTAGACCTCCACTGAGACCTGTCTCTACTGAAGAGGTTGATGTGGAGTGGGTCAAGACCTATAAATACCTTGGAGTTCAGTTGGATGATAGGCTGGACTGGTCACAGAACACAAAGGCTCTGTTCAGGAAGGGCCAAAGCCGGTTCTGTTTTCTGAGGAGGCTTTTTAAGAAACTCCTGCAGATGTTCTATCAGTCGGGGGTGTCAGTACTCTTCAAAGCTATGGTGTGCTTTAGCTTGAAGAAGAGAGATGCGGATTATATTGATAAGTTGATCAAGCAAGCAAGATCTGTGGTTGAAATGGAAATGGACTCTCTGGTGACAGAGAGGAGGACACTATGCAAGCTGCGATCTAATAAGGACAACGAACATCACTCATTCCCCAATTACATTGCATAAATTGCATTTTCCCTTTTCATGGCGATTTTCTGAACCACTAAAAATGTGATGAATCTACTATAAGCTTTAGAGAAAAGCCAAGCAAAATGACACCTTTTATTGGCTAACTAAAAAGATTACAATATGCAAGCTTTCGAGGCAACTCAGGCCCCTTCTTGAGGCAAGATGTATAAAAGGTGTCATTTTGCTTGGCTTTTCTCTACATTCATAATGGCTAACACGGTACAACACCCTAGTACTATAAGCTTTAGTAATCTAAGTGCATTACATGTGGAATGCATACAGGTCTTTTATAGGAAATAAAAGTGACCTGTGTATTGCCTCATGTTGTGCAAAAAGTTTAGCACAAGCACAGTTTTAATCATGACCTAATGCAAATATAAAACTAGAGAAACTGCAAGCAACTTTGAATAGGAACCACTGAAGCTTAAAAAACATTCAATACATTAAATGCAAAATAGCTCACAAAATTAGAATGCGTGATATTTATTCCATTATTACCATTACAACTGTTTTGGTAGAATATTATTCATGCCAACTGCAATGCATTTTTAATGTCCCTATGTAAATGTTAAAATAAAAACAGAATATAGCAGCAATAAAAGTGAAGGCAAATGTATAAAACTCCATCTTTAAAAGGGACATATTGGGTGTACTGAATGTTTTAATAATGACATTTACATGACAAATTGTTTCATATAATAGCAGAGAATGTACTAATAACTGTTTTGCAATGACAATATTTTATACAATGCATACTCTAAAAAAGATTTCTTAAGTGTGAAGATATTTTTTTGACCATAAGAGCTCTGCAGTATGAGTGGCGCATTTTAAGCACCATGGGATGTGTAAGTTGTCAGGCTCCATATGTTAACTATCAGTTGTTTTTAAACTAATTCATATTGTTACGTTTGAGGACTCACCTTGAAGAGCATCTATGGAAACAAACTTTGCTCTGACATCTTATTTCTTACATTGCATCTGCTTGAGGTTATCCCCTTCTGATGTTATTATTTATTAATAAAATACCCTTTTAAAGGATGGAGTGCCAGGAGGCAGCAGTAGAGTTGAGTTGAGTTTGTTAGGCACAGGGTTGCAAGAATTATTACAAGAACACGAAAATATGAAACATAACTCCAGTTCTTAAATCCTTACATTGGCTCCCAGTTACGTTAGTGAAGATTTCAAAATCCTCCTTTTAACATATAAAGCCGTAAATGGCCAAGGTCCGGCTTACTTGTCTGAACTTATCATGACTTACAAACCAGAACGCACATTAAGATCTCAAGATGCCGGTCTGCTTATAGTTTTAAGGATTAATAAAATAACAGTGGGAGATCACTACTTCAGTATAGCATTTCCTGACTAGAACTGTTGATTAACTGTACAGACTGCATCTCTGTTTTTAGTCATTAGCACTAAAACATAAGTAATAGTTATAATTTGTTACTAACCCTTACCTATTCTGTTTCTCTTCTCAGTACTCAAATGTGGCACTTAGTGCCACTGCCCTACTGCCAAGTTGTTTTGCCTGCCTAAAGTAAAGTCAACTCTGATGGTGGATCACAGGAATCATTGGGTAGAGGGGTCTTTTCATCAGGTTGGCCAGTCCACCAGTGACTCAGTTATGGAATGGCCAATAGGGAGAGGCAGCTTGATGGCCGAGGTCTCCAGGACTCTGAACAAATCTGAATCGTGTTATGTGATATCATCTACTGTTGAATTCTGCTACATACTTGTAAGATTTGTATTGCACTATTATATTGTACTAGCCATAATTATTAATAATATGCTGCATAATTATTTTATTGATGGGTGAACATTTCCTGAACGACACAGTTGTCCAAATGGGGTGGGTTTGAGGATACGACTGTGAGTGAATGAAAAGATGGAACTCTGGAGAGAGCAACATACAATTGTCTGTGACTGAAAACTGGTTTTGGCAGATACAGGCATATCTTTTTGAAAGTTTGTCCCTGTGCCTTATTAATTGTCATTGCAAAGGTCAATCTAACAGGAAATTGTCTGCATGTAAAAGTAAAAGGCACATTTGAATCTGATGGGGTCAGGGATATCCGGGGAATAAGGACAGTTTGTGAGATAGGAGCTGCGATAGTTTTACACTTCAGTACATTGCGGTGGCATGAGGTTTCTGAGAAGCATGACGACTGAACCAATTTTAATTTTGAGTTTATGCGGAGGCATGCCAGTGGGAGTAAGACTGTTAAGAAATTCTGTGGGGAATGAAACTTGATCTGCGGGATCGTCTGTGACGACGGAGGCAACGCTGGTGAAAGTTACTTCGTCGGTAGGGATAAGTTTCAGTACTTGTTCATTAAGGTGTAGCGAGTCTTCGTTGGTGACGCTTAATATAGCTCGTGTACTGAGTTCTTATGGAGTCACAGTTGAGAAGTCGATGTCACTATATAGTTGTTGAACGGGATCAGAAATAAAAGGAAAACAATGTGAAGGTAATGGACATGGGAGGAGTGTTAGAGTTGGCGGGCAGGGCTCTGTCATGTGTGCCATGGTCGGCTGCTTAGTGAATTGTTGGTGGGCGTGGCTCTGTCTTGCGTGCGTCTTGCTTGCCATGGACTTAGTGAATTATATATATAGATTGAGGATTATTTGTGTTCTGTTCTGCGTATTGTATTGTATTTACCCCCTTTTTTTGACACCCACTGCACACCCAACCTACCTGGAAAGGGGTCTCTCTTTGAACTGCCTTTCCTAAGCTTTCTTCCATTTTTTCTCCCTACAAGGGTTTTTTTGGGAGTTTTTCCTTGTCTTCTTAGAGGGTCAAGGCTGGGGGGCTGTCAAAAGACAGGGCCTGTTAAAGCCCATTGCAGCAATCCTTGTGTGATTTTGGACTATACAAAAATAAATTATACTGTATTGTATTTTAAAATCAATTCTAAAAATTGGTATCCAAAGTAACAATGCTAAATCTGGTGAGTTGGGCTCAGATTTTCTTTTGCTGGCTAAAATTCTGGCTGCTGCATTTTGTACTAACTGTAACTGGTCGATGTCTTCCTTAAGTAGTCCTCTTAAGAGTGCATTACAGTACAGTAATCTAGTCAGCTAAAAAGAAAAGCGTGAACTTATTTCTCTGCATCTTATGATGTTATTAGAGGTCAAACTTGTGCAGTGTTTCTTAAATGAAAAAATGGTTAATGTACAATCTGAAGTTTAGATCAGAGTCCATAACACCTCCCATAGGAATGAAAAACCATAAAAGAGGTCTCATTAATATCTTTTTGGTTTCTCCTAGCCAACAATGAGATCAGAAAGAAATAAAATGGAGACATTTTAAGCATCTCCTACTTCTCAGATTTTTCTCCTCAGTATCCCCACAACTGGCCCCTCTTCACTTTCATCAGAGTTCTCAGCAAAGTCACACAGATCTTCCAAATATTGTCTTGACATTTTTTTTTTTTTGCAGTATGAAAGTATTTGCATTGTGTGCTCAGTAATATACAGATAAATGCATGGGCAGTTACCTGTGGTACTAAAACACTTTTCTATGATTACATAACTTGCTTCTGAATGATACTATTAGTTGCTCTATTTTATAAAAGATCATACTCATTCTGAAGAAAAGGTAGGCAGTATGGTATAGTGGTTAAGATGACAGACTTTGAACCCTGAGACTGTGGGTTCAAATCGCACTGTTGACACTCTGTGACCTTATGCAAATCACTTCACCTCCCCGTCCTCCAATTGGATAAACTAAAAAAATGTAACCAGTCATATCTCACATGTTGTAAGTCACCTTGGATAAATTAAAAGAAACAATACGAAGTCTAAAAAGATATAAAAACAAGATTAGAAAGAGATTTCAGAAATTTAACATGCTTTTCAAACCAATTTTGACTCCTTTTACCTCAGTTGAATCTAATGACTCCTTTCTATCTAAAGCATATCTCCTAAGGGAACATAAATAAGAATCCCTTTTAAGTCTCACAAGCCCTCAAAGATCAACATTTAAGCAGTAAACATTTCTTGTGGGCTTTTTACTTCTACCTTAACTTTTAATGCCAAGTTACAAATGTATTTCTAAGACATAAACATTTAGCTGACTTTGAAAGAACCAAATGGCTATCCCCAGATGATAACGGAATATGTTAATTGAGAGAAAACTGGCAGAGGAAAACGTTGGTGTGTTAAACACAGCAAAACACTAATGTTTAGAGCACAGATGAAATCCAGCATTTTCTAGTGCTTCAAATTGCCTCTCAAAATACTCTGAGTAATCCAATAGTCATAAAACTGTATTTCATGCCTAGATAATGGCCTTATGATTTCAACTTAGAGATCACGGAATAAAAATGCAAAGGGATGCATTATACACTGAGCATAAACTCAGTTCCTTGACAAGTTTAGTAAACATTAAAATCTAATCATACAATAATCTGATCATTATTATGTGCAACATTTCATTTTGATCTCTGTGTTAAAATTCTTTTCTTTGACTGCAAAGATACAACCTTGTTTTTTAAAGGAATTTGGTTTAATCAATCTTAAATACGCTAAAGACGGGTATAAAAATAAACAACTCAGTTGTTCATGGTGTGACTTACATGTAGATGATTTGCAGATGACATGAAAGAAGAAAATAGTTAGCCTGTACTAAGTTTGTATAAGAATCTAGCCTCATTATGTGTAAAAAATATTTGTCTTTTGAGATGAAAAAAGAATAAACATGCTTTGCCTGGTATATACATATACTTTCATAAACTACATTTATTTCACCTAAAGGTTTAGCTTTATTTAAACAGGTTTTCAGGTGGACTATGAGCTCATTTATTTAATAGAAAATGTGTTTTGAAAATTTTCAATATGTTTTCTATACGATAAGAACAAAAGGTGCTGTGTATTTTAATTCAAAATTGAAGCTTATGATATGAAAAGTTTTATTGTGTTTATTTTCACTCTCATTTTAGAAGCCCAAGCTTTTAGATAAAACTCCACACATAAATTCTTGTCACTTATCTGCATGCGTATACTGTTGCAGTTCTGCATGATGTAAAGAGTGATTGCTGCTGCTTCTTCTTTGAAATAGTTTTAATATCACCCCATCTAATGCTTAGATAACCATTCACTTACTCAGCAAAATATAAGGCCTGTTTCTGCAAAACTTTCAAAGGATACATGCTTAATGTGCAAACAAAACCTGAATGGATGGGTACATAATGGAAATGTAAATATAAATATACAATATGTAATGTTATTCTGTTTCTCTCTTGATGTCTATAATAAAAGAATAATATAACAGGCTGTAGAAGTTTACCCACTTGTTCCTGCCATGGTTTTAGTCCATAGCTGCATACAAAAAAAGGATATCATTGTCATATCGGACTGAATCTGAATTAGGGTGTTAGAGGACTGGAACCTATTCTTGTGGCACTGAGTGTTAGGCAGGTGACAGCACTGGAGATGGTGTTAACCCATAGTAGCAACCGCTCACATGCAAACCCCCACTTCGTTTGTATTTATTCATTATCAGTAATTTTATTTATTATCACCTCAGCTTTTGTCTGCTTTCTGATTAGATCAGTGTAAAGAAAAAAAACACCAGTGTAGTGCTAAGATGGATGTCCAACCACCTTTCCACTACCCAACCTGTTAAATTCAGAATTGCGACAGGTCTGACAATTTTGGTTGCCAAAATGGTGATTGGTAACTTCACATATAAAATCAGCAAAAAGTAATAACTGACATGGAAAAGCAGCAAAATATTTCAGAGTATTATGCTGCCAACGTAGTTTGATCTCCATTTCAACATTTTGAATAAGGTCCCCTTTCTGAGGAAGTGTCATGCTATTCCTCAAACTATTTACATGTATAGGTATATAATACCAGACAAAGGTTTTAGAATACCTCTTTTTCCAGTGTTTCTTCAAATTTAATTGAGCGAAATGTGATGAATTACTTAAAATCGTGAAAAGGTAAGCAGTAAACTGCCAGAGGTTTAAATTTAAAGTTTAGGTTAGCAAAAATTGAAAAAAAGGAAATTTCAGAATATTACAAATGGGCCTTCTCCAGGGAACAACTAATAGGTGTGATAAAAACACAGACCAAACATCATAAAAAGGTTTGGGGCAGCCACCCGTATAATATCCCTGGCTGCAAAAGGTTTTTTAAATTGACAGAGATGTTCGCAATACTGAGTCCAAAACAGAACTGATTTCTTGGTGGTAAGATGGTGGCTTTAAAGGCCCATACAGGAAGTGACATCATCGAAGGGACCAGACCCGGAAGTGATGTCTTCTGAGGTACTGGAACCTGGCAGGATTTCTCAGGAACGGTCTGCAGAGAACTGAGAAAGACAGTTAGTGTACCCTGCTGCCCCCTGGTCAGATGGTGTATTACCATTACTTAAGCCCTTCAGCCGCCTCCTACTCACACGTGTGTAACATAGGTTACAACCTAAAGGTGTTCTGTGGCAATTAAAGCAAATGAAGCTTTGCAACTTGAAGCAAACAATTTGTACAGGTGTCTCAAATTCTGTTGATTACTGAAAAACCCTCTGTCTTTCTTAAAGCAGAGTTGGAACAGACTGTGTTTGTGAGGGACAGTTGTACGTTACTGTGCTGACTGTACACCTGCTGGCCTAATTCTTCGGCTAGAAAGAACCGCAACACACCAGAGAGTAGTTTACACACCCTTTTTCAAGCTTGCTTCAAGTACTTTAATAGATGTTGTGGTGGACGGCCGGCTGCTCAACCCGGCTGGGATGCCCAAAGAAGAGAAGGATGGGGGAAGGCAGCTACTGTGGGACACTGCCTCCCTCACAACGCCAGATGGCGAGTTCCCTGCAGCATAGCGGTGCCCCGGATTCCTGCAGGGCATCATGGAATCTGTAGTTCGCCATCATAGCCCTGCTAGGTACTGTGGGTGCCACCAGAAGACACTGCAGGAAGATCTGAGGATTTGTATTTCCCTTATAGCCCAGAACTACTCCCAAATCATGGGGTTGGAAGCCCCAAAGTACTTGCGGGCTGAGTAAAACCTCAAATTCTCCATCTGACCCGGGGGGACGGAAGAACGGAAGCACTTCCGTGTCAAGGACTATATAAAGGACTATGGAAGACCCAGCAAGCGAGCTGGAGTTGGGAGGTAGAGGACAAAGCTTGCTGGGAGATGTGGAGGAGAGATTTTTTGTGGATTTATTGTATTTTTAGTATTTGTTTTTGCTTGTTTATGGTGGCAGAGGTGCTTCTGGGCACTATAATAAGAAGAAAAAGAATTAAAGAGCTTCTTATTGATTTTACCCTGTGTTCAGAGTGTCTGTCTGTGGGGTTTAGGGGGCGACAGTGACCCCTAGCATCTTACAATGTATATATGAAAGTGAGTGTGGTATCTAAACAGAAATAAATTCAATAAGTACACAAATACAAATGGAATTCATATATGAACATAGCTGATTAAATGTCAGACTGGAACATTATTACATAGTATTCAGGAAGAGCAATGTTAAACATCAGTTCCTCAAACATTATGTATTCTTTAAGCAAACCAATAGGAGGCACTATTACCCAGAATAAAGGTACAGCGTAATGCCCAAGATGGCATTCGTTTACAAAGAAAAAGAAAGCTTTATGTTTAATACTACAAAAATCAACATATTTTACCATCTTGGAGCAAAGTAAATTACAGTGCATCTCTCCTTAAAGGTTAACAGTGCACAAGTTTAACAATATGTTCATTCGTGAACAGCAAACATAGCCATAATAGCGCCTTTGTATATTTGCAAACTGAACTCTAGTACAAGTTACAATATTGGCTAAGATAAGCTATATGGAACACTGCAAAAAGGAAAACAACTTATTTGGTCAGTAACACACAACACACAGTTACAAAAGGTAGCAGCAAACTATAAGTTGAAAACGCAAACAAGCAGGCAGTCTGTGAGCACGTTACAATGCAAGAACAAAATGCCCTGCATGCATAGTAGTCTTGTGGGGCTTGTCTTGCCCAGCTTAAGCATGAAGCAGGGAATTTTACACAGTGTTGCTTCACCCTCTGAAGTAGTACTTGGACAATATTACACGGTAGAAAGATAATGGCAAGAAAGTGGCAGTTAAGAAATGAAATGACACAGAGCAGTATTACCCTTAGAAGTGTAGACCTTTCATTTAGAGAAATTGCAGAGAAAAATCTGATAGGACGAGATCTGGTAGACCCAAAGTCACAACCCAATCAGAACACAACTTTCTGAGGGTCACCAGTTTACATGATAGGCTTCTCACAGCACAACAGGTTCAAACACAGCTTAACAGTGGTCGAAAAAAGCAAGTCTCAGTTTCTACTGCGAAGAGGAAACTTTGTGCTGCAGAGTTGACAGTGCGAGTGGCAATAAAAAAACATTCCTTAAAAGACAAAATGGAGCCTTGATATACTGGCTTTTGTCTACTGCAGACTGGAAAAAGTCTTATGGCCCGATGAACCAAAATTTGAAATTATCGGATCATCTCGCAGATGATTGCTTCTATGCCATTGAACTGGTGAAAGGATAGTTCCTCAGCGTGTGACACCAACTATCAAACATGGAGAAGGAAGTGTGATGGTCTGGGGTTCTTTTGCTGGTGGCAGACTGGCATTCAGAATCAAAAGGGTTACCACAGTTTGGCTACTTTGATGAGTCAAAGATTTTGTACACTAAATGATTCCTTGACTTTTTATTTGTGATTGTTTATTTGTTCTATGCCTTGATATAATGAAACATTAAGATATCAATCTGTGTACATTTCCATAAAAACTGAAATAACTAAGATGTTCTAAAACATTTGACTGGTAGTGCATATATATATTTTGGTTTTTTTTTTAAATGGAATTTCATTTTCATTCTTGAGCCAGAAGAGACTTTAGTTTGACTGGTGGCTCCTAATCATAAAATGAACATAATAATAATAATAATACATTTTATTTATATCGTGCCTTAGTGTGCTGGTGTGTGAAAATACTTTTAGTGACTGTGTCTGAGAGGCTGTCTATCATAAATATTAGTCAGCTGCTTTAACATGGGTGGAGTGGTGGCTCTGAGGCTAGGGAGCTGCACTGGCAATCGGAAAGTTGCCGGTTCAAATCCTGTAAATGCCAAAAAGGGACTCTGCTCTGTTGGGCCCTTAAGCAAGGCCCTTAACTTGCAATTGCTGAGCGCTTTGAGTAGTGAGAAAAGCGCTATATAAATGCAAAGAATTATTATTAACAGTGTTTTCTTTATAGTTTTGTTTTATTTAATATAATTATTTACAGCCATACCTTTGTGTTTGTTCCATCACTGTTTTCATCATGTTGCTTATGGTTTCTCAAGGCTGCTGCCACATTATTGTCAGTTATTTAACTGGTTGCCAACATGTGACTCAGTGCCATCAACACAGGTGACATCAGAGCACCATAACAATTAGGGCATCCTTAAGTTGTAAAGTTCATACTAGGAAAATCTTCTTTACTGTTCAGCATTGATATTGACTTCAGTTCTTGTTTTCTCTTTTGACTTTCAGTTTGGTTTTCCCTTCAGCTTTTGGTAGATAAATTTTAGATCTTCCAGTTTTAAACAACACCTTAGCTAAATTGCTTTGCTCAAATTTAATTTACATTCAGCTATGCTCACAAAATATGAACACTTAACTCCATGTTCACAATACTGTCCAATTTAAAGGTTTTCTTCAACTAACATGCCCTGATGTGTGCCTATCTTTCTTTTATCCATTTCAGTAGTACCAATGTACATATATCTTTGTGTCTGAGTAAAATTCTGTCTCATACTTACTGTAGGTACCTGACTTCTACCATTTATTACAATATCTCCTTAAACTGACATATCAATACCCGGAAGCGCCCCTCTTTCCAAAAACAAGTTATCTGTCAGAAGAGGCAAAGATCTAGAATGTCCTAAACTGACCATTCACAAGCCTGATTAACAGCTACAGCGCCCAAAGTAATTGCAGCATTTATATTTTTTACCATTTACCGCATTTATAAAATGTGTGTCGATGTACTTGCAATGGATAAAAGTATCACTGTGAATTCCTTGTTACAAAAGGTTTTGGGCACTAGAGATTAAAAATTACTAAATTTGCTGTGGGGCAGCATCAAATATTATTATTAAGTTAATGAAGGTATATCAAATTAGCAAAAGAAGGCCTTTGGATTAATTCACATACAACATCCCACTGCCAAATAGATGTTAACTGGAAGAAATGACATGATTAAATCTGACTTTATTAATGCAAAAACCCAGATTTCAGACAACAAACCAAATAAACAAATGCAATTATCCAAATATTTTATGTATTGAGAGCTACCTAAAGGAATTGTCTTTGATATGTAAGGTGATAATAAAATCATAATGGAACTCTTGTGTGTTCTGAGGCTGATTTTTAGTTATACTACTGTAAATGTGGTCCTTCATGTGGACCCCATGAATGTAGTCATTATAAAACAAATACATATTTACAAGTTCTGCTTCTAAAAAGCTGATTTATGTAGTTCTGCTGTTAATACAACAAACATTAATTAATCTTTTTAATGTCATAAATTGAATCTGCTGAAGGAGCACATTTAGTTTTACAAAATTCTTATTTGTGATTCTGTTCTGTAGGTTTTTTTGGCAAATCTGTTAGAACTGTTAATGCTTAATTGAATCAAGTTATAATTAAGAAGATTTGATACATAAAGTCTGTTTTTCTGAACAAATCAATCACTATAGATGAGTTATTTAAAAATGGGCACAAATAGAAATGTGGCACTGGCACTGCATATGCAGCATATTTCATTTTGGCTCTACACGTTAATACTATGAAAGGAATGCTGAATTTCTGGTTGCATCTTTTCTATCATTCTGATTAAGATTAACAACCAGTTCTCTTTTACTTATACACTTTCAGTTGTATTTGCAGAAAAAGTGTACTGATGTAAAGAACCAGCAAACAGCAGGTAGAGTAAATGGTTTGCTTACATGTAGGATATGCTAACTGAAAGACCAGGCATCATTATTTTTTTATTTAAAAAAAAATAGCCCAACAAAAAATGCAAATTTTTACACAAATGATAGATTTTCAAGTGCCACAAACCAAAGACACAGAGGGTTTGGCTTACTACCATTTCCCCAAAAACCCTATTACTAACTACTTCCCACTGAGTTATTACCTATAGGGCAGGAATGTCCAACTCCGGTCCTGGTGGGCTACAGTGGCTGCAGGTTTTCATTCTAACCATCTTCTTAATTAGTGAGCTGTTTTTGCTGCTGATTAACTTGTTTTTCCTTAGTTGTAATTGACGTGACTCAGATCCCTTAGTTGTTTCTTTTTCCTTAATGAGAAGCCAAACAATAATGAGACACAAAACAAGCCGCCACATGACCAGCTAACCTGAAAATTAAGAAAGGTGAAGGTCTCGGTCATGTTGGTCTGCTCAGGTAACCAAAACATCTTGACGGTGGTCTAAGAAAAAACAGAAAATCAACAGTCTACTGTAGCAGAATGAGAGCAGCAACAACTCATGGTATTCAATAGCTCTAATTAACAGCAAGAATTGGCTTCTCATTAAGAAACTGGTTGGAGTGGATCTGGTTGGAGTTTGACATTCCAATTTAGTTGGTCATCTGTTGGCTCGTTTCACACCTCATTTCTGTTTGGCCGCCATTTAATGATGAAATGAATCAATCCAGAGGACTGAATCCTTAAAAACAGGGCTATTAAAATGAAGGGAAAAGGAGTTAATTAGCAGTGAAAACTGATCACTGATTAAAAAAAGAGTTAGAATGAAAACCTGCCCACCAGGACCACCAGGACCAGAGTTGGACACCCCTGCTATAGGGTAAATATTCAGAAAACATTGCAAAGGTCTCCCTGTTGGGTCCTGTTTACCCAAACTGACACATACTGGAGAACACCAGTCCCTAGTGTGAGTTTGTCTTTAAAGTACGACATAGCCTTACTCAACACCTGCCATGTGCTGGGCCTAGTCCTTTTCCTCTTCTAGCTCTATTCTGCTTATGACATTCCCTTGGAAGCTGTGCAGCATACCACAAGATAGCTACTGAAAAACACGGGAAACTTCATATATCAGTATCCATAGATAGTCTGTCATATTCAGGAAATAAGATGAAAGTCCTCTGCTTTCAGTTCAGTTTTCCACCTATCCTTTCTCCTATCCCATAAAGGGCTTTGCTTAAATCTAATAAACATAGAACAACAACAACAACATTTACATACAAATGGTGTAGTTCAAAGTGCTTAACAAGATGAAGAAAGAAAAGTTTATAAAAAATAAAAATAACATTTGACAATATTAAATATTGTCTGGGAGGACAGAAAAAACAGCAAAAAAAAAAACTCCAAAGGGCTGAAGAAAAATAAATAAATACAAACAACATCTTGCAGGGGTTCCGTCCGGCCCCCATTGGGCATTCTACCTAACATAAATGATCTAAATCGGTCCTCTTAGTTCTCAGGCTTCACGTGAAAGAATTTGATGACTATGGTCATGTGGACATCTGGCCTTCAATCCATCAATATAGGAACTGCACGGTGCCTTGATCAGGTGGTGGTGGCACAGAACACCACAACAGAAAAAACAAAATAAAAACAGCAGAAAAAAGTAGGGATTAGTATGAATTGCGGAGACATGATAAAAATGATAATTCAATGCATATGTAGTTTATCAGGATTACAGTAAAATGTAGCTATGAGGAGGCCATGTTAAAATAATGGGGTTTTAGCAGTTTTTTAAAGTGCTCCACTGTATTAGCCTGGCGAATTTCTATCGGTAAGCTATTTATTCTATTCTGCACTAGTTGCAACTGATTGATGTCTTTCTTGGTAGTCCTTTTAGGAGTGTGTTACAGTAATCTAGTCGACTAAAAACAAAAGTGTGAACTAACTTTTCAGAGTGTTGCAAAGTTATAAGGGATCTAACTTTTGCTATATTCCTTAAGTGAAAAAATGCTGTCCTGGTATTCTGATTAATATGTCATTTAAAATTTAGGTCAGAGTCAATAATTACCCCTGAATTCTTTACCTCCATCTTGACTTTTGAGCCTAATGGATCACATTTATTTATAATATCTCACTATATCCATTTTTTTCAATAACTAAGATTTCTGTTTTCTCCCTTTTTTAGTTTGAGAAAATTACTACTCATCCATTGAGAAGCACAAGTAAGACATTGGGTCAGTGAACCAAGACAGTCGGGATAATCAGGCGCTATTAATAAATACAGTTGTGTGTCGTCTGCATAGCTGTGGTAGCTCACGATATGCCTTGAGATAATCTGACCTAATGGAAGCATGGAGATCAAAAAGAGCAGTGGATCTAGGATAAACATTTGTGGAACACCATATAGAATATCATGTGTCTTCGAAGTATAATTACCACAACTAACAAAGAACTTTCTACTTGTTAAGTAAGACTCACACCAATTTAAGACATTGCCAGAGAGGGCCCCTCTCTACAACCCCCTCGCAGCTCCACTCCACATACCACAAACTGGTCATTTCTTTTCCCTGAGACTACTTTTCAATTTGTGAATCAATCAGTCAGTCATATAACAAATCAGTACACCTTTTATTAAAACCTTTCCAGAGAACACATAATCACAAGTCATTTTATAAAACAGATAAAATTCCATTACAGTTCTACATGTTTGGTTCTTTGGTACCCATATTTGGTGGAAGGTCATTATATTTAGACATTTTGGAAATGCAACAAACTGTCTAGGAATTGCATGGGAAAAACCCTTGCATGTTGGGTATTACTTTTTTTTTTAGTTTGGAATAATGTTTCCATGCCCTTCTCTGTAAATAAGTTTTTCTCCTCTGAGCAATTATACTTCACCCAAATTAAAAATATTTTAGAAATTGCAATTTCTATGTGTCATGCATGCTGCAGAATGATTTTAACCATAACAAATATAATCAATTTGGATATTATTTAATAAACAATATATAAACACTCATTTTGAGATTAGAAAACTTCTCTAGTATTATTTAAATAAAAGCATACAATGGATTCAAAAAGTGTTTAGGCCCATTTACTTTCTGCACACTTTACTGTGTTGATTTACTTTTAAAACGATAAATTTACCATTTTGCCTGAAGAAGGGGCCTGAGTTGCCTTGAAAGCTTGCATATTGTAATCTTTTTAGTTAGCTAATAAAAGGTGTCATTTTGCTTGACTTTTCACTCCATTTTGCCCATTAATCTACACTCAGTAATCCACAATGACAAAGTGAAAACATGGTTTCAGTAAGGTTTGCAAAGTTATTAAAAATAAAAGATGAAATCTCTACTTCAGACCCTTAATTCAAGACTGTAGAAGCCTGTTTGGTAGCAATTACAGGTTTGAGTCTTCTTGAGTAAGTCTTTTGCACACTTGGATTTGGGCAGTTTATCCCATTCTTCTTGGCAAATCCTATCAAGCCCAATTAGATGGATGTGAAGTGTTTCTAAACAACCATATTCAGGTCTCTCTACAGATTTTAGCTAGACTACTTAAGGACAGTCGGAGACTTGTCCCAAAGCCACTCAAGCATTGTCTTGTTTGTAAGCTTTGTCTTATTGTTGTGCTGAAAGGTGAATCATTTCCCCAGTCTGAGGTTGTGTGCACTCTAGAGTGGGTTGTCTTTGAGGACCTCTCTGTCTTTTTGCATTCATCCTACCCTCAGTTCTGACCAGTCTCCCTGTCCCTACTGCTGAGAAGCATCCCCATAGTATGATGCTGCCACCACCTTCCTTCACTACAAGGATAGTATTAGGCGGGTGATGAGCAGTGTCTGGTCTTCACCAGTCATTGTGTTTGGAGTTCTGTCCAAAGAGTTACTGTACATTTTTGTCTCATCAGATCAGAGTTCTTTAAATGCTGTTTGGCAAACTCCAAGGGAGCTGTCATATGCTTTTCACTCAAGAGTGGCTTCTGGTTAGCTTCTCTACCATAAGCACCTGATTGATGGAGTGTTGCTGAGGCAGTAATTCTTTCGACAGATCCCACCATCTCAGTAGAAGACTTCTGAGGCTGCGTTACAGTGACTATTGGGTTTTTGATCGCCTCCCTTACCAGGGCCCTTCTTGTCTTATTACTCATTTTGGCCAACTCTATGAAGAGTGCTGATGGTTTGCAACTTGTTCCATTTCACATTTATTGAGACCACTGTGCTCCTGGGTACATTCCAAGCTTTAGAAATGGTTCTACACCCTTATTATGATCTGTGTCTTACCACATTTTTATCACAGAGGTCTACAGAGTGTCTTGGACTTCATGGCTTGGTTTTTGTCCTGACATGCAATTTGAATTGCGGGACCTTAGATACACAGGTGTATGCCTTTAAAAGAGGTTCAATCAATTCAGTCTGCCAGAGATGGAGTCCAATCAGATTCTAGACACAGCTCAAGGGCAATTAAAACAAACAGGATGCACCTGACCACAAGCTGGAGTGCTACAGCAAAGGGTCTGAATAATTTTACAAATGAGATATTTCAGTTTTTGGTTTTAAATATACTTGCACACCTTTCTGAAAAGATGTTCACTTTGTAATAATGGGTTACTGATTGGCAATAATTACAAATTTATCTGTTTAAAATTAAATCTAAAACATGGTAAAGTGTGCAGAAAGCAAAGGGATCGGAATACTTGCTAAATCCACTGTATGTGTTCATAGTTCACCATATAACTGCTCTAGAATTGTTCATTCAATAAATTAAAATCTTGAATTAAAGTCGCATGTTATTCTCCCAAATATAAGATACTATATAAAATGCTGAATTTTTATTTTAAACAAATTGCACCTTAGATTTCACTTACTCAACATGAAATGCTTTCAATTTTACATTTACATTACTAAGAAAAATAGCAATATTGCAACATTACAGGAGAACTTTTAAACCAGGTGTTAGAATCAGATCCTGGAGGGCCTCAGTGGCTGCTGGTTTTCATTTCAACCACTTTCATCAGTAACCAGTTACTGTTACTTTTTGGAACAGACTTCTCGTAGCTTCATTTTAATGGACTTGTTTATAAAGATTCCAAACCCTTGATTGTTTTTCATTTTCCTTAACCATCAGCCAAACAACTATTCTTTCAGCATAAGATAACATGTTTACAAGAGAGACGGGTTGCTTTTAATTTGTGAATTCAATGAAAACCTATGTCAGGAGGAAAAAATGGGCCTAAAGTGTAAAAAATATGTTTATTATAAGCAGAATGAAATTCTGCAACGTAGTGAGTCAAAATAGTGGATGCTGTAAATCCATTTTTAGAAATCACAAATTACTTTGCTTCCAGCCATTGTCAAGGAATACAACATGCTGGAAAATCAGAGCATGGCATTTGGTTGATTGTTGCTTGTCATGATTTATATGCTTTTTTCAAGCTGTTGGAAGAAAAACCTTTTATGCCACTTTTGACAGAATTGATGTACTGGTTGTGTAGATGTGTTTGTTCAGGGATTCCAAAATTCTGCAGCTTTACTTTACTTCACAGAAAGATCCAGGCAATGAGTGTGATACATATGCAAATGACTCCACAGTTTAACAGTTTTAGCAAAATTTAAAGCTAAAACAGTTCACATAAAAATAAAGACAAAAACGAGAATACGCAAAAAAAGAAAAAAACTATTGTATAGGAGGGTTTGTTTAAGGCTTATGTATCTTGTTACATTTTTCTATATTTTTTCTTATACATTCACTAAACAACATATGGTCAGAAAACTGTATGCCATTGTATCCTTCAAGCAAATCTAACAGTTCATTTTTTTAATTAAGAGACTGAAATTCTATTACTATATTAGAAATATAGCTGAGCAATAAGGATGTTCCATTACAAGTTAGCTTTAGGATACAAAACAGAATCTTCCATTATTTATGTAGCTATGAGAAACTTACATTATGCAAACACTTATGCAAAGTTACCATTAAATTTCTAAGACGGCTCTTACAGGTTTTTTTTTATTAACAATGCAGACAAGTGAGTCACCCAAGAAGTTAAGTACTTACTTCTTAGCAAAATGAATGTGTTTCACATAACTCCCATCATGAATATCTGAAACGTTTCCAAATTACAATAATATCTCATCAAATCCTTCTGTCAAAAGGTCAAAGGTAACCAACATACTTTTGTCCAACATCCTTAAACACATTTTCAGAATGAAACAATTATTATTAACTTGTTTTATAGTATTTATTTATTTTTTAGGTGTCAGCTACTTCTTGTGGAAAGAAAGTACTTTCATTAACTTGTTGAGGTGTCCTTTTCTATCTTCTTTCTATTTCTCTCTTCTGCGCTGATGATTTGCCTGGCTGTCACTTCACAGAACAGAGTGAAGACAGACATCAGACACAATGGAATGGATATAAAATGCAAGAGGCTAGCAGCTTGCAGTGCAATTTTCTAAACACATATCCAGAAGAATGTCACAGAGACTTGAAGTCTGTTCTTTTACATTTGGTCACAAAACAGAAACCAATTTCATGTGTAAATAACAATTTATGATGGAGAACTCTCACCAAGGCATTCCCTCAGTTAAGCAGATATTCGATACAGCAATCAATTTAACAGGCATGTCTCAGGGCAATGAAAATAAATTAGAGCTCCTGTGCGAACACTCCAGACAAACAGCACCCCTTTTGGGAACCAAAGTGAAATACAAAAATGCCCAAGTATCCATCCAATGCTTAACTTGTTAAGAGTTTAATAAAAAACAAACTTTTGACACAATGCACTGCATTTACTATCCATTAACAAGATAGATTTTGTCTTCAAACATGACAAAGGACACAAATTCTATAGGATTTAATAACCCATTACCTGTTGAGATATAGTCAGATGAAAATGGTAACTGTATAGATGTGATAATACAAGAGCATTTCCCTTTCAGACAACACACACACAAAAAGCCCTGCCTCTCTGTCTACCTGCCTGTAATGCTTTTTAAACCATTTTGTTGTTTTACTTTCAATAATCAAATTTTGGAAGAATATATTTTTAATAATGAATCATTAATAATTATATATTTTAAGTTCAGCAAACTTTGAGATTGAGATTAATTATGACAACACACTTTTAAACTAAATCGGTTAAAATTTAAGAATAAGGTATTTTGTTTAATTTTTCTTTTTGTTTCAGTTATTTTTAAATGTTTGCAGTATATATAAGGTCACACTGGTAACTTCAAAAAAGAATAAAACTAATTCTAGTAGTCATACTATAATAAATAGTTATAAATTAAAGGGGAATATTAATAAAGTAGAATACCAAAAGTTATTAGTCTGAGATCTTCCACCTGTGTCTCTGTCTTTTTTCTGAAATGATAGACAATGAAGACTGTGTCATACAGAGAGTCCCGCCATGCAGAATCCCAAAGCACGCTTTTTATCGTCTGTTCAGACTTCACTGGCAGTTATTTGTTACACAGCTGCTATTACCAAACCTAATAAAGGGATGTGAGTCACTTTTGAACAAATGGAACACCAAGGGAGAGAAGTTAATGTGCTGAAAACTGTAGTGGAATTCAGTTGAATCATTTTGGTCAGCACCTTTATTTATAGTGGAAGCCACCAGAATTTTTATGACCGTGTGATCAGGTTCTGGTAAACACTTTGATGTATTCTCTTGTGTGCGACTACATATGTTTTACGATAAAAAAACACCACTGATGATTCACAGCTACGTTTTGTCTAGAGGTTTCCTTTTTATTTTGTCTTTTTTAACCTTTTTTTATTTTTTTTAATTGCTTGCATTGTTGGTATAGTTTCATTGATCAAATGTGCACACTTGTTTAAAAATTCTTTTCTTTTATTTAGCATGTATCAATTATTTTTGATTTGCAAAAGATTAATGATTCACATTGCAGTTAGGAAATCAATCTTTAACAAAAATGCAAATGCAGGTGTTCACAAGGAGTACTTTGGTTTGAGAATGTTTATTAAAACTATTCAGGTTACTTTGGTATATAACTTTTACTAATTATTTTCTTTTGTTGTTATTGGTTTCTGCCTACTCCATCACAGGTTTGCTAGGGTGTAGGTTGTGGCAGAGCTAGTCCCAGGAAACACCAGATACAAGTTGAATATCCAACACTGGAAAGGTCCTGCACATGGTTGAGGTACTCACACCCCACATTTACTTGTACTTGGCCAATTCAGAGTCACCAAACAATCTAACCTACAAATGACCTGGATGTGGGAGTACGCCAGAGTACTCAGAGAGAATACACACAGACTTGTGGAAAACATAAAAACTTCATGCAGAAAGTGCCTGGTCTGACATTTGAACCTAAGTTTTTGGAGGTATGGGGTTACACATTTTTTCATCACTTCTTAAGTGATGCTTCCAGACAGAAGACTCCTGAACTAATCGCTCTGAAGAACTGTCTGTCCTCTTTCTATAATAAGCTTCTTCTAGTGCATCACAAATTACTGAAGCAACTCAGTCAGTCTATCCAAAACTGGTATTCTCCTACTTTCCTGGTCAGATCTTTCATTAGAACAAAATAGTGACATACGAGGAGGGGAATTTGCATTACAACCGTTCCCAATTGTTCATGGGATTTGTGGGATGGATGATGCTTAGGTTTGTTGATTCTGATATATGCAAATTGTTTCCATTCCATATGGACGGTTGTTTATTGATTAATAAACATTTGATCACAAAAGTAATTATTATATTGCTACAGGTATTTTTTTTTCAGTAAATAGTTAATATAATTAAGATGAACAATATTGTCAGCCATCATACTGTAACAGGACTCAATAGTTTGTTTCCAGTTCCCGTGATCCCTTATTGAAGAAGTGTCACCTGGGTTCCATTTTAATTGCACTTCCTATTAACTTTTACCAGTGTACACTACTTGAGTGTGTAATTATTAAACAGCACCATTTATATACACACATGTGCACACCTACATCATTAGGCAACTTTAGTCTTGATATAATATAAATGAAAATCATGCATAACAACAACATTTTCCAATGGAAGTTTCAAGATAATAAAAGCTTATAAAAGCATTATGCAGATTTATATAGTCAACCCGGCAAATTCACTTGTAAACCTTAAAAAATGAAAAATAAATATGAAATAAATAATAATTTTTTATTATTATTAATAGTTACAATTATCAAGATCATGAAATGGCCTGAATGTTCTTTGTCAAGTACACTTGCTCTGCCAGTGCTAAATTTCATACATTGACAGATAACATCTTTAGCCTGTTATTATTACTTACTGCTTGGCTGATGCTGTTATTTAATGTGACTCACAAAATTTAACATACAATTGGTTACATTTATTTTTATTTTTCCAATTGGAACATAGACAGGTGAAGTGCCATACTCATGATGGGATTTGAATCCACCACCTCAAGCCTTAACCTTTACACCACACTGCCTACTTATTATACTATTCTAATATACTTTTTGTATTTGTCGTGTCTTGTGTCCTTGAAAACATAAAACTTTGATTAGGCCACATTGTTCTTACTGCACATTTAAAATGTAATTGTGAGTTCATTTGTCTGTTCAATAGAGATTGAGTGTAGGTTGACGACAAGAGATTGTGAATCATGTTGAGGGCCTATTTGAAGAAAGACAGACAAGGGTTATGACCAAGGCAGGAGGTGACATACTGTATCTGTGTGCTTCACTTGAAGCCAAGAGACATGTTACGCATATGGGAACAATGAGACCCTCAACTTTATGTTGAGTTTTCGTGTTTACACAGAGAGAGAGAGGTTAGGAGCATGCACTGATACAGCGCATTGCTGCACCCACCACATGACGAACCAACTCAGGATCCCAAATTGGGACCTGAGTGTAGCCATGCAACGGGTGACACCTCAGCACCGCACAAGTTCAGATGGAATGGAACCAGAGTGAGGTTTTTTATGGTGGCTGGAGTGCCAATTCTGCCACCAACCCCCAGGTTCTTCCCTGCAGGTTGGATGGACTATATGCAGGGCTGGATGCAGATTAACATAATACCCAGGACAGACATAATTTCCAAAATGGTATTTTCGGACTCAGAAAGGTCTAAAACGTCAAGATTCATCAAAATCTCGAGGTCAAGTTTTTTCACGATTCCTATACTTTCTCTATACTATGTACATGAGAAAGTAAAAAGGTCCTTTTACTATCTTCTTTTGTTTTTCTTTAAATATACTACCAAAGCTCAGTTCCCGTGGTCCCCAAAGCCACCAAGGCAGTCGCCCCTTCATGGTCTGGAGTAGGCGTAAGTCCTCCTCTGGTCTTTCTGGGCATCCCGGCTGGGTACCACCCCCCAGCTGCTTGCCACAACACTTGCTTTGTTTTCTGGGAAAATCCTATATATAGTTAAAGGATAACATCTGTATTTTTCAAGTCAAAGTTATTTCTTCGCAAACATGTCATATATACATTTGGTACATGAAATTGTCTAAAGTTAAGTTCTTTCTATAAATTAAAAACAATATCTTGCCTGCTCTGGCGCTTTACAGTGGAGGGTATGGGGCAGGGAGGAAAAGCTTAAAAACTTACCAAATGCATCCATTTTTCAATGCATGTTTGTCAAAACAAAAGGGATCGGGAAATAATGATTTTATCACATACTGTATTTCTGGTACTATTTTTCTCGAGGTAAGATTACATTCTCTATTCACTTGAGTGAATTCTCATGTAAATCCAGAAATAAATCAAAACAAAAGCAATTACATGGCACAGAATGTTTGCTGTGATTTGGTCTGGTGGGAAGAAATCAAAATAGGGGGCAACACTAAACCTCAGAAGCAACACAGTCACAGGTTCTTTTTTACAAATGTCCTTTTATGAATACCTCCGTTTTTCAGTTGTCCTTTTGAGACATTATTTTTCCAACTTCCTTTTAAAGTGTTGACATAAACTATATAGCTGCAGCCATGCAAAGATGGCAACTAGAAAAAAGGACAAGATGGTGACACATTGATGGGGTAACTATCATCACAATAAAAATATATTGAGGGGTGCATAAATAATCTATAAATCTACAGAAAATATAAAACACAGAAAAACAGGATCCTAAAAATCGGATTACAAAATATATCACATTACTCTGATTTCATCACATACTGTATTAAGAAACATAAAAAAGAATATAATAATAGGACGGTGTCATAGTGGTTATCACTGTTGCTTAAAATCTGTGGGGATGAAGCTTTGAAGTATTGGGGGATTTGTGTCATTCATGTAAGGCTTGTCTGTAGCAATACATGCAACACTACAGTTCATGCATGGTTGGTCTTTGTTCAGAAGTAGAAAAGATAAAAAGATGTAAGAGTTTGTTCAAATCCTGATCTTATATTACCACATGTTCTGACAAAGGGAAGCATCCTGATAATCATTATATTTAGTATGTACGGCAAAGCTGGAGTTTTCCAGATATAAAATTATTCCTTTAAATCTACAATATACCAAAATTCTAAATATGCACCTGAAATCTGTCATATGAGAGCCTAACTGTGTCTTTGCCCTACCTATCTTAATCACAAACCATTTCCCTTGTTACAGACATATCATGTTATTTATTTACAGCCTACAGTCGGCACTCATCACATACACGTTCAATCAATATTATTAGACATCACAGACATATCTTATTAGCCATATTTCAGACGTGTAACTCTTTTCCTCACCTTTATTTTTCCTTGCCGTTTTTATTGTTTTTCTCAACCGTGGTCTACTATGAAACATTTCTGTGCCCTCTAGATGCTGATTATTAATTTGGATCTGCCTTTTAAACCTTTCTGCAGTTATCCCACGTTGGCCAACTTTCTAACTGTAAGATCAAACTCTCACACTATGCCTGAGGCAAAACTGATGATGCCACATTAAAGTCCCTGGAAAAAGAGCTCTTTCATTTGTCATCAAAATTTATTTCTTAAAATTACTTGCACTTAGAGCTATTCTTGTCTACATTTCTCTTTTTTATTATCTAGTTTAATATAACAATAAAATAAAAAATGAAATTAATACAAACATACTATTTTTAACTGTTAATTATATGTATCAGTGTTGTCGTTAACAATATACAAACATACTGTATATATACTGTATGTATTTGTAAAAGTATTACTGTAGTTGTCACTTGAAGGTGAAAAAAATAGCTGAACACGGTGCAATATTTGTGGTGCCAAGCCGGACACAACCCCATTTAATAAGCTGAGAAATCAACAAAAAACAGTCCAGCAGAACACAAATCAAAGCAAGCTTGTGCTCCTTGCATGTGTTATTTTTGGCTTTCAAGAGCTGAGTCTCCTCCGGCTATTCAGGTCAAAAGATACCATTGATGTCTCAGTTCCCAAGTTATATCCACCCACTCCCAGAAGGGCATGGCTAGTTATTGTCTCCTGGAAGTGGCTCTGTGCTGTGGAGGAAACAAAAGACATGGTTAGCGTCAGCTCCCCCTCCTGCCTGGTGGTGATATTACTTGGCTTACCTGAGACATCCTGGTGGTCCCCAAGCATGCATGACAGTGTGTGTAGGTACCCATATAAAAATATAAACAAGTAAACACTTCACATGACAGGTAAATGGGTAGACATTTCACTACAGACATAAAAGAAAGATTTGTGGTTTGAGACTCAGCCCCCCTTTGTACCCCCATAACAGTGTTACCTTGAAAATTTCTATGACTATATATAGCACACAGAATGAGACATTTCCTCATCAACAGAGGATACCATTGCAGGAGCCGTTCCGTCATGTACAAATATATCATCAACAGTATCATTGTATCTGGTCTGTCTGGTAAATTCAATATTGAACAATGAGCCTGACGCCAGTCTAAAAACTATTTACTCCATTTCTTGAAGGAAATGTTCAGTCATCTACATATATGAAATAGGGAGCATGTTCAAACAGTTAAGATCAAAGATTTTACAAAGCCTATTGTGGAACTTTTCACATTTATTGATCATATTTTTCTGTGTGTTCTTTTATCAAGTTTCAAAGACATCTTTCAAACAAAAACAGAAGAAACTAAGCTGATTCCCAGTCTTGGATGACATATTTCTACTAGGTCTACTCTTAAGTTTCAATCCTTTCAAGAAATACAGCAGTGAATTCAGTGTAATGGCAGTGGCCTCCCTAGTCAGCAAATCCCAAGCTGGTGGAGCACCTATGGGATGAAATGTTATGAGCTATTCCATGTAGAGAAATGTATTTAGCTAAACTGCTGAAACTGTTTGACAGTTTGAGATTGACATGGACTAAATTGTACTTTTGAATCCATCACTCAGGAAATTCAAGCTCTTCTGAAGCCAATTGGCGTATCAAGTCAATTTGAGGTAGGTGTAGCACATAAAGTGGTCACCCATGGCAAAAAGGACATACGGTGTAAAATTAGTACCATATATACTCACAGATAAGTTCTCCCGCAGATATGTCTGGACTTGATTTTACCGTATAATTTCTGGTATTTTATAATGTCGGTCTTACAAGTCGAATGCGGAAAACTCACGCTCTTGGTCCAAGAGATTATGATAATCTAACGCCCACATGAGAGAGAAATCACGAGGCACACTGCCTTTTTTTTCTATGCATTGTGCCTACGTGACCACATGGTAATACCTGAACTATTCCGAAGCAACGTTTGCACTGATTTGTGTTTGTTGTATCTCACACCCTCATACACCTTTATCGTAAGAGCACCCCTTAACTATGATGGAGCGTTTGATCAGAAGAAAATATGAAGCTGGTTTTAAATGAAAGTTGAAGTGGCGAAAGAAATTGGTAACTGTGCTGCTGCAAAAAAATTTGATGTGTTTGAGAAACTGGTGTGAGATTGGAGGAGGCAAGAAGATGTAAAAAAAAATTTAAGTGTCGCATTTTTATAAATTGGGGTCTCATTTTATGACTGATTTTTCAAGTTTCAGGACCCGACTTATATGTGAGTATATACGGTAAATAATAGTGCGTCCTTACATTGTGCTTCATGTTTGAATGAGATTGTTATGAATATAGTTAAGATAAGATTTTAATCTTTTGCTTTTGACTGGTGTGGTCTGATCGTGAATACTTTATTTGCGGGATAAAGTGTTATCCTGAAATATTTACCTCTTGGCTCAGGCTGGGTTAGGGAGGGTTTGGTGGCATGGCTCTTTAGTGTATTTATTCTTAGATTTCATAGTGCATTTGCTTAATGACATATTTGTTCAGATGTACAAATACTGAATGAACATAAAGCGGAACATTTTATATTTTTGATAGAACTAATTAATGTAATGAGTAGCAGACACTGCAGCCAAAGGTCGGCAGCACAACTTATAATGAAGCCTTCTTCAAAGATAGGGGTTTCCGCCTGCTGAGTGGTTTTATTTTAACAACATATTGCTTATTTGTAATTAGCTAAGAGTAAAACCTTTTGTTATTATTAATGTTGTATCATTTATATGTTTTGCACTGCCAAAAGTAACAAAACTGTTGGCACAAAACTGATTATGATGCCTGACTTTCCAATTGAACTGATGAGTCACCATGGCCAGTTTACATGAAGAACATAAAGGACATTTACAATTCCTGGTTGGTCTCCAGAATGATACTGAATCTATTTAATTATCTTTCATCATTTAAGGCACATTTTTCAACTGTAATGTTTCAAAATCTATACCACATACATTCATTATTAAATACATTAGAAAATGCATTATTGTGTTTTTAAAACCACTTTCTATGCAACAAGGTTATCTCACTGAAAACTAATAAACTCATTTAATCTAAAAAAAAAGGAATTGAAATACTCAGTTGTAGGGCTTTTGTGAACTTATCTTTTTTTTCTTTTTCAAATGAAACAATTTTAAAATATTCAGAATTTTTGATATTCGGTCACTGCCCAGCTTTGTTTCAAAACAACCTCCATGTTCTCTTTCTCAGCGCACACAAGGATAGTTAAACATTAGACTATCCTTGATAGATGAGCAAGCAACCAAATTTGTTTCATAAAACACTTTTAAAAATATCACTGTTTACCAAAGTGCTGTGTATAATAACAAAAAGAAGACCTAAAAGAGGCAATAAATTCACAACTGTATATTCATTAGCACAAAGACATCAAAGCACAAAATGGGAAGTACATAAACATGCATTTAGGCAGATCGAAAAGCAATTCAGAAAAGGTGCACTTTATGTCTGTATTTAACGATAGTAATGGAAGGAGCAGCCCTAACACTTAGGTGTAGACTGTTTCACAATTTCGGAATGGCTAATGCGAAAGCACCCTGTGTTTTAAGTGAGATCAGCTTCTAAAAAGAGCTGCTGTGAAAAGTTTAAAAAACTAGTGGTGGAGTGGAGACAAAGTAAATCAACAAAACAAGACAGGCCAGGCCATTTAAAGCTTTGAACACAAAAATGAATACTGTAACAGTAATCCTAAAATGAACTGGAAGCCAGTGAAGGGATGCTAATAATGGAGTAATAAGATCTCTTTTCTTAATACTGGTTAATATTTTTACTGCCTCATTTTGCCCAGTGTGCATAGTAAAGAAGACTGACTGATACCAGTCAGCAAAGAATTGCAGTAATCTAAATGGGATATGTGAATGAAAGAATTATATTTTCTACATCATAAAATGCTTAAAATGTCTTGATCTTAGAGATTGCTCTCAGCCAAAGGAAGCTAACCTTAATAACCAAGTTAATTTGTTTGTCAGAAATGAAAATCACCTGAGATCTAATATTTTTTTCACAGTTGACCTAGATTTTCAGAGAGTCTTACAATACTTTCAAGAATAACACACTTTTGGAGTTACTTTTGTTAAGCTGGAGAAAATGATTTGCCAACCCCTTCAGGCAAGAAGGATTTTCATAGAGCAGATATTAGTAGATTTCACAGAAAAATAAACTTGTATAGTATCAGCATGAAAGTGAAAAGAAATATATTTCTGAATGATCTGACCTTGTGGCACAATACAAATAAAAAACAACAGGCTCTAAATGGACCCCTGAGGGATCCCACAGGAGATAACAGCAGCAGAACAGAATTGATTTCCTAAATTGATAGAAAAAATTCAACATTTAAGGGAAGGCACGAAGCAGTCCAGCACTGTATCCTGGATGCCACTTCAATTTTCAGGATGGTCAATGAGTATTGTATGGTTGACCATATCAAAGGCAGCACTTTAATCCAGTAAAATCAAAATGGCACAATCAGAAGAATCAACAGCAATGAACAAGTCATTGTTAACCTTCAAAGGAGATTCCATACTAGGAAATGCTCTTAAACCGCAAATACTATTAGATTTATTAACATAAAATGGAGAGACTGTGAGATAGCACAATCTTTTCCAGAATTTTAGATAAAATGTATAAATGAGATTGAAATTACTGTGAAAAAGTTAAGTCCAGTCCATGTGTTTAAGCAGAAGCTGGACCACTGATGATAGTGCCAGTAACACAATAAGTGATAATAATGAACTGAACACTAGAACTAATAACATCAAAAGTTGGAATTGCATCACAGGGTAAGATGTAGACTTCATACAAGGCATAGGTTTTACAATAGAGAAACTGACCAAAGACTCCATCACAATGTCAGATACAAAAAAAGCAACTGAAACAGACGTTGAAGCAAACGTTTGTATTAGTCTTACCAGTAAAAAAAATTCCAAAACTCCTCACAAGTATTAGTGCACATAGCAAAGCTAAGAGTGGCAGGAGTACTGTATTAGGTGCAGAATGTATTGTGCTGAGCAAAACTCTAGGCTGCTGATAATTTTAGAAACACTATCAGAAGAGTTTTATTCCAAGCGGTTCAAATACAGCTAGACATGTTTTCAGGATATCATAAATAGATTTGCAATTTATTTGTTTATCCATCTACCCTCTGCTTTCCTACACCCCTGACTAAGAGCCTGGATGCAGACTTTAAACCAGGGATGGGCTCTAGATTTGGGCTGCCTAATTTTAACAGGAGCAATAGAATCAAGAAAGACGTGCAAACAGAATTAAAAAGTCTGACCCATTCTTCTGTGTTTTGGTGAGCCAAGACTTCTACAATAGAAATAATGAACGAAGAATTTAAATAAGCATCACAAAAACAATTTGCAGTGCAAAATTTATAGCCCAAAATCAACAGCCTGAGACCCTAGGGACAATTTCAGAAGGTACCACAGCACTAAAAACAACTGGCATGTGATAAGAAAGACAATCACCTTCCACATGAACATCAGCAGTGAGCAAATCCAAATAATAAAATAAGATCAACTAAGTGACCCCGTACATGAGTGGGAACATTAACAGACTCAACACAGTTAAAGAAATGAAGTAATTGAATAAACTAATGGTTCAGAAGTACAATTATAATGAATATTTAAATATTTTCAGATCAGTATTTTATCACACATGGACACGATCAAACACAAAAAGTCAGAAAATTCACTAATAAAATCTCTATATAATTTAGAAGATTTATATATATGAGAGCAACAAGCAGTGGATTAGCAGATTCGGTTTCTAACAATTGTACCATTTCAGTAGCAAGTATGAAGGACTCGAAACAACTTTTAACAGGAAAACCAAGTACTCTGCCAATGAAGACACAAGGAGAAAAGTCAAAGTCAAAGTGAACTTTATTGTCATCTCAGCCATATACAAGTATACAGATAGATGAAATTGTGAAGCTCAGGGTCCACAGTGTAACAACATGAAGTGCAAATAATAAATTAAAAATAGAATTAAAATTAAAATTGAAATTTAAAATTAAAACACAAACAAGACAAGACATTGTGCAAAGACAAGACAACGAAGTAGCAGCAATATTGACGTGTAGTAAACAATATGAACATTGATGCAATGTATGGTATTTGCAATCTAGATACATAAATATAGTCAATAGATATATAATATAATAAATAAATAAATAAATAAATAATAGATATAGATAATACAGAAATTATCAGTGTATGATAATAGTTGTTTAAGACATGCAGAAGGATATCAAGAATGTCAAAATATTTAAAGGTCAGTATGAGATTTTCTGTTCTTTTCTACAAGCACACTCATCTTTATAGGAAAGTGGCTTGCATGTATAAAAGTTCTGTTTTTAGAGGTGGTTGAGGTAGTGTGGAAGATCCCAGGAGGCAGCATGGTGTTAAGGAGTTTGACAGCTTGGGGGTAAAAACTATCCTGCAACCTGGCAGATCTGGCTCTGATGCTGTAGTATCTTCTCTTGGATGGCAGAAGTGTGAAAAGTCCATGTGAGGGGTGTGAGGGATCCTGCACAATGCTGCAGGTCTTGCGGACACTGTGTTTGTAAAATATGTCCTGTAGTTAACGGAGAGACACCCTAATAATGTTCTCTGCTGTCTTCACTATCCTTTGCAGGCGCTTGCGGTCGGATATGTTGCAGTTGCCATACCAGACAGTGATGCAGCTGGTCAGAACACTCTCAATGGTGCCTCTGTAGAACATGGTGAGGATGGAAGGGGGAAGACTTACTCGCTTCAGCCACCTCAGGAAGTGTAGTCTCTGCTGGGCTTTCCTGATTAGTGATGAGGTGTTTTGCATCCACGATAAGATCCTCAGTTATGTGCACACCAAGGAACTTGGTACTTCTAACAGTCTCCACATCTAAACCGTTGATGCTGAGTGGGATTTGGGCAGGATGTGATTTTCTGAAGTCCATGATTATCTCTTTTGTCGACATTGAGGGATAGATTGTTGTCTTCACACCATGCGGACAATCGTTCCACCTCATCTCTATTTGCTGTTTCATCATCCCTGCTTATCAGTCCCAGCACTGTCGTATCATCCGCAAACTTGATGATGTGGTTGGTGTTGTGTGTGGCTGTGCAGTCGTGAGTCAGCAGGGTGAAGAGCTTGTGGACTAAGCAATCAGCCCTGCAGCGCTCCAGTGCTCAGTGTGATGATGCTGGAAGTGTTAAAGCCCATCCGAACTGACTGGGGCCTCTCTGTCGAGAAGTCCAGGATCCAGTTGCAGAGGGTGGTGTTCAGGGCCAGCCTGCTCAGTGCTACAACCAGCTTTTGAGGGATGATTGTGTTGAAGGCGGAGCTAAAGTCTATGAATAGCATCCTGACATATGTGTCTTTTTTATCCAGATGTGTCAGGGAGAGGTGAAGGGCAGAGCATATGGCATCCTCAGTTGACCTGTTTGAGCGGTATGCAAATTGAAGAGGGCCAAGAGAGGCAGGGAGATTAGTCTTTACGAGAACAAGCAAACCCCAAGCTGACAACGAACAGGCACAAGATTTGAAACCGGGATTATGGATCGATGAGGTAGCTGCCCAACCACTGCACTGTTATGCCACCTAGATAACTTTAAAGGAGAACAACATTTTAAAAACACCAACTGATATAGAACAGTCTGACAGAGAAATTTGTTCTTGCACCATAATCCCAGAGACATATTTCTCTTACCTCATTCTGTACTTGAAACATGCATTAAATTCCTATTGCAGCTTATGCTTTAGTGCCTCATGTAGCCTAAATTAAAATGAAAATAAAATATTGCATTCAGTATTATTACATTTTTCTTCATTTGCATTTTCTTATACAGTGTTTAAATATTACATGAAAAGTGCAAGGTTCATTACCCTCCTTCATTGCCAATTGAGAAGTCGATGAAGATATGAATGTTATTACTTGGTAGTGCAGCATATAAAAAAAATTTTATGTCTGAATGAAGAGATTAATGCTGGCAAATTATATCTGAAAACTTAGGAGTTTTTTTTTTTATTTTAAAAGCAGTCTTCCTTTAGTTAATAAGGTTATTGTTGGCACAATTGGTATCATTGCCAGTTCACTGCATTTGGGACCTGGATTAAAATTCTGGCCTGGTTAGCCAACAATTTTATTATTACAACAGGTACACAAGAAAGGTATGATCAAAGGGAGAACACAGATGTATCACATAAATAGAATGCAAAATAAACCTTAAAAACCTTGGCTGTGCCACTAGGCTTGACTGCTAAGTTTACATGTATCAGTCTGGTAGGGTGGCTTACCCACCATCCAAAACCCCAGTGCTATAAGTGCCAAGTAACTCTCTGGCTCACCTTCAAAACCTTTGCTCCTTCTGCCCACACAGCCCTCCTGTCAACTGAGCTTTTATCTCATGTTACCTTTGAATTCAATCACAATGTGGGCCACTGCCCCTGAGCAACTTTTAAATCCCACACTGGTTACGTATGTTGCAATCACCTTTGGGGTTTAGGAATGTCCTTAAAAGTCCTGGGGTCTTCTTCTCAGAGCTCCCCCTGGTGGCAACAATCTCTGTATTTCATTACACTGAAAGGGTCCGGTGGTCTAAATGGCTGAAACTCTGCCTGTCCTCAGAAACTCATGGCAGGGCCTCACTTGCTCCACACAGGAGAAGCCTACTGCCACTCAACAATTTGGGCAAACCACCTGTTCAATCTAGGCGTAGAGCTGCTATCCTTTCAGATTGTATTTGGAATAATTTGGCTATAACAATAAGGACACAAACAACAACCACATTTTTTCAAACAGTGCATTATGCAGTTTTATTGAAACAAGCAGAGTAGATTGAAAAAGTGCAGTGCAAGTTGTCTCAATAAATAAACAAATAATTTGTGATAAAACCAAGTGATCTTACATTGAAGTTAAAATTTTATTCATAAATAAATACTCCAACAAGGGTTAAAACCAAGTATAAGACCAAAGAGTTAAAACTGGGATCTCTTTCTCTGTACCTTTAGCCTCAGTGGCTTTTTTCTCCTTCTCACCTGGGGAATGAGACATGGTCTTGCAGGCAGTCATCCATTAAAATGGCTTTCATTGAGCCACCTCAGATGATCACTGCTTGCGATGTCAAGGTCCAGCTCCATTATTCTACTGCTATCTTTCTGGCCTATGTAGAACGATCCCTAGGAAACCTTCAGTCGCTCATGTTCCCTAGATGCTCATCAGGAGTGACCCACCCCTGGAACTCCATTCAGTTCATACGTCTGAACTCCTCCTCTTAATTTTTTTCAAAAATGTTCACTCTTGATTTCTCCCATGCTGTTTTCTTTCTTTCTTTCTTTCTTTCTTTCTTTCTTTCTTTCTTTCTTTCTTTCTTTCTTTCTCACTCTTTTTCCTCTCTCTGGTCCTACTCAGAATATTTACAGTATATACTATGTGGGTGCAGGAGCTTTGCCTAATGACCCATGGAGTGTCAATGAGGAACAGCCTAGCTGATCACGCCTGCGTGTTAACAAGTAGTCAGCTTGTTTCCCCACTGAACACCCCGTAGAAGCTCTGATTCTCAGTTGCATGATCCACTCCCACCATCCTGAACTGAAGTGTTTTTATTTAAAATCCTGCGCTGCCATTGTCCCCTAACATACAGCACCACAAAGTGGAGCTACAGATTGCTTGTAAACGTAAATATATGAGCATTATAATATGGATTTGGAACATTCTGATCAGGTCGATGTAAGTGTGAAATGGAGAATAGGGTCACCCTCAGACCCTTTTAAAATACAACATCCTCTAGCACCAACAATCCTTTTTTGTAACAGATATCAAAAGTGCACACAATATTCCAGATAAGTTTCTTACAATCTCCTATTATAATTTCACTTTATGCCTATCTTAAACCCATTACTCTTCCTTGTGCTGCCAAGATGGGTGACAGCTCCAAGTGGGTTTAAACAATGAGTGGATGAATGGTTTAGAAGACAATCTTGGAAATGTAAAATAATCTATTTTGACATTAGTGCAAGATTTGATGTTATTTGTAGTAAAAAATACCAACTTAATTACTTGTATGATAAAAAAGCTATAACATATTTGTAAAAAGTCCCCCTCACAGTTTAAGTACAAAATGAGACTGGGTAATTGTGACTCATATGACTTCTACTTGTACTTCTGAAGTCTAGACTTGCAAATGATTCACCGTAATATATTAATCTTTAAATGCTGAACAAGAATGTGAGGAAATATTTTAAAGACCTAATTTCCTTCGCAACATAAAATTAATTTGTATTTGTACCTGCAGAGTAATTCAAATAAATCTGCAGAGTGTTTTATGGAGTAAAATTAAAAAATAAATGCCTGTTTGTGAAAGCAAGCTCAGGTAAATAGAAAAATAAGCAATTGTAAGAGGCTGTAGCTAATGGAAGTTACAATGGTGTTAACCATTTATTATTGTATATAGCGGTTTTCTTTATGAGAAGGATGGTATCACTGAAGTTAATAGTGCTTCTTCATAGACCTTATGTTGTGGGGTTGAATCCTGTGCCCAGATATGATCTGTGCATTTGTGATAAGATTGTTTATTTAGTGAAGATCTTGCACTGCACTTGTGTTTGAACAATTTTCCCTGTTTTTAATAGAAACACTTTGCACGTTTGCACCAATCCCTTGCTGACTGTGTGGGTCCTCATTTGCTGGCTCATCTTGGTTCAATTTTATCAATGGTTTTTGGGTTCAAGAGGCTCCCAGAGGCAACCAGGGAGTGTGGAGCAAACCTGAACCATCACAAATGGTGGCTGTGGCAAGAGGAGCCAGTGGTGGTGAGGAATGAAGAGCAGAAGAAGGTACAGAAAGTGTGTTTGGTGCTTGACTATTTTTATGAACCCACTCACTCAAACCTGGAGAACTTTATCGAATTATGAACTTTTAATGGACTGTTTATTTATTACTGATTTTACTGTTATTTTAAAATCCTTATTCTTTTAATGTCTTCTTTTTAGAAGGGGCTAGGGCTTTGTATTAATTTGGGGGTTTGTTTTTAGTGCTTTTATGGTTTTTAGTGCAGTGAGAGGGCCAGGCTACAGACTTTGGCCACCAGTTGCAACGGGTTGGGAGAAGTGTGGAGCCTTCCTGTGCAACTGGCAGCTTGAGGGTGGAGGTATGTGATATGAGGTCTGTAGCGAAGCACAATTTTTAAATAAATAATCAGGTCCCAGAGTGTGCAGGTTCTGAATGGGAGCAAATGCATGTAATAGCGCTGGTCTGGGGTTGAACTGGGATGCTTATCTGATCATATAATCATGTGAAAATGTGAGCGGGTCAGTCAGGTGCCTCATTCACACATCAGAGTAGGTGAAGGCTAGCACTTGCACCCAATTGGGCAGGGTAAAACGAGCCTACATGATAGAGAGTGGGACAGATCAAAAAAAATACAGATGAGATCAAAGAAAGAGGATGAGAGAAACAAAAGGAGATTAAGAAAGAAGGAGAGAGGCAAGACACTGAGGAGCCTGTGTTGTGAAAAATGGATGCTGGTGGTCAGGAGTATGCCCTGGGGAAGTGAGCGGCAGGCTCTCATTTGAGTGTGGGGTTGGAAAAAGAGTAGGATCAACCCTGTCATGCAGCTTCTCCCTTTTGACACCAACAGACTGCAGTGCAATTAAACTGTTGACAATTATAACATATTGGGAAAAGCCTATAACTAAATAACAGTACTCAACAAAAAACTGAAAAAGTGGAAGAGTCCAGGGATACATTACTAATGAGTGGTAACGGCCCTGAAGTCATGGTAAAGTGCTGAGGGCAATGGGTAAACATTATTGAAGTGACACACTGATGAGATTGCATCAGGCAAAACAATAAATAGATAAAATCAAAGGAACTCCACTTATTACCCCATGTTTTTTAGTGAATGCCAGATCTGTGAGTCATGGGAATCAGATATAGGTAACAGCAACATTTGAAAGTGGTCACAGAAGGCCTGTGAGATTTATTTTCTGGAAAGCTAAAAGTGACTGTGATAAAGACCCCAAACTCTTGAACTGACACTCTTAAATCTCTGGGATGTTCTAATGGGCCTTTCTTACTTTTTGAACAATACTATTTCTATTATAGTAAACCTGCTTCTGTGTTAATAATGGAAGATCTATTCTTTAAGCTTGTTGCCCTGTTCTTTGTATGCTTACACTGGTGAGAAGGCCTTATGGGACTCTCAGTGGCTTTCTCAAAAAGATGCAGTGACAACTGGATGGTGGCGAGAAGATTTTCAAAGGATAAATTTATACGGTTCTCATTGTGGCAACAGATGGAAAATGTTTGCTTTACTACTTGCCGTCTTCTTAATACACCAAATATATTTCTCAGCAGATTTAAAGACATACTACAGTAGTGAATGAAAAACAAAAAAATAATGAAAATATATATTGACAAAGAAAGTGAGAGGAAATAGTAATATCATTAAAAAAGCACAACATTTACACACCAATCTAACATTAAAATGGATAAAACACTGCAGTATTTCCTGACCAAATAAATGCAAGTGTTTTCTTCTAAGATCCCTTTCCAAAGGTTCTTTTCAGTATGTTCTGGGTGATACACTAGGAATGAATACATCCTCAGAAAAACACTGAATAACAACAACAACAACATTTATTTATATAGGACATTTTCATACAAATTCCGATGGCCAGGGTGGTCAGAAAAAACAAAAAAACAAACTCCAGAAAGCTGGAGAAAAAAATAAAATCTGTAGGGGTTCCAGGCCATGAGACCGCCCAGTCCCCTCTGGGCATTCTACCTAACATAAATGAAATAGTCCTCTTTGTAGTTAGAGTTCTCACAGAGTCACTTGATGCTGATGGTCATACAGACTTCTGGCTTTTAATCCATCCATCATTGTTGGAACATCATGGTGCTTTGAGTAGATGGTGGTGGTGCAAGCCACCACCAAAAGGACACCGGAAAAGAAAACAGAAGAGAGAGTAACCAATGTATCCAGTTCCCTGACACTCATTGCACCATAGTGTAGAATTAAATATAAAGTTAAACTATTAATTTAAATAATTTATGCAGTTATTACAAATTTGTAAGTTAAATACTTGTATGTTCTTTAGACATTCTGTGGTAAGACTTAAGCTAGAATTACCATGACAGTGGAGCATTCTGTATTGCGAGTGGCTGTGTGAAAGACACAGGAGAACAAAAACTTAGAAAAGGAAAGAGATCATTTTTGGGTGGCAGGGAGCTGTAAGGACAACATACACTTTTCTTTTCCTCTAATGACCACAAAACAGATCCAACATCTTAAATGTGGCCCACAGACAATAAAAAAGGTTTTTCATGCAATTATGGGTTTCCAAATATGATTGGTCTTATTAACCACAGAAAATGGATTAAATTCCCCATTCAATAGCTAAAAAACAATGTCAAAACATATTTCCCTAAATGCATATCATCTGTGACCGCAAGCACGTTTTAAGGAATGTTATGACCAAGTGGCCAGGAGCTAAACAAGATGCGATGTTATGGGTTGAACGTCTGTCAGATGAAGGTCTCGTAGGAAGTGCCTTTTGGGAGACAGAGAGTATCCCTGTTTATCTACTTGTTAATTCCTGCTAAACACCCATCATCTTTGGATAAAAAGAGATACAATATGTACCATGTGCGCACATGACTAGTCTTTGAGAGGTGTACAGTGATCCTTCGCTATATCGCGCTTCGCCTTTCGCGGCTTCACTCTATCGCGGATTTTATATGTAAGCATATTTAAATATATATCGCGGATTTTTTGCTGGTTCGCGGATTTCTGAGGACAATGGGTCTTTTAATTTCTGGTACATGCTTCCTCAGTTGGTTTGCCCAGTTGATTTCATACAAGGGACGCTATTGGCAGATGGCTGAGAAGCTACCCAACTTACTTTCTCTCTCTCTCTCTTGCGCTGACGTAGGGGGGTGTGCGCAGGGGGGCTGTTCGCACACCTAGACGATACGGACGCTCGTCTAAAAATGCTGAAAGATTATCTTCAGGTTGCTACCTTCTGTGTGCAGCTGCTTCCTGAAGCGACATGCTGCACTGTGCTTCGCATACTTAAAAGCTCAAAGGGCACGTATTGATTTTTGACTTTGTTTTTCTCTGGCTCTCTCTCTCTCCCTGCTCCTGACGGAGGGGGTGTGAGCTGCCGCCTTCAACAGCTTTGTTTTGCTTCGCATACTTAAAACAGCCCTATTGATTTGTTTGCTTTTCTCTCTCTGACACGCACTCCGTTGAAGAGGAAGATGTGTTTGCATTCTTTTAATTGTGAGACAGAACTGTCATCTCTGTCTTGTCATGGAGCACAGTTTAAACTTTTGAAAAAGAGACAAATGTTTGTTTGCAGTGTCTGAATAACGTTCCTGTCTCTCTACAACCTCCTGTGTTTCTGCGCAAATCTGTGACCCAAGCATGACAATATAAAAATAACCATATAAACATATGGTTTCTACTTCGCGGATTTTCTTATTTCGCGGGTGGCTCTGGAACGCAACCCCCGCGATGGAGGAGGGATTACTGTACTGGTGTGTTAAAAGGTTGTTTCAGAACTTTGCATCATCCACTTGGTGCCCAACAGTGCAATGTACGATGACACTACTATAGTTCTAACTACCTCTTTCAAGTGAACCACTGGCTCGCGGTCCAGCTTCCCTTTTAATCCAATGCCCCAGTAACATATAACCTTATAAGGTAGGATTATTCTGGATTTAATTGGGTTGTCTTAGCTCCCAGGCACCTTCAATTTCCATACTGGTTATATCCTTTACGTGCTGTCTCCAGTCATCAAGTGTGAAAAGTGAAAAAACAAGCGCCATGAAGCATCTGGAGTTCCTGTTTAACCTCCCCTATGTTTTCAGTTCAGATGTCACAAGGAATTGGAGCATACAGTGACATTACATACAGTCAAAAGAATTCAAAATGATAATATGTGGAATAAAATTAAATTGGCTCAATATCTCAATGGTACATGAGTAAAAGAGTGCTTTAGTGCATGTGCAATGAAGAGAGTGCCAGGTGAAGGAAAATGCAACTGAGCAGAAAAGTATGATGTTTTAGATAATATTAACAACAAAGCAACCTCACCTAAAAGTTTTACAAGCTGCAAAGAGTACATAACAGAAGATCAACAAGTCATTACCTAGAATCAAAGATCCAGAGATCTGAAGCCCTGGAGTGATAAATGTGTTTATAAGAGAAATACAATATGCTCATTTGCTGCAGAGAAGAACTTTTAGTGTAATTGGAGGTAAATTACGTGTGCCTAATTTTAGCATCAATTATATTATTATAATGTCTGTCATACATCTGTCTGAGGGAAGAGATACTAACAATTTTCTGCATGGGGTCTAAATCTTTTCATTTGTTTTAATTTACAATATGTGTCACGAATAACAAAGCAATGCAACACTTGGTGTAACAGCTGTTGCTTGAGTCAACACGTTGGTCACTGTCTACAGTATTTCATCATAAAATGCAATTGTCTCAGCCAAAAATGTATGAATGATGCTAAACAGCCCTCATATTGCAAATCACCTCCTGAAAACTACAAGGCCAATGATGATTGGTGTGATCCACAGCAACTATCTGGCTAGTATTTTACTATTGTAGGACACTTGTGATGAGCTGCAGACTTTTAGCAGACTTTGAAATCCCCCCAAGTGCATTGTTTGACTATTATATAGTGGTTTTAGGGCCACGTTATATGAAAATAAAGGAACTGTGATATGAACAGCTGTGCACCCCACCAAAGCAATGACAGAAAAATAGGGGCATATAATAAGGCAAGTTTATAATACTATGGTTAAAGTGGCTTGGTGGGGAGGGGAGATTCCTTTTAAAGGAGTAAATATTCCGGTGGTCTCCGTACCGGACGTAAAAGACAGGAGGAATGTTCCTACACAAAAAGATACCTAACTTTGGAGCTTAGCAATCATGCAACTCTCCCACTCATTGCCAGAAGAACTGGCAGCAATATAATATAATCTGCATGTACAGGGTACAGTAGAATGGCCAACATAAGGATAAAAAGAATCTAGCGTTCTTAAAAATGTACACAATTAGAATGGAGAGCAATGGAATCCTTGGGAGAATAAATCTTGGCTCCAAATCTACATGTGAGGGTCAGCCTACCTACAATCTGATGTCCTACCGATACGTAACCTGCCAGAATTAAGACTATATTTATAAAAGAAATCATGTTGAGTGATACAATGCACTGTTTTGTATTTTTTCTTCATTATTTTCTTTAATAAAATACAATAAAGAAGATAAATGTTATAGCCCTGAAATTTAACAGCACCATACACATACACTGCACTCTAACAAATGTGCTCACTTTAAGCTTTGATTAGAACCATCACTTTTCAGCCTAAGGACTGGGATTCACTGTGCTTTGAATTAACTTTTCTGATCGTGCTTGCTTTTCTCAAGTGAGCTGGACATTTATGTGGCTTTATGACATGCTTATGTTCAAAGAAAATATATGAAGTTTCAGACACAAATCTAAATGTATCTTGCAGTTCAAGGCAGGTCGTGTCACAGTCAAGGTCTGCTGAAGGAATGCTTCTACTTAATCTTCAAAGCTATTGGCTCTTGACACAGAAAGGAGATTTTTCATGATGAAAAGTATAAAATTGTTGGGATGTGTTGGCTTATTATACAGTATATACAATATACACAGTACAATCTTATACAACAGAGGGCGAGAAGGGCACAGCAGTTTTTACTACTGCTTAGTAGCTCCTGTGATTCAGTGTTCAAATCTCAGCCTGTTCTGCTTGTATAGAGTGTGTATATTGTTAAAGAAGACACAACAATGTGAAAGGGTCTGGGCACCACCTTGGTGATCCCATATAATTGTAGCTTTGTTAGAAAACAAAAAGCACGCAACTATTGCAGAAATGTCTTTTCAGGCCCGAGTTAAAAATAGAAATAACTCAAAGATGGCTGACTACCAGGTAGGAAGGGATGGGTCCAGGAGAGCGGGCAATGGAAGTGATGTCAGAAGTGGAATTGCTGTCAGTCTTCTTTTCTGCAGAGGAAGAGAAAAGGCATTAGCAAACAGTGTCCAACCCCGGGTTCAGCGAGTAACCACCTACACCAGAGCTCTTAAGCTGTCTCCCAAGTGCAGGCATGTAGCAATATGAAGACGTTATGAAGTCTGAAAGAATATGTCTTGATTTCAGCCTTTATAATCTATTAACCAAAGCTAAAATTTCAATTAGTGTATGAAAGCTTTTTATATTAATATTTACATATACACACCTATGGACAATAATACATTTAATGTTGTGTAGTTTTTTTGCTTTAGTCTTCCTAATGATAAAAAGTAAAGAAACCCTGTAAATTGACATAATTTAAATGTGGCCATGTGGCAATGGTGGTGATAAAAAAAATAAAAATTACCTATCTTGGTTCTATGAGAAAATAAAGCTTTATAGAGCCGTGGTCATTGGGACTAATTCAAAGTGAATCTGATCTCAGCCAGCTGGTTGTTGAATTCCTCCACAGACGTGTTTAACAATACACACTGGATTTAGCATGAGCGTTGGAATCACGTGATGGTCACCATTAATGCCACTGTCTCCCACTCACTCTGATAGCTCCTTTCATAGGGCAAGAGTAAATTGGTTTCACTATTTAATAAAGTGGCACGACACAATAGAAAAGAGAATGGGGAAGTAAGTAAGAGTCAGTTATGATGTCTGCCATTCTTGTAACTTAAAAAACATTCATATATTCTGAACAGTAGGGGCAACTCTATGAAAATTATTCCACAATAAAATAATGAACCCTATCTTTATCTAAATGTCACAACCAAACCAAAATATGAGAGTTTAAAAGCAATGGCAACTTTCTATTCAATTTTTATTTTTGTATTTTTTTGTATAGCGTCTTCACTGAGTGCAGACTGAGAATACAGCAACAGGTTTACAGGTAAAAAATTGAATTACAAAGTTTAAAAAAACTACATAATGCAGACACTTACAAATACATATTAGTTTAAACCAGTGAAAGGCAACCTTTTTCGAGTTGCGGCGCACTAAGTCCAAAAATTTTCTTTCACAGCGCACCTGAGGGACTGCCCATAAATAAAGTCGTGACAACACAATCTATGGACAATCGCCAATAAAAACAGTTAATTTTACAAGTTTGAAAGACATTTTATTAATAAAGGAATCAAAGGATAAATCTTAAATTTAATTAATGTGAACGTTGAGATTGTTTTTCAGCACATATGAGATTGATGCAAGGATCAATTTTCGAAAGACAGACGCGCATTTCCTTGTCGATTATTTGAAGTCTCTCGCATTTCTTAGACTTCATTTCCGTAAGTGTTGAAAAACCTTGCTCACAGAGAGTTAATTTTTCCATAGTAATACTCAGATGATTAAGTGGTGAGAGCTGCAGCTACAGCGATACTCTCTCGTCGGCAAGAGCCAAAATGTAGCGTTCGTATTTTCTCATTCTATATTTGCTCCACCTTCTTCTATCCGTACAATGAGCGAGATCTTCTAACAACGAGACTTTTTAAGTCTCATGAGATGTGTTTTTGACACCGCTGGTGTTGATATTATGATGAATGGTGAACAGCGAAAATTTTAACTTGCATTCAAAATAAATACATTTGTTTATTCAACAATCTAGATTAACCGTTATCTGTTTTTCCAACATAAAATATATTTTTTTAAACATTATCTTTTTAATCAACCAAAAGTTCAAAAACACTAGCAATTTTAAATATTTTACAAAAGTTTTCGCGATGCCCCTAGAAATGCGCACCGGTTGCCCAACAGTGGTTTAAACACACAGTAAAACAAAGTAATTTCAAACTGATTAAGATAAAACGATCCTAGGAATATACTGCAAGTCTATTAATATTATTATTATTGTGAAGATTTGGCATACACTGTGAGGATTTCTGTTTTCCCTAAATTTTAAGAAAGTTCACTGTCATGGTGGCACACTGGCTTTGTGCTGCTCCTTCACAGATCCAGGGACCCAGGCCTGAATCCTAGGCAGGGTTATTGTCCGTGGAGAGTTTGCACATTCTCTCTGTATCTGTGGGGTGTTCCTCCAGCTAGTCCAGTTTCCTTCTCACATCTCTAAATACACATTGGTTAGATCAACTGCCAAATTTGAATTGGTGAGTGCCAATGTGAGTGTGTGTGAGTAGACCCAGAGATGGCCAAGGCTGGATCCAGCAGTCTGCATAATGGTGCCTGAGATCCTAAGCGCCACCCAAACTCTCTATTGCTGCAAACTGAATTGAGTAGATATTATAATTTAATTTTATGTTAATTTTTAGTCTCTAATGTGTTGCCAGATCCAGGTGGCAAGTAATAATTCAAAACGTTTTTGTTAAATAAAGCTGTGCACTTTCAGCATATTAGACATATATAAACAAAAGACCTGTGTGTGTGTGTATGGAGCAGTCCACTCTGCTCACTTTCAACCACAGCCACTAGATGGAGCATGCATGCACTTTTAAATGTTTTCGCCACTTGCATGCACCTCATTTCTCACTATGAAAGACGTGTGTGTGTGTGTGTGCGTGTGTGTGTGTGTGTGTGTGTGTGTATGGAGCAGTCCACTCTGCTCACGCTCAACCACAGCCACGGGCGTGGGTGTGAATTCTACGAAAGTGTGCTTATACAAGTGTGACTGGTACTTGATGAGATGGTGCATGCATACATGCAATTCAAAAATTTTTCACGGCTTATATGCTCCTCACTTCTCATTCAACCCAAGCAGTCAAACTCAGCTTTGTTGTACATACACGTTGAACGTTCACACAATGAACTACCATACGTTTGCCTGAGACAGGTTGCAGCCTGTCCCATTCGATTTGTACCACAGCTGCACTTGACTACACATTCATCTTGGACAAGATACGACCGGTCCTGGCCCACTTAGTTGATCCTCTGCAAGTTCACCAATATAGTAAAACTGCTAGGGTGTCTTTGGGTTGTTTTTTTTGTCCTGAAGACCACATGTAGCTAGTAACTCAAAATTGATATTATGCTTCCAAAAGTATGGTAGTACGTAATAAAAAAATAAAATAAATAAATAATGATAATAATAATTAAATTGGTGCAAGAAATCAATGTCTTATTCATTTTCTGGGGAGTACCTTTCAAGGTAAAGATGTTATCAAAATAATGTTCATGACCATTATCCATCCATCCATTTTCCAACCTGCTGAATCCGAACACAAGGTCACGGGCATGACCATTATAACACAGTTAATTAATTTCCGTAGTTAAGCACATGCAAGTTAGATTATGGAGTTTTACATGAGACAATTAGTCTTTTAGCAGCCATGAAACACTTACAGTGTGATATTTTAAATTGAAGAAAAAGTTGTGGACAGAACACCATTTATCTACTGGCCTAAATTTTCTAATCTCTCTCTCTCTCTCTCTCATTCTGTTGACTTCAGTGCAAAAATGCATATGCAAAAGCCAGGGAGAAAACCTGAAACAGGACTTGTGTTGCTTTTATTTAGCAAAAATATCTCCTAATGCAGTAAACAAAATTGACCTGACAAGATTTCTTAAAATAAGCTAAATAATCTTAAATGGAAATTTCTTGGTAACTCAATAAATCTTAAAATAAGGAAAACAAGTTTTAATGGGGCTTGATATAATAACTTTCCACTTGTTTAGAAGTCATTTTTTGTACTGAAGATTGTTTGTGCAAGTCCTGACTACGTTTGTGTGTACACAGTTCCCTCAGTCCAGGTAACCTTAATACTCTGGACTAGCTCATCTGTCCTAGTGTGCCTTTATTTTCCACGTGCCGTTATGTGGCCAGCTGATAACTTGGTGTGCATTGAGGTTTTGGTGTCACTCTGACCTGCTGTAATCTCCTAGTAGCCAAAGTTTTTCATGACTGTAACAGAATATGTCACTTCAAATAATTTACAAATATACCTGGACTGGACAGTCTACTACATTGTTAGCAGGAACCTAATTATCATGCCTAGCAAAAGAGCCAGATATGCACCAGCTTGTAGCTTGTATATCCGTTATTACTTCAAGGTCGGCCATTAATCATACATTTCCTCTTTATTTATTTCAGTGCCATTATCTATTCAACCCACATTTCCTCTCAAATTGATTAAAAATTGCATTCAACTGCTATGAAGATGTTGGTGGTGGATCTTAACTAAGTTCTTTTCAAAATAAATAAAGGTTATGTTAGCTTGGTAGGGTTGACTGACTCCATTGGAAAATTAAGCATTCTGTCATCTTTTTCACATGGGTACATCCATATATGCAATTTAGTTTGTGTCATAAAATAATAAGCACTTAAAGGTAATTTATTGTCCTATTTGTTGCAAACTAATTATGACTCTCTCAGTTTATAAAAGCAGTTAGAGATCACTCTATTTCCCAGTACACCATTATCTATCTTGGCTGCTTCCACTTCAGGAATACTAGTAAAGCAAATTAGTGTCCATTAATTTGCCACAATGAAACTTTACATAGTAATCAATATAGTAAAATGTAATTAATAGAGCACTCCTCAAAGTTGATTTAGACATTCTCCATTTCAGTTTTCTTTAAATATGCATTTTATAAGCTATTGTCAGCATTACGTTTTTTTAATCAAAGTGCTTTAAATACAGATAATACTAATACTAATACTGTACCCCAGACACAGTCTTCAACTTGCTATACAAAAAGACACAACACATTTAGAAACGGAGCACAGATGAGCAACTAAGTGGACTACTTTATCAGTCCCATGCAATTAAATATCATTTGTCGGAAGCAGGCAGAGCCATGTAATTCCAAAAGGTATTGACATGTATGTGCACCTGGGAATCACCATCCTCTCTCTATTGAGTTAAGCAGTACCACCACACAATGAGAGGGGGCGCTATTGCTAACACTGTCTTCTTTCTCACTAGCAGTTCCGAGAGACGGCCCCGCGAAGATGCCTAGCGCCTGTCTTCAACCCTGGGATAACTCCGCCTCTTCCGACATGATAAAAATGGGTGGTCCCTGCCAAATGGCGGAACCCAGAAAACAGAGACAGAGCTCCTGCTGAGGAAACCCCTTTTTGATTGCTGTCAGAACAGTTCTGCTTTTTTTTTTTAAGTTTAAGTGTTTTTCTTTTGTGCTTTTTTCAGTCTTGACTGTACTCCTGTAAATGAAATGGGGTGACTCAGCTGGTACCTCAGTTATTGTTCCAAACTCCTGGTGGATTTGTCCACCAGTCACGGTATGAATAATGCTGATCCAGCAATTCCTTCACGTAAATACTGAAACTGAATAGTTTCTTGGTCACTAATGGAATTACCAAAGTGAATTGCATTTAAAACAGAATCCAGAAACAAAGTCTTTAAACAAAGGGTTATGGAAGTCTAGAAAAATCTTTGGTGTGGTTGGGTTGAAGCAGCATCTACAGTAGATAAGATTTTCTACAAGTGCAGCTATTAATTAGCTTGACGAATGAAATAGACTCTTCTTGTTTAATAGATTTTGTGTGTTCGTATGCTTTCCTAAAAACCCGGGTTTAAGTTTGATTTTTGGCAATATGTCAAGATCCGTGAGAATATTATACTCTTTTGAACATTTTTTAACTTTTTTTCTTCCTTCCATATGTGTTTTAGCTCTATGGCCATATGCTTGTATGGGTGGTGAATGGAGAGAAAAGCAAGCAGAATTCCACAAAAACTGTCAGTGTAAAGCTGGATATAACTCATTGAGAAAAGAGCAATCGCTAGTGTGGTCAACACTTTTTAATGTTATTAGTGCCTCAAATGTAATTCTTAGAAAACCAAACAGTTAGAGAAGAAAACCTTTGGTGACAGGAAGGTGGCCAACACAACTATAAAATTCAAAGACATCTCCTTCAGAGCTGCTTTCATGCAGTGCAGTGGGGATCTGAAAGACAAAGGCACCCCAGCCCAGGAAACACTTCTTGTGTTACAGAAACACTTAGAAAGACTTGTATTATCATGAGATTTAAGACTTGGGTATTAAGTCTTTCTGACATGTTTGTATGAAAATGTGTTTTCTTTTTATATAAATGATCCCTTGAAGGCCAAAATGCAGCTTTCTCGACCATGTGCATCTCACCACACTACAGACCTGGCCCTCTTAAGGTTAAGTGGTGCTCAGGGGCACAAGGACACCAGAAGGCAGAAGAGGGCACTTTGTTCAAGTTGGTCTTCATCTTTAAAGGGATTTTCTTGATCCCATTACTGATTCCATGACATGGCCAAGAAGCAACCATGGTGTGTGGTTTAAGGACTTCCCCTTGCAAGTGTTTAGATAAATCTTGAGGAAAAATATGAGATGGGTTGAAGGAAGAGCAAAGCTTCTCAATAGAAAAGGAAAATGGGCGATAAGAGTTAATGCAAGAGTACTTTGTGCTAGTTTGACTATGGGAAGGCGAGAAACATTGCTGTTAGACAGAAGGCCGTGAGCCTCTGTATCTCTTGTGTAATTTTATTTATTTGATACTTTGAGTCCCCTCTGTTCCTAAACATTGTTTGATTTAAAAAAAAAAAGAATATCTTTCCATAATTTAAAATTTCCGTAATTGTGGACATGGGTAAGTGAAAAGGAGGTGCCGTCTGGTAATATTTAATTAATCAATAATGTAATCTATATATATAAAATTCTTTTCGCGTTTGAAACGGAAATTACGTATGACCACGTGATATGGAAATTACATATGAAACGGAAATTACGTATGACCACATGATATGGAAATTACCTATGACCACAGAACATATTATAATACAGGAACTAGCCAGGTGCGTTCTGACAGAGAAGTTTTATTTATTCGTCCACGTGACTGTTGCTGAAACTGCCACATTGTAACTTTTTTTTTTAGTTGGCAGTACTTGATAGTAGAAGAGATGAGGAAAACAGCTTTGCGTCTTTCTACTTTTTAACTGCGCTGAGCTGTAAACAATGTGAAGACGAGACCGCCTTCAGCTGCGAAGGGTCGTGAGAACAACGTGGACGCTGTGAGGCGTGGAATGTCGGGCTGCTCCACCGAGTCGAGAGCTTCGCAGTTTCGGGCAGCGTCCTTTCTTCTTGCACGGTTTGTGACACTTCAAGTCCCCCGTCGACTTCTGGGAGAGTGGAAATCTTTGTGAATGAGTGTAATCGGTGCCATCAAAGCAGGACTCTGTTTGTAAATTGCCCTGCACAACTACTTACTGTCCCTTAAGGTAAGTTCGGGTCACTAAAACCCCACAACATTCAAGGTTGCTTTTGTGATTAATTATTTTAACAAGTAAATCACAGGCATGTAGTGCAAGGTTGTCAGGCAAAAATTTGGACAATCACATAGAAAATATAATTTCTATACCACATCGGTCGTGTAGCACCTTTCACAAGGGATCTACTCCTTACTTGTTGTATTATAGCGCCTTTAAAATGTAGTTTACCCGAAACCACTCCAGTAGTGCTCAATGTATCTTTACTTTGTAAATGTTAATGTTTTACTGTTTAATAACTTATAGACTACATTTTATTTTTTTCCCTTGCACTCAGTGAGCAAAGCCACTGGGTAATCAACTAGTTATAAAATAAGCACCTGCATAATACTTCAGTGGTATAAAAAGGATGGCAAAATGATACATTTAGTCTAAGTTCATTAGGGCAGGGTAACAAAAATATGCAGCCAAAAAAGAAAAAAACTATTTAAAGCGATGTAATAACTTGGAGGTACAGCACTGTCCATATTAAATCTGAGCGGAGAATCATGCCCAGATGATTTACACATTCTGAAATAAAGAGAACAAAAAAGTTTTTGAGCAGTCAGGTCAGTGGTTATCCTTATTAAACACACTGTAAAATCTGCCTAATAATAACATTTACAGTGAAGAATAATGGCTGAAGAAGAAGAAGTAGAAGAAGAGGGGGGAGACGTGTCCGAGGTAGGAGGAGAGGAGGAAAGTAAAGAGAATTGAACTGAGGGTAGGAACTTTGAATGTTGGCAGTATGACTGGTAAGCGGAGAGAGTTAGCAGATATGATGGAGAGAAGGAAGGCTGATATATTGTGCGTGCAAGAGACTAAATGGAAGGGGAGTAAGGCCAGGTGGATCAGAGGTGGATTCAAATTGTTCTATCATGGTGTGGATGGGAGGAGAAATGGGGTAGGAGTTATTCTGAAGGAACAGTATGTCAAGAGTGTTTTGGAGGTGAAAAGAGTGTCAGGCAGAGTAATGATTATGAAGCTGGAAATTGGAGGTGTGATGATGAATGTTGCTAGTGCATATGCACCACAAGTTGGGTGTGCAATGGGTGAGAAAGAAGATTTTTGGAGTGAGTTGGATGAAGTGATGAACAGTGTACCCAAGGGACAGAAAGTGGTGATTGGAGCAGATTTCAATGGGCAGTGGAGATGAGGAGGTGATGGGTAGGTATGGTGTCAAGGAGAGGAATGAAGAATGTCAGAGGATAGTGGATTTTGCCAAAAGGATGGACATGGCTGTGGTGAATACGCATTTTAAGAAGAGGGAGGAACATAGGGTTACGTACAAGAGTGGAGGAAGATGCACACAGGTAGATTACATCCTATGCAGAAGAGTTGATCTGAAGGAGATTGAAGACTGCAAAGTGGTGGCAGGGGAAAGTGTAGTTAAGCAGCATAGGATGGTGATCTGTAGGATGAGGTTGTAGATCAAGAAGAGGAAGAGAATGAGGGCAGAGCCAAGGAGTTTAGGGAGGAGATGAGACAGACACTGGGTGGCAGTGAAGAGTTACCAGACAGCTGGGAAACTACAGCAGATGTAGTAAGGGTGACAGCAAGAAGGGTGCTTGGCATGACATCTGGAAAGAGGAAGGTGGAAAAGGAAACCTGGTGGTGGAATGAGGAAATATAGGAGAGTATACAGAGGAAGAGGATGGCAAAGAAGAAGTGGAATAGTCAGAGAGATGCAGAAAGTAGACAAGAGTACAAGGAGATAAGGCGCAAGGTGAAGATTGAGGTGGCGAAGGCTAAAGAAAAGGCATATGATGAGTTGTATGAGAGGTTGGACACTAAGGAGGGAGAAAAGGACCTGTACCGATTGGCTAGACAAAGGGACCGAGCTGGGAAAGATGTGCAACAGGTTAGGGTGATAAAGGATAAAGATGGAAATGTACTCACAAGCGAGGAGAGTATGTTGAGCAGATGGAAAGAATACTTTGAGAGGCTGATGAATGAAGAGAACGAGAGAGAGAAGAGGCTGGATGATGTGGAGATAGTGAATCAGGAAGTGCAACAGATTAGCAAGGAGGAAGTAAGGACAGGTATGAAGAGGGTGAAAAATGGAAAGGCCGTAGGTCCAGATGATACACCTATGGAAGCATGGAGGTGTTTAGGAGAGATGGCAGTGGAGTTTTTAACCAGATTGTTTAATGGAATCTTGGAAAGTGAGAGGATGCCCGAGGAGTAGAAAAGAAGTGTACTGGTGTCGATATTTAAGAATAAGGGGGATGTGCAGGACTGCAGTAACTACAGGGGAATAAAATTGATGAGTCACAGCATGAAGTTATGGGAAAGAGTAGTGGAAGCTAGGTTAAGAAGTGAGGTGATGATTAGTGAGCAGCAGTATGGTTTCATGCCAAGAAAGAGCACCACAGATGCAATGTTTGCTCTGAGGATGTTGATGGTGAAGTTTAGGGAAAGCCAGAAGGAGTTGCATTACGTCTTTGTGGACCTGGAGAAAGCATATGACAGGGTGCCTCGAGAGGAGCTGTGGTATTGTATGAGGAAGTCGGGAGTGGCAGAGAAGTACGTAAGAGTTGTACAGGATATGTACGAGAGAAGTGTGACAGTGGTGAGGTCTGTGGTAGGAGTGACGGATGCATTCAAGTTGGAGGTGGGATTACATCATGGATCGGCTCTGAGCCCATTCTTATTTGCAAAGGTGATGGACAGGTTGACAAATGAGATTAGACAGGAGTCCCTGTGGGCTATGATGTTTGCTGATGACATTGTAATCTGTAGCGATAGTAGTGAGCAGGTTGAGGAGACCCTGGAGAGGTGGAGATATGCGCTAGAGAGGAGAGGAATGAAGGTCAATAGGAACAAGACAGAACACATGTGTGTAAATGAGAGGGAGGTCAGTGGAATGGTGAGGATGCAGCGAGCAGAGCTGGCGAAGGTGGATGAGTTTAAAAACTTGGGATCAACAGTACAGAGTAATGAGGATTGTGGAAGAGAGGTGAAAAAGAGAGTGCAGGCAGGGTGGAATGGGTAGAGAAGAGTATCAGGAGTAATTTGTGACAGACGGGTATGAGCAAGAGTGAAAGGGAAGGTCTACAGGACGGTAGTGAGACCAGCTATGTTATATGGGTTGGAGAAGATGGCACTGACCAGAAAGCAGGAGAGAGAGCTGGAGATAGCAGAGTTAAAGATGCTAAGATTTGCACTGGGTGTGACGAGGATGGATAGGATTAGAAATGAGTACATTAGAGGGTCAGCTCAAGTTGGACGATTGGGAGACAAAGTCAGAGAGGCAAGATTGCGTTGGTTTGGACATGTGCAGAGGAGAGATGCTGGGTATATTGGAAGAAGGATGCTAAAGATAGAGCTGCCAGGGAAGAGGAAAAGAGGAAGGCCTAAGAGAAGGTTTATGGATGTAGAGGACATGCAGGTGATGGGTGTAACAGAACAAGATGCAGAGGACAGAAAGATATGGAAGAAGATGATCCGCTGTGGCAACCCCTAATGGGAGCAGCCAAAAGAAGAAGAAGTGAAGAATACATTTTTAGACTCACTTGACTGCAAATGACAGTGCAAGGGTATTATTACAAAATGAATGAATACATTAATACATAATAATGTTAAATTAAACCCCAATATTTGTTATACACCACATTATGTCCATGTTATTTCACAGCAAGAAACAAGAATCATTTTGCTTCAGAAGTTTTTGTAATGTAAATTCAAAACATCAAACAGACTTCCCTGCTTTATAAATATCATTACATAAATTAAATGTACGCCTTTGAAATAAGCATTGTTTTTAAAATAGTCTTAACAGCTGGAAGACAGACCAGTGCATACAGTGAATGGAATACCAAATGAAAATTTCTTTTAGTCAGTACTAACTCCGAATTTTACTGGAAATGTGTGGTACAGTTCTGTTGACCTTAAATTCTTCATCCTACTATGTGTCAACATGGCAGATGCAAGTAAACAAAGTAATCTATATTAAGTGCACAATTATCTCAAATTGACAAAATATTCAGTAGCCGTTCATGTTATTTTATTTTTCAGTGTTAACTTTTGAACAGAAAGTCAATGCCATTGCACAGCAGTTAATACACCGGCCCCACAGCCCTATGGATCATGAACTTTTTATTAAGGAAAAAAGGAAAAAAAAGAGAGCAGAGATTACAGCTGAAGTCTCCAAACCTGTTTAACCCTTTGCACAGCATGGACTCTGTTAGACAGCGTGCTATTGGCTGTCACCAAAAAGGTACGAGCACAACTGTGCTGGAAGGTTGTCATGCAGTCAGTAAATGTAACAAGGCCAGTGATTTTTAGTCATTTAAATTGTCATGGTCCTGCTATACGATCAGCAAACACAGTTGGCAAATCTGCCATACCCCTTGACTAGAAGTCATGTGCCCAAATACTAACCCCCAGTTTGACACAGACAATAAAAAGAAAAAAAATAAATAATAAGAAAAACTGTTCTTTGAAAAAGCAAGAGGAAGATTTCACTTAGTCCAAAATATACGAAAACAAGCAACACTGCAATTTAGTTCCTCATGAAAGCAGGAAACACACTCGTCCTTTGGCGGAACGGCTTCTCCGCGGACTATCACGAAGAATGAAACTCAGGAATCCGACTCTCCAGACGGGAGCACCCGGAGAACACCAGACCCTGGCCTCTTCTCGGGGATTCGTCACTTGAATATTTCTTCGGGGTGGCCACCCATGAATAGCAGACGTCCCTGGGTGAAGTAAAATCCTGAATAGTTCTTTGAGCGTGGCTAGTCGCTGCGATGCCTTAAGCCTTATCCTTTCTTTTTCTCCTTTTTCTACTTGTTCCGCCATTCCCCTAAAAAAGAAAAAGTTTCCCGCCGAAAATCCTTGCCCCTCACGGTTGTCATGGGAACCTCACACCGGCAACAGGCAGCTGGAAAGTGTACTTGGGCGGGATCCTCCCAGAACGGGACGTCACCAAAGGTGCCTGAAGGGCTATTTAAAACACCCTCCCAGCCAACATTATAAAGTGACGGACATTTCAGAAGGCTAACCCCACTGTCCGTTATGTAGCCTTGCTACACAATCTCAGACAAAGAAATCGTTGCAATATCAAACTGACAGGAATAAGACCACATACAAAACTGCAACCCAGTAAACACCAACAGACAAGGTTGGTTAGATGTGGCCTTACTGCGGGTGAGGGGGGATGGTAACTGGTAGAAAATCGGTTCTCGCAAATGGGACTTTTCTAGCTTGGTTGCACTCTTAGTGGTAGAAAACAGTACACGAGCTAGAAAAACAGCAGAAGTAGTTGAAAGAAGAAAAAAAGAATTTCAAGAGAAAGAAATAGATCTTAAATATTCACTAAAGGCAACACCTCATTTCCATAAGCTGATCAATGTGATCTTTGATTGGTCGGCACTGAGAGTGATGTAAAGTGATCTGTACCTGGTCAGCGCTGGCATTGATTTCCCTATCTGACTACCTCGCTAGCTACCTTTCCTTCCTTAATGGTCAGTGGGGACATCTTTATTTTGAAGCACTCCTAGAAGCACTGCAATAACAGGATCAGGCCTTGGCCCAGTGGAGTAAACCCCACATAGTAGGTCCAGCATTCCCAAACATCTGCTTAATATTCAACAGACAACCTCAGACGAGGAAATCCATGAGATATCAAACTGACGGGAATATGACCACATTCAAAATTGCAGCCACAACACCTCATTTGCATAAGCTATTCAAAGTGATCTGTGATTGGCTGGATCCATATTAAAGAATTATATGATTGGTCAGCTGAGGGAGTCAACTAAAGTTATCAGTAAGAGGTCAGCACTGCCAATGAGTTCCCTATCTGAGTTCCTAGCTGGCTACCTTTTCCTTAGTTAATGGAAAGTGAGGACGTCTTTATTTAGAACCACCCCTGGAAGCTCTGCAATACCAGGATAAGGCCTTGGTGCAATGGAGCGAACCCCATGAAGCAGGACCAGTATTCCCAAACATTTGCTTAATATTCAGCAGTCAACCTCAGCCGAGGAATTCTGTCAGATAGCAAACTGACAGGAATTAGGCCGCATGCAAAACTGAATCCCAGTAAAAATCCTGTTGACTACACTACTGTAACTGCAAGAGGGCACCAGAGAGCTCTAATCCACAGTCCCAGCATCACACTACATGTTTATTAGAATAAAATAAAAGACTTTTATTTTTTTCTTTGGCACCTTCTCACAATCCTCTGCTCCAATCACAATAATAATAATAATAAGCCACCAACTATCCAATCACTGGTCTAATGGGTGCTCTTATTCTTCATCCTTCTTTGCCTCTGCTGAGTGTTGCCCACTGCCTCTCAACTCAAACTCTCTCATTTGTGGCAGTGGGCTTCCTTTATGTTGGACCCAGGAATGATTCCGGTATCATTCCATCCCCTGTATGAAGCACTTCCAGGTCATAGACAAAGTAGAGTGGACCTCCCCTGATGGTGCCCTCTAGTGATCCCTACAGGGGTGCCTTTCTGGATTCCATTTCTCTTGCACCCCTGTAGGTGTCCCAACTGGGCTCTTACACGTGGACCACAGCCACCTAATGTATGGGGAATGGACACACTCCTTAGCTCAGGCTTCCACTGGTCCCTCCATTATTTTATACGGGATGGGCAAGTTATGATCTTTCCGCCCAGCTGGCCAATGATGTTTCTTTCGGGCCTCCCATCTAGGTAATAATCCCTGCTTTTCCCTGACTGGGATGCCCGTTCGTATGCCAGAACTCTCTGAAACTTCTCGACCAGGGAACAAACCCATCTTGTGGTTTCTTTTAATTATAAACAAACTCACAGTTTACATGCATATATGCACCACCATGAATCAAAATCACATGATTATTAAACAAGGGAACATATCTTGCAATTGAGAGCAATTTACAGTCATATTTTCCAAGAACTTCTTTTGAACTGTCAGCTCAAATTTTATACCCCTTTCTCCAAGTTTCTCTTTGCTATCTGTTGTGGGGTACAAAATCTGTACATTTTGGTTTATATTTCCATTATATTTTGTTCAAGACAAGCAGGCCCGCACCTAGGGGGGGATAACCATGACACTTGTCAGGGCCCCGAGCTAGAGAGGGGCCCGCCCATTTTTGAGTTTTTTTTTTTTCTCGAAAGGTCCTTTATTATCAAGAAGGGGCGCATCGACGTCATACAGCGGTCGCCGGTGGGTACAATCTCGGATCTAGCTGCTTTGAGTTTAAACTCCATTTCCATCATCCGTTGAACCGTGGAAAATGCAAGACCGAAAGCTTCAGCGGCATTCTCATAAAGGCTGTCCCGTGTCCGTCATCAAGATAACATACGCAAATCGGAATGAGTGCCGGTGGCGGTGCGGCAATGTTTATGTTTAGTCTCCACCTTTTGCCTTTGCGAATCGCGGAAGTTATTCATTCAATGCTGGACAGTCGCACTCACAGTCGTGTGAGTATTAAGAGTTAGGGCCTACTGTTCCGTGCACGCTTAGAGTTAGACTTTACAAAAGCTTATAATTTGGCATTATTTCATTATTATGTGAACAGTGAAAAGAAGCGCCTATCTGCGTTAAATTTGTATTTGGACTTTTGGTCTTAACAGCGGCTGTTATCAGACTCACTCAGCAGTCAGAGACAGGTATGCGCGCTATTGTACAATACATGCATTGTAATTTAATTTTGTTTAGTTCACCAGTCCAGTAACACGGACATGATATAAATTGAACTAGCGTGTTTTGTTTACAATATATTTCTAATACCATCGCTTATCATTATTTTACATATCCGAGTCCTGTGGAATTTTGATTGCCAAATACCCAGGTGATCTGACTACTGACTTGAAAGGAGAGTTGCTTCACATCAAAAATGTGTATGATACTACTTTCAAAGATTGTGGTAACAGTTGTCTTGCTTTACTAAACTCGATATTTGAGCTTGGACTTGAAGCCATATATCCAGAACTATGCGTAGCATTGAGGATATTTTGTTGTCTCCCTGTCTCTGTGGCACAAGGGGAAAGATCATTCAGCAAACTTGCAATTATAAATAATCATTTGCAGTCGACTATGACCCAGCAGAGGCTGAATGGTCTCGCAACATTATCCATTGAACATGAACTTGCAAATACCATAAGCTTTGATAAAGTCATTGATGATTTTTCAAATATTAAAATCAGAAAATGGTCAGCAAAGCGTTAAGGGATTAACCCACCAGCCAGTAACTGCTGATTACCGTGATATTTACACAATATGGAGAGAAATTGTATATTCAGAATGAGTTTTTCAGAATAAACTATTCCTAGTTAACCATTGACTTTCAAAACCATTCGTCAAAAACCAGGTTTTCGAAATTAAGTGGCGTTTTAAAATATACGCACATATTTGAAACACGAAAGGGGCCCGAACTCTGTCAGCTGCCTGGGGCCCAGAATTTACTAGGTGCAGGCCTGAAGACAAGACAACAGATGAAATACATTCAGGACAAATCAAAGCATGTCTTCTTCCCAGTTATACCTCACTTTTAAAACAGGTGTTCCAACAAAGAAAGGAAGACATTCTGTTGGCTCAGGCTATCAATTAATTTAGAACCTGAGAAAGGATGGACATCTAATTAATTTACAGTCTGGGAAAGGAAGACCTGCCGATTCCTCAGAGAACATAAAAAAGTTTTATTATTTGGGAAAACGGACAGTGAATTCATTCATCATATTGACAGGCAGCCAATCAGAATATATAACAATCACATCTTGCAAAACCCCCCGGTAGAATTTTAGAATAAATATGTTTTGTCTGAGGTATAATATAGAAAGGAGGGAGGAAGAAGAAGGGACAAAGACATCAGAAGAGAACAGAACAACGTCAATGTGAAACCGTTTCCATCTAGTCGTCAGAAAAGCATCATGAACAACTACGAATGCTAGATCACAAGCTACCTGTGACATTCATCCTTGTCATCTTTAACTTTTCGCAAGCTTTTTCTAAAAACTATATACTGTATATCCAGGCTTTACTTTCAGTCCTATTTTCTATTATTCTTTGTTCCACTGGTATTATTATTATTCCTGTAATAAATACCATGCTGCTTTTAACTTTCTATGCTTTGTCTTAATGTCTAGAGTGATTGAAGTAATAAGTTGGATTTCTTTGAGCACTTAGTGCAGCCAGAGGTTTGCCATTACCTCTTTGCTTCCAGGTTTATTAGGGCTGTGGGTGTGAGCTCCACCCAATAGTAGGGAACAGTACGTAAAGTAAGGCATTCTTGGCTGACAAATGGCCTTTTGTCAAGAGTGCTGAGCCTTAGTATGTTTAAATGTATTCTTGTAGACCAAAAGTAATATTTAGGTCTGAGATATCATTAAAACATCGTATGTTGTTTGTGCCGATAATACGTAAGTCTCTTGAAGTGCTGAGAGAGTGACAGGCTGTGTTATTCCTAAGGCACTTGTGTGGTTTAAAGTGCTAAAGGTTAACCAGCTGTGCGTTTGTCATTCATAGGGCACTGTTGCGTTTCTGTGTGTATGCATATAGCTATGTATGCGTCCTTTAATCTTAAGGTGCAACAGTAGATCAATCTGGTAATGAATCTGATGAGTACACTTACCCCTAGGTAAAGGGTATGTAGAGAGGAATATCACGACAATACACTGTCTCATTTTGGATGTATGAACATCACCTTAAACTTCTACAATATTTATGTGTTATACTTTTCTTTTGATCTTCCTTCTGTATATCTTTATCTTAGATTTACCCATGTAAATATTACCCTGTCATCATCATTTCCTATCATCAAGGTCATTATTCCTGTTCCATTGCTTCTTTCTTCATAGCATTCATTACATTTGACTCACTATTATTCACAAACTTATTGTGCGAATAATAATATATTGCACTGCTTTGATGTATAACTCTGTCCTTACCTGCTCCTGTTCATGTTCTTGAAATGATTCTACACGCCCAAGAGTTCCTGTTTCCTGCTCCTGCGATTGCCGCTGAAGATCACATGGACAACCAAGAAAGTTTGCACATAGAATCAATAGAGTTCACACTCAAAGATGTGATAGGGTGCATACGTAATACCAGTATGTTTTGCGTGTGAAACTGAGTATAGTACACACATAAAACCAGCATGTTACACTCACGAATCCAGCATAATACACACATAAAACCAGTTCAGTTCTGACATGTAATTTATGTAGTGCACACATAAAATCACTTAAGTTCATGCGCAAAACCAGTGCATTACCTACATGAAACCAGTATAAGATATGCATAAAACCAATATAGTGCATGCACAAAACCATTGCTAGGCCAGCACACCAGTGGTATATGAATGTAAGCCAATTTAGTTCATATGCAAACTTATAGGATATAAGCATAATGCAGTTCACTGAAACACACTGGGAGTCAATGATATACACATGCAAATATATAAATTTCATATAGTTCATAGAAACTAAAAAATGAAATTAAACCTTTTTAAAATGTTTCTGTAGAACCGAAAACATGGCAAAACATATTATTATATGTTATATTATTATTATACTTATTGATGAAAATTTAAACATAAAAAATATTTAAGTTTTTAGTTTCATCGATAACAGAAAAAAAGACTGTTTAGCATTTAAAGTAAAAGCAGAAATAGAAATATTATAAACTGCTAAAAAAAATTAAAGGAGCACTTTGAAAATACATCAGATATCAATGGGAGAAAAAATCATGCTGGATATGTACTGTATACTGATATGGACTGGGTAATGTGTTAGGAACGAAAGGATGCCACATCGTTTGGTGGAAATGAAAATGATCAACCTAAAGAGGGCTGAATTCAAAGATACCCTGAAAATCAAAGTGAAAAAATAATGTGGCAGGCTAGTCCATTTTGCCGAAATTTCTTTGCAGCAATTCAAAATCATACTCAGTAGTTTGTATGGCAACTCATGTGCTGGCATGCATGCCTGACAATGTTGGGGCATGCTCCTAATGAGACAACGGATGGTTTCCTAAGGGATCTCATCCCAGATCTGGACCAGGGCATCACTGAGCTCCTGGACAGTCTGAGGTACAACTTTGTGGTGTCGGATGGACCGAAACATAATGTCCCAGAGGTGTTCTATTAGATTTAGGTCAGACGAGCGTGGGGTCCAGTCAATGGTATCAATTCCTTCATCCTCCAGGAACTGCCTGCATACTCTCGCCACATGAGCTCGGGCATTGTTGTGCAACAGGAGGAACCCAGGACCCACTGCACCAGCATTTCATTCTGATACCAATGGAAGTCAAGGTGCTGTTGTCTAGCCTGTAGAGGTCTGTGTGTCCCTCCACAGATATGCCTCCCCAGACCATCACTGACCCACCACCAAACTGGTCATGCTGAACAATGTTAGAGGCAGCATAACGTTCTCCACGGCTTCTCCAGACCCTTTCACGTCTGTCACATGTGCTCAGGGTGAACCTGCTCTCATCTGTGAAAAGCACAGGGCACTAGTGGTGGACCTGCCAATTCTGGTATTCTATGGCAAATGCCAATCAAGCTCTATGGTGCCGGGTAGTGAGCACAGGGCCCACAAGAGGACATCCGGCCCTCAGGTCACCCTCATGAAGTCTGTTTCTGATTGTTTGGTCAGAGACTTTCACACCAGTGGCCTGCTGGAGGTCATTTTGTAGGTCTCTGGCAGTGCTCATCGTGTTCCTCCTTGCCCAAAGGAGCAGATACCGGTCCTGCTGATGGGTTAAGGACCTTCTATGGTCTTGCCCAGCTCTCCTAGAGTAACTGCCTGTCTCCTGGGATTTCCTCCATGCCCTTGAGACTGTGCTGGGAGACACAGCAAGCCTTCTGGCAATGGCACGTATTGATGTGCCATCCTGAAGAAGTTGGACTACCTGTGCAGCCTCTGTAGGGTCCAGGTATCGCCTCATGTTACCAGTAGTGACACTGACCGTAGCCAAATGCAAAACTAATGAAAAACAGTCAGAAAAGATGAGGAGGGAAAAATGTCAGTGGCCTCCACCTGTTAAACCATTCCTGTTTTGGTGGTTGTCTCATTGTTGCCCCTCTAGTGCACCTGTTGTTAATTTTATTAACACCAAAGCAACTGAAACTGATTAACAACCCCCTCTGCTACTTAACTGACCAGATTAATATCCCAGAAGTTTCATTGACTTGATACTATACTCTGATTAAAAAGTGTTTGTTTATTTTTTTGAGCAGTATATAATGTTCATTGCATTCTCATCAAATGAAAAAAGAAGCATAAAAACATAGGCATGTCTATTTTTTGTGTTTTCTTAAAGGATAAGTCGATTGTTTTTTTAAAGTTGAGCTTAACATTTCACAACCATTTCCTCTAGAAACTTGTGTTACTAATTGAAACAATTATTATAAATATTTTAAAAAGCATCTCCAAAGCTGCTTACGAATGGCGGCCTATTAAGAAAGCAGAGGAAACTTCAAACAAATGCCTTAAAACTTACCTAATATGGCCACTTTGAAGATAGGCATGTTCCTGAGTGTTTATTGACATTTTGAGAAAGCAGATATCCATATTGTTTTATAACAATATTATGTCTGTGAACCTTGACCACTTTTAGAAAAAAAATCTGTCTGTCCTATTCACTTCTTTCCTCCTCTCCATCTGCAGGTTCTTATGTTTTATTTTGTGAAAGGTGTAGTTGCAATCATATTTTGATTGAGCTTTACTCAGTGTATATTTCTCCCTTGTGAAATATTATTATTTTTTAACTAGCTATGACAAAGTGATTCACTTATTGCCAAACCTGATCTTTTAGAGAAGAGTAACAGATTAAAGACAACAGTTTAAGAGAAAGACATATTGGAAAGACAGAAAGTCTGTACACAGAAGCTACAATGAGACATAGGACAGCTAGGACTTGACTACTGTGAATCTCTCAGGTATTTCTGGCTGTACCAATGTCTTCAGTATTACAACACCTGAGGTTGGGCTTTAAGTAACAACATCAAAAATATGGCCATTCAACAGAGGGAAGTTCTTGGTACAGGCTATACTAGTTAGGAACTCAATCAACAGAGGGAATAAAATTATAAATGAACTCACAATAAATACTGAAAAAAGAAACGAAAAGCAAAATGTACAGTATGGTGCCACCTTACACTTGTTTGACTGGCACAACCTGCATTTTGCCGGCTATATTGCAATCCTGTGGTACTGCGTTCTGCAGGATGAAGTTCTCCTGGGTGTAATCTGTTGCTTATACACTTAAGGCATATTTGTTGTAAATTAAAATAATGTGTATGTTTCTGTAGTATTAAAATGCATCAGCCTCCCTGTTGAAGTTCAATGCTCTCTACGAAATTAAATCTTGGTGCCCACCCACATACTATTGTTTTCATCACAACCACTAGATGGCACACAAATTTTAAAAGACTCCTGTTTAAACAGGTTTTTTTTTGTTTGTTTCCCAATTAACTAACTACTCTTACGCAATTCAGATTCTAATACTTGTCTGCATAGTTTCAGATAACAAAGCTTTCAAATAGCATACTTTGAACCCTAATTGAGCTTAAGCAGGCAAACCCATCGTTGAAATGACACCTCTTAGCATTTTAGTATAAAAATGCTGCGTATGTTGACAGCATGAAGTAACGTCTTTGCTTCAGAGAGTTTGACTTAGGGCTAACACCAATGGAACACATAAAAATGTCTGGAAATGAGATTTCCTTGTCATGTGAAGCTGCCGTTTGACTTACTGATACAGACAATATTCTGGCCATCATCAATCATGGAGACATTTTTCCAGTTTTAAAAATAAAACTAGAGGAAGCAACAGAAGCCAGAAAGATCAAAGGTGCAGAGATGCACAGACAAACTACCTTAAATATTCCAAGTTAATTGCACATTATCTTGTGTTTATGTTGGGGTTTTCTTGAGTTTTGCAATTTTTTCCAACACCCCGAACAACGTGCATGTTACAATTTGGGCAATTTTAGTTTATTTATAACATCCCAGGTATGCACATTTCCTAAACATTTTATTTGAAAGGAAATCTCATGCTAAATTATACAGACACATGTTTCATTGTGTTATCAGACACGCACCTAACACGAAAGGCACCAACTAACCTCTTAGGGTTCTTTTCTTAATGGGGGTAGGAAGAAATGTCAAAACCAGCTATGCAACTGATACCCTTACCTTTCTCACTGTCCTTGCTGTACTCTGCCTGTTTCACCCTAAGAACTTCTATGGCAGGCTTCTTCACTGACTAGGGTTATCTTTACTTTCAGTCCTTTACTTTAGCCTAGTTCACTGCCAACATGGTGCTTCTCAAGAGCATCCTCTTGTGCCCTTAAGCAATTACAGTCAGATCAGGAATGAATGATTTAAACCTCTTGGCAACGCTATCAGTAGTCAGACAGAGGCTCTAGCTTTAACTGTATTTACATGTATAAAAACAAACAGCTGCAAATATAAAGCAATACAAGGAATCAAAAAACCCTATGAAGGTAAAGTCTTCATGCAGTCCCATTAACACCAGCAAGACAATGATGACACACCAGGTGGTTCAGTTCCTTAGCTGCAGATTTAATATCATCAATCAAAACTAAAAAGATAAAGATTTCTCTGCCAGCCTTAGAGCTCTATACAATGTGTTTGTTTTAAAGAAGCACAACAAAAGACAGAGTGACGCTCCTTTCAAATATCCATTTTTTTACAAGGCAGCAACCGAGCTTAGTTCTTTGCCAACATGTTGCAAAAGCAGATGAGAGAGCATTAAAGAGTGCCTTCCTCGAAAATAAAAAAGGCATCCACTCTCTTCCTCCCTTCTAGCCCTAAATGAGCACGCACACACAACACTTAGCTTACTTGTATCATCTGAATGCCATAACATTTTATCATTTTCTCAAAACACAGAAAGTGTGTACCAAAAATATTATACAATCATTATCACAAACTCAAGGTTATTTTCCCATGAAAATCAAAATTTTCTCAATCTATGCACATCTTTCAATCTGCCATTTAGGTTAATTAGGTAGTCAGCAATGAAAAAAAAAATGGTGAGGGTGGGGGCAGCAGGTTATTAAACAATGCAGAGTGTGAGTGACTTATGAGCAGTTGGACTTAATACAACTGTCTAATTCTTATAAACATATTTATATTGCTTTTGTCACACACGTGTGATTAGGAGGAAGCTGAACTGATCAAGTGGAGGTAATTACCTGCAAGGCCAGGGAGTGGAGGGGTGCACTAAACCTACTTCTGTTGTCTCTGCAGGCCAAATACGGGAAAACCTATCTGATTCAACATCAACGATGACACTTCTGGTTCCAGCGCCCAGACTCACGTCACTTCCGGTTCTGGACCTCAATGACATCACTTCCAGATTTGGCCTTTAAACCATCATCTTGTCACTACTAAATCAGTTCAGTCTTGGAACTCAAACACAGCACTTCAGCAAATACCCTTTTGCAGCCTGGGACAATATAAGGGTGGCTGCCCCAAACCTTTTTCGTGTGTTGAGACTCATTCTTTTACACTTTATATTATTTTTGCTTACTAGTGATGTTTTACCTTAACGTCTGATGACCTGCATAAGCCTATTACGAGAGGTCATTCAAATTCCAGGATGCATCATATGCAGCTTTTCAGAAGCTCTTTTCATATAGAATATTCTTGTTTTTTTATTTTCTTCAGGAGCAGGTTTGTAGTTTTAGTTTTGCTTTCATGGGCACTGGCTTGTCATAACCATTGTTTTGGAGGCAAAAAACTGACTAGACCATAGATATTAATTCAAAAATAACAAGAACAACAAAAATAATGATAGTTGTAATAACAATAGTAATGCTCAAAATGGCAACAGAACTACAGCTCTTGAGTGCACTTGTAAAGGCTGATTTAATTCAAACTACAATCATTTCCAAAATGGACCTATTTAAAACTTGCCAAATATCTTTTTCCATTGTTCATCACCATCTACGATATTTGTGTTTGGCATGCTAAAAATGTCTTCCACTGGAAAAAATTCTCTGAATTCATGCATTTATTTGCATATATAGGAAATGATACAGCCAACCAGGATCATGGGTAAATAACAGCATCAACAACAGCAACATTTATTTATATGGCACACTTTCATACATGCTGTGTAGCTAAAAGTGCTTTACAAGATGTCAAAGAAAAAGTTTCATGAAAAAGAAAGCAATTACGATTAGGCAATGATATTAAAAAATAATTAACAAAAACAAAATGGTAAGGTCAGATAAATGGGAGGACAGAAAAAAACATAAAAACTCCAGTTAGCCTGGAGAAAATACAAAATGTGCAGGGGCTCCAAGGCCCCCAAATGGGCATTCCACCTAACATAAATGTTCTTAAATCAGTCCTCTTTGTTTTCAAGCATCACATGACAGGATTTTATGAAGCTGGTCTTGTGGTCAGCTTGGGCACCTGCCTTCATTCTGTCATCACAGGTGGCTGCATTGTGCCTAGAACAGGGGGCGGTGGCACAGATTGCCACCTCAGAGGAACCAGAAAAAATGACAGGGAATAGCAGAGATCAGTAAAGATTGTGGATCCATGAAGAATATGATAATTCTGTGCCCATATAGTCTATTACAAGTACAACTAAAATGTATCTACAAAAAAGCCAAATTAAAATAATGGGTTTTTAGCATTTTTTTTTAATCTTCCACAGTGTTAGTCTGGCAAATATCTATGGTAAAGTATTCCAGATTTTAGATGCATAACAGCAAAAGGCTGCATCACTGCTTGTTTTAAACTTGGCTCTTGGGATTATAATTAGACCTCAATTCAAAGATTGACTTGGGGTGTAGAGGGGCAAGCATTCCAAAATATAGGAAGGAGCAAAATTATTTAAGGCTTTATAAAACATTAGTAATATTTTAAAGTCAGTTCTGAATGACACTGGTAACCAATGTAACAATGCTAAAACTGGTGAGATGTTCTCAGATTTTCTTTTTCTAGTTAAGATTCTGGCTGCCACATTCTGTGCTAATTGCAACCAATTGATGTCTTTTTTGGGTAGACCTGTTTGGAGTGTATTACAATAATCTAGTTGACTAAAAACACAGGTGTGTACTAATTTTTCAGCTAACTTCTAACTTGCTATTTTCCAAAAGTGAAAAAATGCAGTTCGAGTAATCTGGTTAATATGTGATTTAAAGTTTAGGTCAGAGTCAATTATTACTCCTAAATTCTTTACCTCCGCCTTGACTTTTAAACCTAAGGGATCAAGTTCATTTCTCATGCCCTCGTTATTTCCATATTTGTCAATTACAAAGATTTCTATTTTTTCCATATTTAGTTTGAGAAAGTTACCAATCGGAAATATTGCTAAGACTTTGGATCAGAGAGCCAAGAATGAGTAGATAAATAAATAAAGCTGTGGGTCATCAGCATAGATGTGGTAGCTCACCTTGTGTTTTTAGATTATCTGACCTAATGGAAGCATGTAAATTGAAAAACGCAGCAGACCCAGAATATATCCTTGTGGTACACCATTTACAATATTATGGGTCTCTGAAGTACAATCACCACAACTAACCTGTTAAGTAGAGAATGAAGCCAATTTAATAAGAATACTGTGGTCTATGGTGTCAAATGCTGCCCTCAAGTCTAAGAGAACAAGAACAGATGCCTTTGTCCGCATTAACCTGCAAATCATTTGCTACTTTAACCAGTGCAGTTTCTGTACTGTGATTTGTTCTAAAATCTGACTGAAACTTAGCACACTTTTGGCCATCTTCCATACCCGCTTCACGACCTAGGTGTGAAAAAGAGAGAGAGAGGTTAGATTAGGCTCATTATACTAGTTTTGATAAGTTTTGTGATTACATTTAACTTGTTTGTTTATTTCAGTAACATACCGTAAATGAAATATAAATGTTTAAGGAAATGGTAAGATTATATCATAAGCTTCCTGCTAGGCTGACCATTTAAATAGACAGCTACAGATAAAACTTACAGTTTATGTGCTAATTTGATTACCCTTTAGAGAAATGTGAACCTAAAAAACTGTAATAAACAAATTAAGCCTGCTAATACAGCCCGGTTCCTAAATGTTTCTGAAATGTCACCCCCAAAGCACATATTTGTTCTTGTAAACAGTCATTGCTATAAGTAATTAAATGTCTTGCTTCACATTCTGAAATTGTAAATTCACTGCTTGTATCCAAATCCTCCCTATTTCATTCTTCCTGGTCTTGACTCCTCTCTTGTTTTTCCAGGTTTCTATGTAGAAATCTGGCAGTGATGATTCCACACAAAGCAAGGGAGATGGCGGGGTAACAATACTAGAGCTGGCTCTGACAATGTAAAACACTCTGAATGCTGCTTTGCCCTACATCTCCTATTGATGGGCTAAGATCTGTCACCTGACATTTGTGAGTTGAAGAGGTTAAAGTATCCACTATACCAGTGGTTCTCAACCTTTTTTGCCCCATGCACCCTTTCAACATTCATCAGAATGTCATTCCCCCAGGCCAATACTGAATTGAAAGTATTATGGACATAATATTGAAATTTTATTTTTTCATATATTAGTACATATACATTTACTTTTACAAAATTATTACCAAAATGTGAATGAATTTTAAAACTTGAATAGAAATCATTTCTTCTATTCATAACAATTTTAGCCTGAAGAATACTTCAATAAACAAAAAATTCAAAAGAATACCAGGGTATTGAAAGTTAGTTAGGGCGGCACGGTGGTGCAGTAGGTAGCGCTGCTGCCTTGCAGTTAGAAGACCTGGGTTCGCTTCCCGGGTCGTCTCTGCATGCAGTTTGCATGTTCTCCCTGTGTCTGCATGGGTTTCCTCTGGGTGCTCCAGTTTCCTCCCACAGTCCAAAGACATGCAGGTTAGATGCATTGGTGATTCTAAATTGTCCCTAGTGTGTGCTTGGTGTGTGTGTGTGCCCTGCGGTGGGCTGGCACCCTGCCCGGGATTTGTTCCTGTCTTGCACCCTGTGTTGGCTGGGATTGGCTCCAGCAGTCCCCCCGTGACCCTGTGTTAGGATATAGCAGGTTGGACAATGACTGACTGACTGAAAATCAGTTTATAGTTATACAGATGAAGGTTACAGTTAATGAGAAACCTGTGACTGTTTTTTCTTTGCCAATTCTTGGATATGTGGAGTCATACTTGAAAAGGCACAGGTTATTTTCTACCTCTAGTCTAGTTCATTCCTTTGTAGTGGAGTTGAAAATCCTGATTCATGAAGATGTGTCAACACAAATAAAAGCTATGCACGGATAGCTTGTATTGCCACTTTTGGATAGAAATCTCACATCAAAGGCCAAAATTCTGTGACAGATTCTTCATTGAACATATCTCTTGCTCTCGAATCAGTCTTCATCTCCAGAATTTCATCTTGACGATCATCAGGAATTTTTTCAACTGCCAATTTGAATGGATTTCACACTAAATTCAACTCCTCATAATTTATTTCAGGAAAATATCAGCTGAATTCATTTTCCAGTGCAGTGAAATGCTCCAAATTTTCATTTTTGGCAAATTCCAGAAGCATTTTGTCATCCATCCATCCATCCATCAGTGAGAACCGATGACAACATTTTTAAACATTACAACATTATTTGCCTTGACCTTTCTTTCCCAATTTTCCTGCTTGCATGTGAAGACCTTCAAGGAACAAATAAACTTTATAATGGTTGTATTGCTTCCTTGCATCTTAAGATTTAGTTTATTCAGCTGCTCAAAAATGTTGACCAAATAAGCAAGGCACACGATTCATTTTTCATTTTCCAGCCAGGCTAAATATTCCATTTTACCCTGAACTTCAAAAAATAATTTGAGCTCATTTCTAAGTTCAAATACTCAGTCACATTTCCTCTTGAAAGCCATTGAACATTTGTGTGGAAAAGAAGCAAATGATGATCTACATCCATGTTGATACATAATTTCCTGAAACATCATTAATTGATAGCTCCTCCTTTGACAAAATCGACAATTTTAATTGTTTTAGCAAAAACCTCCCCCTGTGGAGCTGGAAGTGCCTGATGATGGATAATACTGTGAATACTTTTCACTTTTGGAGCTTGCTTTTTCATGCTAACTTGGAATACAAACTTTGTCCCCAACATAGCAGATGCTCTGTCTGTACAGTAACCACAGACATTACCCCACAAAAGATTTTCTGATTCAAATAATGATTAAACTTTTTCCAAAATATCTGAGGCCTTAGTAGTTGTTTCAAGTGGAGAACAAAAGAGGAACTCCTCCTTAACAAACCTGAGTGAACATATCTTGCAAATACCAGCAATTGGAACATGATGTCACTTCAGTTGACTCATCGAATTGAATTGAAATTAAGTCAAATGCTGCAGTCCTGATCTCCTACACTACTGTTTGATAGTCGAACAGCTGCAATTTTTTTCTCCCATCCATTACCCAAAACAATTTCTACCATTTTGAGAGTGCATGGTTTGATTAGAATTTCTCAATTTGTATGTGTTTTTTTTTGCAATTTTCAATGCTACAACATAAGGAGTTTCAGTAACCATGTAGTTCTTTTCATGAAATCCCCCTGGTGAACCCAACTTTATTTTTTGAGAGCATACCTGTGACTCTGAAAAAAGTTTTTCTCCTTGTATTTGTGTTGAGGATGAATATTCTGCAAATGTTCTTTCAACTTAATTTGTTTCATAGAATAATTTGCCAGAACTTTACATAAATAACACACTGATGTCTTTGTTCACCATTTCTGATGACGTATGTAAATCCATATTGAATGTACAGTATGAATCATCATACCCTGTTCTTTTGACACTCATGATGGGCTTCAAAACTGTCACCCGGACACTTAAATAGATGACACAGCTAGATTGGTAGCTTCATGATAATTCCAGCACAATCGGTAACCGTCCAGAAAGATATTACCCACATGCTTAGAGCACAAAACTTTGGATAAGCCCTTCTGGTACCATTTGTGTCTAAGAGCCATTGAGGCAATTGTGTAAAACCGCTGACAGATGAGTCTCGGGGAGAGGCACATTTCGGTCTTATGCGACGATCTCTACCATGGAGCCCACACAGAGGCTGCCCTGAAATGATTGCTTGGAACATTTTTGTGCAAAAAGCATGATGAAAAGGAAGTAAAAATGCTAAGAAGCTACAAGACATATGTACTAAATAAAAATAAAAAAGACATTTGATACACATAATGAAAATATAACACGTGAATAATCAAAACAATGTGAAATTTTAGGACTGTTTCATAGTCCCCATTCCCCCATGAAACCTCTCATATTCTCCCCCTGGGAGAGAATTCCCCCTTGGTTGAAAATCTCTACCTTATATACTGTATATGCATCATATTCTACTCTACCACTTCTAATTTGCATGCAAGTCCTGTTATACTGACAATTGTTTACATGAAAATTCCAACCAAGCCAGTCACCGTGAACAAAGAATCAAACATGAACAAATCCGCCAGGAAGGATACTCCCAAGAAATGTTGATTTAGAATGTTGAATTACGAATTAATTCTATCTTACATGTGACAATGTAACTACATCCCTTTTCACACTCTGGCACTGTGCAGTCCAGGTGTCTACAGGATTTGGAGTTATTTTAAACCACTGTACCACTGAAAAACAATGAATCTGTGCACTGTTCCTGCCTGCTTCAATGCTTCCATCATCCACCATCATTCCAGCAGCAAAAAAAAAATCAAAGATCATAGGTCTAAATGACTACAGACCAGTAGCTTTAACCTCTATGATAACAAAGACCTTAGAACAGCTTTTTCTGAATTTCCTCACGAATGCTATAAAAAAACTTCCTGGACCCATTTCAGTTTGCCTACAGAGCCAACCGATCTGTTGATGATGCAGTGAATTTAGGTCTGAACTTTATTTACCAACACCTTGATAAGCCAGGGGCATGCTGTATGTGTTGTTTGTGGACTTCCTGCTTTCAGTACAATCATCCTAGAGCTCTTAGATAAGAAATTCAAACAGTTCCACCTGCCTAGTTCAATTTGCCATTGGATCACAGATTTTCTTACAGATAGAAAACAGTACATGTGGTTGGACACACACATCTGACAAATTAACCCTTAGTTCTGGTACACCACAGGGATGTTTCATTTCCCCACAACTCTGCTCATTTTATACAAATGAATATACCTCTGGCAATTTGTATGTCAAACTTCTTAAATTTGCAGGTGATATAAAACTAACAAGCCTCATTTCAATAATGAGTCCATATACAGACAAAAGGTAGAAAATCTGACGTTGTGGTACGGCCATAATAATTTGGACCTTAACATTAAAAAAACTCAGTAAATGATCATAGCAACAGTCACCTGCTCACCTATCTCCTGCTATAAACAGCTCAGCTGTTGGGATGACAGAATTATTTAAGTTTCTGGGCACTGTGCTGTCACAAATCCTTTAGTGGGACAATAACATCACATGCATTATTAAGAAAGCCCATCAGATAATGTTCTTTAGGCTTCAGCTGTGGACATTCAATCTCCCTCAAGCAATATTGGTACACTTCTACACAGCCATCACTGAATCCATTCTGACCTTATCTACAATACAGCTATCTGGTGTGGTGCTGTTCAGGCTAAGGCCAATCTGCAACACATCATCAAAGCCTGTGAAAGGATTAAAGTTGTAACTTACTGCACATTGAAGTCTTTTATGAGTCCAGGGTAAGGAGAGGGCCCCAAAGATCATTGCTGATCTGACTTACCCAGGGCATCACCTGTTCTAAAGTCTTCCCTATGGCAAACTCCTGCATGCAGTGAAAGCTAAAACCATACGTCACCTAAGTTTTTTTCCCACATGCAGTTATTCTGACTAATCAGGTCTGAACTTCTACTCATTATCTATGTATACCTTTACACTAGACTGCCTGGACATTTTAATCCTACTATATGCTTATTTTTTGTATTGCCCTTGTATGCTGCATACTATTTAATCCTTTTATATTTTATCTTCTTATATTTATCTTTTGTATTCTGTGTTTTCCTTGTATGTTGCACCAATACTATCAAGACAAATTTCTAGTACATATTAGTGTACCTGACCAATAAAGTGAATTCTGATTCTGATAACAGTGTGAATTAGACACAGACCATTAACACATACAGGCAACACCCCCTGCAGCACGTTTGCACAGGAGTGTTTCCTTTGACAGCTGGCAGTGTACTTATGATTTGCAGGGAATCCCTATATTTTTTACCATCACCATACAAAGGCAAACTGTTGTTGAAAGTAGTTATACATCTTTTGCAATTGATATGTTTCCCTAAATAATGCTGTAGTGACTTGCAGAGAATAAAAGCTGAAAGGTAACACAGAGGTACTGAAGATGTGATGCTTGAGTCAGTTGATCCACACTGAGGCTGGAGACTCTTCTTTTGGTTATGGTAGAATCATCCCCCAAGTTTATTATTTGCTGATATCCTTACTAGAGGAAAAAGAAAGCTGAACATTACAGACCTAATCAGTTTTTTTTTCCAACAACAATTTATTTCTTGTATACAGTAGCCCAAAATCACACAAGGAATGCCTTCTATAGACTTTAAGAGGACCTGTTGCTTGATAGCCTGCAGGCCTTGACTCTCTAAGAAGACAAGAAAAAAATCCCCCCAAAAACAACTTTGTATGGAAAAATATGGAAGAAGTCTCGGGAAAGGCAATTCAGAGAGAAACCAGGTAGGTTGGGTGTGCAATGGGTGTCAAAAAATGGGGTAAATCCAATATACAAAACAGAGCCCAAGTAATCCTCTTCTCAGAGCTAGATGGCCAATCTATTATTGCCACCTCAGAAATACAATACAATAGTATAAACTACAAGGCAAAATGAAGGAAAAGATTAAACCACTCACTAAATACAGAACTATTACATATGAGAATACAGATTTGTTAATAAATATCAAAAACAAAGTAGAAAATAATTAACATAAATGAATTAAACAACAATGTCTATCAGCAAATTGTAGGAGTCAGTGCTGGGCTGGCCAATCTGATGAAAGGACCCTTCTCTCCAGTGGTTCCAGTGCTCCGTTATCTGAGGTGACTTTACCATAGGCAGGCAAACAACTTGGCAGTAGAGCAGTGGCACCAAGTACCACATGTGAATTCCAAGAACAGAAACAGAATAGGTAAGCGTTAGTAACAAATTATAAATATCATATTATTTATGTTTTAGTGCTAATGATTAACAACAGAAATGCAGTCTGTACAGTTAATCAGCAGCTCTAGTCAGGATATGCTAAACTGAAGTAGTGAGTCTTCAGCCGGGATTTAAAAGCTGAGACCGAAGGGGCATCTCTTATAGTAGCAGGCAGACCATTCCACAGTTTAGGGGCCCTGTAACTAAAAGCTCGACCTCCCACTGTTATTTTATTAATCCTTGGAACCATAAGTAGGCCACTGCCTTTAGATGTTAATGTACACTCTGGTTTGTAAGTAATAATAACTTCAGACAAGTAAGCAGGGCCTTAGCCACTTAAGGCTTTATATGTTAAAAGAAACATTTTGAAATCTGTCTTAAAATTAACTGGGAGCCAGTGTAAGGACTTAAGACCTGTAGTTATGTGTATTTTTGGGATATTGTAATAATTCTTGCAGCATTATTTTGAATTAGCTGACAGCAGGATAAAGAACAATTTGAGCAGCCAGTGTACATTACACCATATTGCAGTAGCCGATCATTGTACAGTATATTAAGAAAAACCCTTAATTTTCCAACATTTTTAAGATGAAAAAAACATGTTTTATAATGTGTGCTTTAAATGAAATGCTGTTGTCAAAGATCACACCTAGATTACATGCTGATTCAGTAAAACTGATTTAACTGATTACAAAATATTGTAGCGATCAGCTTCATTTCCTCCAATATTTTCCAACATTTCGATTTTATTTATGTTCAAAATGCAACAAGACTAGAAGTTCTCATCCATCCACTCCTTTAACTCACTAACATATTTAATTAAGGACACCATCGGAGAAACGTCATTTAGTCTAAAAGAAGAATTTAACTGGGTGTCATCTGCATACAAGTGAAAATTAACGTTATATTTTCTAATTATAGATTCCAGTGGAAGCTTATAAAGTGAATAAAAGTAAAGGTTCCCAGTACTGAGCCCTGTGGGACACCATGTCTCAATTATGTGTATAATGATGCAGTACTGTTAGCTAATTTCTGTACGTACTGGAATCAGTTTGATAAACAGGAGCTAAACCACCCAAAGACTGGACTCGTATGGCAGATACTGACCTCATGGTCTGTTGGAACTCTCCACAGGTTGCCCTATAGATACAGTATTAGCTTATTCATTCTAAATTGTGAATTTCAGTACTAAAACCTGTATTAAAAAACAACTCTTTATAACATTAAAATATAAAAGAACACAGCAAAAAAAAGAATATGATGTATCTTTAAGAGGTGTTTTATGTTACCCAGTGACTGTAAGTATAACAGCCCTTGCTTTGACAGATCAGATGCATCAGCATTAACATTAAGAAGAAAAAGGTGAAAGTGACTTCTTCTTTAAAATGTTAGAGAAAAGTTACAGACAACACTATGCAAAATGTCAGTGCCCTATTATTTCATTTCATTTTTATTTTCATTTTAGAAGCTGCATTTTCAATGTTAAAGTCTCACAAAGGCTATGCTTCAGTGCTTCATTGAAATCAAAATAAACAGTAAAGACAAAGCACATGAAAGATCAAAAATCAGTAGGCATTTCCTGTCACCCACAACTTAAGACAAATACATCAGGCTTTTTATTTGAAACCAAACATCCATAAATAGTTTTTCATCATTTAAGATATCACAATGGAAGTCACAACCACTAGGGCATCATCTCCATTGCAATTCATAACATTAAAAAACTGAAAGTTAAATCACAAAAAGATTCTTGTTAGTGTTTTGAGCTCAAAATAAACAGAAAAAATATATATGAAATAGAAAGCTGGTAAACATTTTAGAAGACCACAAAAACTGAAGAGAAATACAGCAGAGTTTACATTTAGTCCAGGTGTTCAAGACTAGCATTAATGAAATCACAATAATTAAGACTAAGAAAAAGTAATGTGAAGGAGTCTAAAATAGATTTGTTTTTTTCAGCATAATTAACGGTCACTTGCTGTTTTTCTTTTACATTTGCCATAACTAAACTATGGGATTTACCACATTATTTACAAATGAAATTCGTGCTTTTCTCTAATTTCATAAATGTTCAGATTGCATAGCTGCAAATCTTGTTTACTATTCAGTCCTGCTTTGTTTGTGTCTCCTTGACAGCTAAAAGCATGCAGCCCACCAAATAAATTCCACAATAGTAAGTACAGGCTCCATTAGCCATTAGGCTTTCCACTGAAGGTAACCCTTACCAGGAAGTTATCGAGAAAGCGTTACGCAAATGCACAGATTTTTACAATTTGTCACTTTTCAATTTTGCCTGTAACATTATTTACATGATATAATGGGTGGCACTCATGACAGCTTCTTGTGCAATGAACAAGTGAAAGGATCAAAATACTGTGTCTAACAATATAAATGAAAAGAATGGGAGAACCCAGGCTGAACTTTAAGTACAAGTAACAAATATAAAAACAATGGAATCAGAATCAAATTCAGAATTCACTTTATTGGCCAGGTACACTAAAATGTACTAGGAATTTGTCCTGATAGTATTGCAACATACAAGGACAACACAGAAAAAGATTAATATAAGAAGATAAATATAAAAATGATAAAATATGATGCAGCATACGAGGCCAAAAAAAAAAATAAGGAGGTAGCAGGATTAAAATGTCCCTGCAAGGACAATAAAAAAAATACACAGTAGGATTAAAATGTCCAGGCAGTCTAGTGTGCATGTATGCATAGATACTGAGCAGAACCTCAGACCTGATTAGTCAGAATAACTGCACGTGGAAAAAATGTTTAGGTGACGTGTTGTTTTAGCTTTCACTGCACAAAAATGTTTGTTGGAGGGAAGTTTTTGGAACCTGTGATGCCCTGGGTGAGTTGAATTAGCAATGATCTTTGTGGCCCACTTCCTTACCCTGGACTCATATACCCTGGATTCCAATGTGTGGTAAGTTACCGCCTACAATCCTTTCACAGGCTTTGATGATGTGTTGCAGATTGGCCTTAGCGTGAACAGAGGCAGCACCAAACAGACAGTTATAGATGAGGTCAGAATGAACTCGATGATGGCCAATATTGCTTGAGGGAGATTGGATTTCCTCATCTGATACAAAAAGAACATTCTCTGATGGGCTTTCTTAAAGGTACATGTGATGTAATTGTCCCACTTAAGGTTTTATTACAGAACAATTCCCAGAATCTTAATGATTCTGTCCTCCCAACAGCTGAGACATTTATAGCACGACATAGGTGAGCAGGTGACTGTTTTCTGAAATCTATAATCATCTCAAGTTTTTTGAATGTTAAGGTTCAAATAATTATGGTTGCACCATAATGACAGATTTCCCACCTCTAGTCTGTATATGGACTCTTTGAGATGAGGACTATTTGTATGAATATCTTCTGCAAATTTAAGAATTTTGACATATGAATTGAGATCAATACATTATATAAAGTAAGAAGAGTAGTGTGGAAAGGATACATCTCTGTGGCGTACCAGTACTAACGATCCATGGGTCCATTCCAGACAATGCTGTACCATCAAGTAGAGTTTTGAATGTCACTGAAGTTCTACTCTCTATCACACTACTTGCTAATTTATAATATGTACCTATCATTCTATGTGTGAAGGAAAACTTTTTAACATTTTTACAAAATTTACGCTTAACATGCTCCCAGATGAGGCCTTAACAGTGCATTATAAAACATTTGCATAACCTCCTTGGAGTTGTACTCTACACAAGATTATGTTAGCCTTCTTAATGGCTTCTGAACGTTGTCTGGCGGTTGAAGGTGTAGAGTCCACTATGACTCCTAAAACCTTCTCATAAGGAGTAATTTCAATTTTCAGGCATCACATTTTTACTTCATATGTGTAATACTTTTGTGTATTTACATTTAATTTCTTTTTTCACCGATGTACCCAGCCTGTATGCTGTCCATGACCCTCTATAATAATTCAGGGGATTCTAGATTATCTACCAATCTATCTAGCTTTGTATAACCTGTAAACTTAACTAGTTTGTTATTTACATTCCTATCCAGGTAATTTATATATAGGAAAACTAGCAGCAGCCTAGGATTGACCCCTGAGCAGTATCTTCTAATTTTGAGACAGTTTCTTGCACCATAACCCTCTTCTTCCTGTGTTTGTGCCAATTTTGTGCCCATCTACACATTATTGCTGAACTCCCACTTTATTTCTGCACTATTGTCCATGAGTAGGAGGTACTGCCAGTCCTCCCTGAATTCACCTTTGAAGTAGCAGATTGACTTTCCCTTCTCCATGGTGTCACCTAATCAATATTGTAATCTGGGGTCAAGAATAAAAAAATCATACTGTATTAATTAATCTTAACCCAGACAAAAGTAAACCAAAGTGAAAAGCAGGAAACCTAGTAACACAAACTGAGCCTCGCATACCATATAAAAATTGTCCTTTAAAAAGAGTAAGCTTGAGTAAGACTGGTAGGAGCTGCCCATAAAAGTAAGCAATAAATCTTACTAGTCACTTGCTCAGACAGGGTACCCAAAAGAACAAAACAACAGGCATAAATATGCCAAAGATAGCAGAAGTGAAGGGCTGTTCAAACAAGCTTTTTTATTAAGACCTCTCCTACTAAAACTAGCAGACAAATTAACACATTCAAGCCTGGATTTTTCTTCTCTAAACAAATGAAGTTTTTCTCATCTGCCATTTCATTTAATCAGATTTCAAAACCTTCTCATTAAAATATCAGCTTCAATATTGGAATCCACAAATAATAAGGAACAGCATGTGACATGTGGTCCGGGGTGCTGGGCTGATTCTAAATTAATAATCGCACCCTGTGTAGGTACAGGCTCCAAGTGGGTGTGAGGATGCACAAGTGTGTTTCACTCCACGGTTAGTGGAGGCACTGCTGGCAGCTCTGCATTCACATGCAGAGGCGGGCAGGCCAATCAGGAGCCTCCATGCTGCTGCGAAGGGAGCGGCTCCTCACACCTGTACCCAATTAGTTAGCAGATTTAAAAAGGAGCCTGCACAAGTCAGAGTGGTAGAAGAGAATAAGGAACAAGACAAAAGAAAAACAGCATTGGAGGTTCAAGGGAGAAAGAATGGAGGGCAAAAGGTGAAGACCTGTGAGAGCAGTATCGGGCAGGATGAGCCAGCTGCCTAGGGAGAGCAGGCCCCATGAGGGAGCGTAGGATTGGCTTTCTAAGGGCTGGCTCACCCTAATGACTAACTGAGTGGAGTGAGTGTGAGTATGAAGGAGTCCTCCCCCTGGATCTGAGGTATGACTTTGGGTGCATGAAGGATGACAGGAGAAGGATCGACCCTGAATGGTCTGGCCGGATCCACATGGGTGACTAAGATGGGGGTTGGGTAATGAAACCTGTGGCTATTAACATCTCCACTGGCTGTGCAAGTCATGGATGAGCTGGGGAGATGAAGAAGGAGGTGGGCTGAGATCATCCTACAGTAAACCAAATACTGAGGATCCGATTACTCTGTGTTTTTTAAATCGATTTATTTATTACAACTTTTTAATCTCCACTGGCACCTTCAGTTTATTGGATCATTTATTGTGGATTATGCACAGCACTTTTTGTTTTGGACTTGGTTTTAAAAAAAAAAAGATTTGTGTACTTTTTCACCATCCCCTTGCTTTGTGTGAGTGTCCTCATCTGCCAGCTCATCTGGTCATGTCTATCAAATGTATCAGGTTCAAGAGGCTACCAGAATGGAAGTGGGTGCTGGAGCTGACCTGCACCGTCACACAGCAAATTAATCTGATACAAAATATTTGTAGTGAACTTGGTCAAAGAAAGTAAAATTATCAATAACCACCATAAAATATAATGCACTTGAGCTCAATGAGATTCTGTTCTGAGCACACAGGCTTCTCAGTATTGTTAGACAAATACAGTTACTAAACAACTGCAGAATCATTGGCACATTTCAAACATCAAGCTGAGAGCAGAGAAAATGAGCTAAGAAAGCCCATATAGTTGATATTCAGGGATGTTCATCAGGACAGCACATAACAAAAGCACATCTTATATCATCAGAGTCCATCCTCAAATAACATTAAAACAATTAATATTTTTAACATATTTCCAGATCCACCAGTGAAAATATATGCTCAAATGGAATATTTACAAAATACGCATTGGACATAATTTAAAAAATCATGAGTTTTGAAGAGCACTGTTGTATCTGTTTAATCTCAAAATGGCAGCAAGTCTATGTACCTTGGTGGCTATTAGTAACTGTGGTTTGTTAAGAACAGAAGGAATTTGATGAACATGAGGAAACCATGCAGTTTATCAAGCTTGTTTCTTTAGCAAATAGCTAGGATTTCCCAATATCTTAAACCAGATACATTTTAAGAGGTTTCTGCGTCTACTGCATGACTCAGTAACCTCAAGTGCATGATTTGCAATTTAGTTGAAACCATTCTCTTGGTTCATTTCATAGATAACTTTGAAAATTGTGAAATTTTTGGGTTGCGTTCATATGCAGCTTCCTTTCCTCAAAAGATGTGTAACACCCTGATCCTGGCAGTGTAGGACATACCTTTTAGTTCTGGGTTTCATAACTTGGCTGGCAACTTTAATATTTTGTCTGTTCTTTTTCTTTATATTTTTAATTAGCATTTTCATGATTTGAGTTTGCCTCGCAGTTAGGAGACCTGGGTTCGCTTCCCGGGTCCTCCCTGCGTGGAGTTTGCATGTTCTCCCCGTGTCTGCGTGGGTTTCCTCTAGGTGCTCCGGTTTCCTCCCGCAGTCCAAATACATGCAGGTGCATTAGCGATCCTAAATTGTTCCTAGTGTGTATGTGCCCTGCGGTGGGCTGGTGCCCTGCCCAGGGGTTTGTTTCCTGCCTTGCACACTGTGTTGACTGGAATTGGCTCCAGCAGACCCCTGTGACCCTGTAGTTAGGATATAGCGGGTTGGGTAATGGATGGATGGCTGGATGATATGAGTTTTCTAGCTGCCATCAGATGAAATCAATGGAATTTTATTACATTCCGCAAGAATGTGTTTGTCATTGCAAAATACTCAGGACTTGTTTAAATGCATAAATTGTGTTCACTATCTTTTTGACTGAGGTGTCATGCTAGTAGCAAAACTGCTTGCTCTTGACCCACTCCTCATGGGAGACATTTTTTCTAGTGTTGCTGATCAATGAATCTTTCTATCTGCTTTTAGCAGAAAGTGTTTTTAACACTTACATTCTCCTGCTGTTTTATTTCTTAAGGGTACCGCCATTTCTGTTGATGGTTGCTATTCATTACCACGCCAGCCAATCGAGAGTGTGTGAAGTGTAGTGTTATCAAAGTGACTGTAAAAAGGTCAGTATGTCTATCCCCTGATTGTCTGAGATTTCAGATTTAGTGATTCTTTTTCCAGTTACAAATTCATCTTTTGTTCCTTGGCTTTATGCGTCTTAACTTTATTCCTTTTTCTTTCCTGCAAACTTCCTGTGTGAGGCAGAATGCCTTCTCCGTTAAATGCCGTGTTTGTCATAGGTCATTTTCCTCCAGGACTCCAACCTACGACTAGAGCTGATTAGATAAAGGTACATTTCGTTAGCCTGTGACGCTGCAGTAGTTCATCTTCAAAGGAAACAGTAAATAAACTTTTTTTTTTTTTAAAGTATAGTTAATTAATTGCTTGAATTATCCATTCATTTTCCAACCCGCTGAATTCGAACACAGGGGTCTGCTGGAGCCAATCCCAGCCAGCACAGGGTGCAAGGCAGGAACAAATCCCTGGGCAGGGTGCCAGCCCACACACACCAAGCACAATTTAGAATTGCCAATGCACCTAACCTGCATGTCTTTGGACAGTGGGAGGAAACCCACGCAGACACGGGGAGAACATGCAAACTCCACATAGGGAGGACCCAGGAAGCGAACCCAGGTCTCCTTACTGCGAGGCAGCAGCGCTACCACTGTGCCACCGTGCCACTGCTTGAATTATACATTTTTCAAATGTAATTAGAAGTTGTATAAACTAAATTGTGTTTATTAAAAAAATTAATCCCACTTGTAAGATACTGGTGCTTCATTTTGAAAATAAGATGCTGAATCACTTCTTATTATCTCTTATTAGCATCCAGAATATACTGTATTTACATAACTGTCAACTGCAATAAATTACGACCAGCAACTCAACACTGCAAAAGATGTTGCCATAATTATGTATAAGGCTTTAAGAAGAAATGCTTTTTTTTTTCAATTTAAATTACTTATTTATCTGTGTGTTAATTTATTTGTTTATATATATATAATGTATGTGCGTGTGTGAACGCATTTATTTAGTTAATGAAACATACCTTGTATTCTGTTAAATAACTTAAGTCTTCTTAATTGGCTTTTTAGTCTAAGGAAATAATGGCAAAATAATTGTTTGAAATGTTCATTGCTACTTAGCATTCCATAAAAATTGATCTCACTGTTTCTTGCTGAGACAAATACACAGTAAAAGCATTCATTTAATGCCAATTAAGTATCCCACACTGGGGTACACTAACAGCAATATTAAATTTTAAATATTTTAAGGAATAATTGACAATTTATATGTAATGCTACAGCGTGAATAATTCTAGATTTTAACAGATTCAGAGTTTATAGTGCCTTAACGTGTCTAGTTTTAAACAATACATTATGAGTGTTGTCAAATTATAACTTACTAACAGTTAAAATTTTAAAAACAAAGTGTTTAAAAACGTTTCATTCATGTTACGATAATTTTGCTTGACATTTTGAAAACTGAGTTTAGTTATCAAAAACAAATATTCTGATGAAGAATAAATTCGTTTTCTAAGGTTTTTACACAAACATCCGTGTACACTGATTTCCACCAGCCAAAGTCACCATTCTCTCCTACTGTCTTGACCTAAGCATAGCAATGAAGTTTTTGTGTCCCTTGTGCTCCTGAATGGCATATTGTTCATGGAAATTGCCAGGTAAAAAGAAATCTAAAAAATGGACTCTAGTGACATTTCAAATAAGATCTAGGAAAGTTACTGTAAAATCTACTTCAGATGCCAAATTAATTGAGATATTAACTAGAAAGCACATTGTGACCAGAGTAGGACAAAGTGCACATTGCCCATTTTGCTAGGCTTTTAATGGCATATAAGGCCTGTTAGGAGGGGGATGCAGAGATTCAGCAGCAGCCCCATCTGCATTCCAGAATGAATGGCTAAACTGCAGCTCTGCCAACACCTTGGTCAGCTCTGCACTTGTACTGATGACAAAGGAGTGGAGCTGACACCAGTGCAGAGTTTCCTTAAGACAAAAAGGCACTTAAATGGACACTAATTTTAGGCTTGTAGCCACTAACTGAACTCTGGCTGTATGCAATGAATAACATTAACACCTGTAAGAAGGCGCTGTATCGGTTACCGTGAAGGACCTTGCTCCAGTCATCTGACGGTACACCTTCCTTCAAATCCAGCTGCATTCATCCAGTCTCTCTCTTTGGGAGAGCTGAATGCTGTCGAGCCACTCTGTTTGCAGTGAGAAGGCACACACTCTCTGTGGAGGAAAAAGCTGACAAACTTAGTTTGGCCTGGAAGCTAATCTCCTTAAAGCCTTAGAGGTAAATGCCCTGAACCAGCTCCAAGATCCACTTGGCTATGCCAAGCTCTGTGCTAATAACTGATCCTTATCTGAGGAGACTAAGAAGGAGCGTTGTTTCAAGAAGGGAACTTCAGTGCCTATACTCTTATGCCAGAAAAAGTAACTTTTTTTCCTATGAAGTTGCAGAGGGCACAGCAAAGAGTCTAATAGCGAGCTGAGGAAGGCAACCCCACACCTCCCCACACCACGAACAAAGAATTATGCGGCAAAGTAAAAGAGAGCACTTCAATCTCAAGGAGAGTCCTCCACTTGAACCCTAATCAACAACAAACAACTCCACAACAGACATTATCATAAAAGCAATATTGGCATATTAAAACCGTTTCTCTGTCCCAAAATTAACTACAACTCTAAATATCCAGTAACCAGTTTTCCTGTCTCATCTGCCATGCCTCCTGTGTTTTATACCGCTATATACCCAGTTCTCATATTTCTTTCATCCTTGGGTTTATCAGTAAATTACCATTCTGTTTCTTAAAATGAGTGCTTCAGTTACCTCGTGTCATGCATGTGCGCCAGAGGGTCACCTTCCAGGCTCACCTTAGGTATTGGTACCACCCGTGGATGAAGAGGGATGCTGTCTCTAACACTCTTATCTCCTTTTTCCCCTCTCATCCCTGAGAAACTGCACCTTGAGGGCAACAAAGCCAAGGAAGACCTGCCCCTTTCCAGCCTACTTTTTATTAAAGGTAGTCACACCCAGAAGGCAGCGTCTCATTTCAGACCTGACCACAATAGCAAATACTAGAGAAAGAGAGAGAGAGAAGGAGGAAAAGTGCCACCCTGAGAGAGAACTGATTCAAGGGGATTGTCCCTAGCTAAGAGTGTCTATGATTGCATGTTTTTCAATATAGTTTTTCTTTTTTGTTGTTAGAGCTTAAAATAGTTTTGCCAGGTTGGCAACCCAAGCATTTGCCCTTTGCCCTGCCTCATTATTCACCTCACTACACTTGATATAAGTCTATTGACTGAAAACTCCTGTTGTAGAGAAATGCAAGGAAATTAATTACTGGTAATGCCAAAAGCAAAACTGATAATTAGTTAACTGATTGATTAGCTTCAATCAATCAATTCTTTTTCTCAAATTATTACACATTTCCTACGCCAGCAATCCACACAGCAGAGTAAGGTTTAGAACAAAGAGGTCCCCTAGACAGAGGTGTGACCAGAACAGCATGTGTGGGTGGGCATTTGGCTTGCCTGGGGGGGCAAAAAATATCCATCCATCCATCCCCATTTTTGTAGGGGGGGGGTCAAATAATAATAACAACATGGTTTTATATAACATATAAAAGCAAAAATTGTGGCATAAATCATAACCTATTGTTCAATAAAATTAACAGAGGCAATGGATCTTGTATTATTATTTTTTGTGAACAAATATAGAACTACATCTACAAGGTAAATATCAATAGTCAAATGTATACAACATATGAGAGCAAGAACAGAAACGTGGCTTATTGTAGTCATTGGAGGCTATAGGACATCAGGTTCCAGTGTTTAACCTGGATATTATCTACAGGACCAGTCTGTGGTTACTCTTGGCAAATTCTGAAATAAATTCATTCATGTCTAGATTTTCTGTGATGTTTTTCTCATGTGCCATAATGACTAAATTTCTCTTCCTTGAATGCAGCATTGTTCGGCGGAGTGGAGTGAGAATGCGGTTCAAAGTAGAGAAAGAGCGTTTGCATGCAGCTGAAGACACCACCAATGATGTGATGCAGACATGGCTCTGACGTGTGGGATACTAGACGCGTGTTTGTGGAAGCCGCCACCGTCTTTTTCTAGAGCTTTTTTCCAATTAGTGTAGCCGTGTTTGGTGAATATGTCCTCGCGGTCCGAATTGGAAACACTAAATTTGCGGCAGGCAAAGCAAAAGCTGCCATCACAGACAACAGAATATTCAAGCCATGGTCAAGACTGATACCAGCTTGCACTAAAACATCTGAGTGTCTTTCCGAATGCGCGCTTGGGATAATTAATTAAAATGGGCTGGGATGTGCTATCCATATTTAAGTCAGGCAGACCGGACTGTATATTTTGTTGAAGGCAGAGGTTTGGAGTACCCGACATGGGCGCAGAGCTGGAGGATTGTGTAGGCTTATCTACACCTTTTGGAGTTTCAGTTCCCGACGTGGGTGCGCTGTGCTCCGTGTTGGTAGTAGCGGTGCTTGGCTCAACCGCGGAGCCAGCAGTTTGCGGAGGAACAGAGGTTGAAGATGTGTGCTTTTTAATAAGCCATCTATGCATAGCCTTTGGTGTTACCAACCAGAAAATAAAAGAAGAATGGAACATATACACTGTTTTAATTAAAGAATGCGGAACCAATCCCAGGCAGGGTGCCAACCCACCACAGGACACACACAAACACACCCGGGCCAATTTAGAATCACCAATCAACCTAACCTCCATGTCTTTGGACTGTGGGAGGAAACCGGAGCGCCCGGAGGAAACCCACACCGACACAGGGAGAACATGCAAACTCCACGCAGGGAGGACCTGGGAAGCGAACCCAGGTCCCCCAACTGAGAGGCAGCAGCACTACCCACTGCGCCACCGTGCCGCCCTAAAGTCTTAAATAGTAAATAAATTAAATGAAGTTAAATAGTAGCAAAAACTAGTCACTAAAAAATAGTTTGAATGAAAACCTGTAGCCACTGCGGCTCTCCAGGTTAGGAGTTGGCCACCCCTGGTATAGAGGGAAAAGTATTTTATTTGTGCTTATGAAATAGCTTTTCAGAGTATTCAGTTTTCTTTACAGCAGTTCAATCTGAAGGGTATCATTCATTGAATTTTCAGTTTTACTGCAAGATTTCATTTCTCATGTGGAGAAAGGGAAAGTACCAGGAAAGGGCTAATTTGGAGAAACAACCATTCTAATGTGAATTTAACCGTTTAATTGTTAAGTGCTGGCAACTGTTTGTGAATTGCAAACCCCAAGATGGAACACAAGGCTGCCTAGCCACAGAGCACCTTGGGCCAAAAGCAAATGATTTTGCCTTTCTAGTAATGTCATTGGTTCTGGAATTATGTGTTCTAGACATGTGGGTACAAAGGTCACTACGTCATGATGAATTAGCCTTGATGGGTGCAGCATTGGCTGAACCAGCGAAAACTGAACACCTTTTTTGAAATCAAATCTCAACTCTGAAAGCATTTTACCCTTATTTCAGGGGAAATTGGAGACACAGGGTCTTACTGGACAGTAGTAGAGTTTTGGTCAAATTCCTAAGATCTACAAGGTGTGGTCAAAAAATACGGTGAATGTTTTAAAAAAGAAACGTTTATTGCAGTAAAAGATTTACAACTACTAGTCACCCTCAAAATACTCTCCTCCACTTCGAATGCACTTATCCCAACGCTCCTGCCACTTCTGGAAGTTTTCTGTCAAGAGTGTCTTTAGTTGGGCTGTTGTGGCTGCCTGGATGTCCTCAATGGATTGAAATTGTTTGTCTTTCATGGCCATTTTCAATTTAGGGAACAGCCAGAAGTCGCACAGTGCCAGATCCAGCGAATAAGGTAGATGCGGACACAGCATAATATTTTTATTTGACAGTCGTACTAGAAGGGATGTGTGACAAGAAGTGTTGTCATAATGAAGAATGAAACCGTTTCAACATTTTCCTAGGTTATTGATGTTGAAGGATGTCCTGATCTTTTCTTGTCTTCAACCGAGTCAGATCCATTACAAAATCGATCAAAACATCTGTAAACAGTCTTAATTGTCAGTGCAGTGTCACCATAAACCGATTTTAACATCTGATGGGTTTCCTGAGCTTTTTGCAATTTGAAACAAAACTTCATATTAATGTGTTGCTCAATATCCATTACTAACGACAAACTTGAAAAACAAGCTTGAACTCAACAGTGGCTCACAAATGACTGACAAGTTGAAACTTGTCACAAACTAGGCTCTAGGATGGACATGTCAGAACCTGCATTAAATTGTTTTGCGTTGCACCTGGATGGTGCTCTGCATCAATATTCACCATACTTTTGATCACACCTCGTATTTATGGACAGTAACAGTGAAGAAACACTAAAATGAACAAATAGTTCTTTCATATAGTGTTAATGCAGGGCATATCCAAATTACTGGTGACAGAAGATCAAGAAGACAGCAAATATGGTGTTGACTGAAGTACAGGCTCACATCTAGAGCAGTATGATTTTGTATAGCCTCCAAGTGATAGTGACAAGCTACTCAACTCAACTTAATTCACCGTCATCAAAGGAAATATATAGCTGCAAAATTTTGCTAGAACTGGGTCCTTTTCTGTGGACACTGTGGCTGAGAGTATCGCAGCTTCACAGCTGAAGAGGAGGTAATTGAGATTCAAATAGAATTCAACATCCTAAGTGACCAGGGAACAATGATTGAGACTCGGATTCATGTTGATTCTCTGCTTACCATGGCAAAGGGAATTAACTCCATGTCACTAGATATATATGAAAGGGAGAGTGGAAGTTTGACAATTCTATGTACAGTACTTGTGATTGTATTAATTTGAAGAAGACTTATCATCATGAATCCTGCATTAGCTAGTAAGTGGTTAGTGTAATCGGAGCTTTTTTGGTGTGTTCTCAGCATTAAGGTGAGTCCATCTAGAGCTTGTTGGAGATTCTGCAATGTTTTTTATGTTGTTGCCTCTTCTGTATGCCATTTTTAAAGTTTTATCATAATAAATAAATAAAAAAATAAAAATTGAGTTCAGAAAAGAAAGAAAGAAAGAAAGAAAGAAAACAAGGTGTGAGGTGTTGAACTAAAGATGTATGTGCTTTACAAGAATGCCATGCTTATGTTACAAACTATTCATCAAGTCTTTCTTTATAGTTATAGAGTAAAACACTTGGTGCCTTAAAAACAACAGTAATGAATTTCAGTTCATCCTCTTGCTATTGCATTTGTGTTTTCTTCAGTGCTCTCCTGCATCAGCGTTATAATTATGAGTAGGCAAAAATTGCTTCATGACAAATTTAAGACACTGATAAACTAAAAAAAAAAAGTTATCACTGATAATAGTGTGAACTTACTGTTAAAATTTGCTATGTATTGTTTTTCCTCTGAGGTTACATTTATCTTATTTTATAGAATAGATTTTTACAGAATAATATTTAACATAAGACAAAGGAATTTATAACTGCTATTTTTGGAAATAAAAAACATGACAGAAAAAATAAACATCCATCCATCCAACCCGCTATATCCTAACTACAGGTTCACGGGGGTCTGCTGGAGCCAATCCCAGCCAACACAGGAAACAAACCCCGGGCAGGGTGCCAGCCCACCACAGGGCATACACACACACTGGGGACAATTTTAGAATCTCCAATACACCTAAACTGCATGTCTTTGGACTGAGGGAGGAATACCAGAGCACCCGGAGGAAACCCACGCAAACACGGGGAGAACATGCAAACTCTATGCAGGGGGGACCCAGGAAGGAACCCAGGTCTCCTTACTGCAAGGCAGCAGCGCTACCACTGTGCCACCGTGCCACCCAAAAATAAACATCGTAAGTAAAAATAACAACTAAATGTTATGCACTTTCTCTTTTTAGAAGGTGATTTTCATATTAGTAACATGCGGGATAACACTATTATTACATCTTCATATATGATACAGGGACAAATCATACACAGCTCTCTTTTTTTTACAATAGCTCATTTGTGTGGCAGAGGGCGTATCTGTGCCCTACTTTTGGTCATCAACATTCTTCTAAAAGCTATCCTAGGGAAAGAATTAACAAGCATCATCGCTTAATGAGCAGGAATATGGAGCCAATTTCTTGGATCACGGCTCACATTCTCAATAATGTTCTGTCTCCTGCTACAGACCCGACTGCAGACAAACTTTTATATCCAAAATGTGACTATAACTGTCAAGCTGGAGATTTTATGTCTTTTAAAATTTTCTTCCATTTTAGTCATTCTTGTGTGTGCTCAGACCATATGGTTTATTTTTTCTTGTATATTAACTTATAATAATAATAATAATAATAATAATAATAATAATAATAATAATAATACTGGCTTCAATGCCATCGATTTCTGGGATTCTATCACAGGAGTACTTTATTTGTATGGTATAAGCCAGGATTTTCAAACTCCGGTCTTGGGGTGCCCCAGTGGCTGCAGGTTTTCATTTTATCCCTTTTCTTAATTAGTGACCTGTTTTTGCTGCTAATTAACTTCTTTTGAATTAATTTTAATTAACTTGCTCTTGAAGACTCAGACCCCAGGCTTAGTAGCCAAACAATAATGAGATATAAAATGAGCCAAAACACAACTAGCACACTGTGCCATTCATACAGTATCTGAAAATAAAGGAAGGTGAAGGTCTCAGGAAAGTTGATCTGCTCAGGTCCCCAAAACATTTTACAAGTGCTTTTAGAAAAGAGAGAATCAACAATTTCAGAAAAGTATGTAATTGTACAATGAGAACAGCAACAAGCCATGAAATTAAAGAACGGGTTTAAGTAAGAACAAGTCTCAGCACCTAATTAAGCAACTGGTCAGAGTGAAATTGTTTGGAGTTTGAGGCCCTGACTTAGCTGGTCTTCTGTTGGCTCACTCACTGCACATTTCATTTCTGTTTGGGTGCCATTTAAGGAAAGAAATGAAGCAATACAGAACAACAGGGAAACAAATCTTAAAAAACAAGTCAATTAAAATTAATTCAGAAAAAGTTAATTAGCAGCAAAAACAGGTCAGTAATTAAGAAAATGGTTAGAATGAGAACCTGCTGGCACTGCAGCCTGACAGGACTGGAGTTTGAGAACCCTGCTATAAGCAATGAGAAACGAACCTGCATGTCTTACTTGTTTACTAGTCTGTCTTTGTTTTTGCAGAACTCAATCTTCTATCCCATCTTGTGAGATACTGAATATTGGCTGGACCCTATACACCATTTTTTTACCACACAGATAGTTCTATAATGGAGCAATATAAACAGTAAAAACATATTATAAAAGAAGCATTTAATTTAAATAATGTTGTTTTTGTAAAATACATTGAGTAATTATTTCCTTTTAACACACCATTAATCTCTCTCTCTCTCTCTCAAATTCAAATTCAAAAGCAGCTTTACTGGGCTTGACCAAATGGCTTTATGACCAAATGACCTTATTTTGCCAAAGGAGTTATATTATGTAAAGAGTAATTAATCATATAGATAAAATTACCTCTCTCTCAAAAAATTATATATCTATATATATCCATCCACCCATGTGGTAAAACATTTTTTTCTACTGAAGAGAATTAAAGACTAGCGCGGCAGTATCATTCGCACAACTCCATTGCAGGGCCGACTCACATAAACATTCATAATTATGAACATGCACATTCAGTACTCAGACTAAGGCAGTTTAGTGTCATCCAACTGATGTAACACAGGAATCTTTGGAATGTTGGAGAAAGCCCACTGAGACATGAGGAGAAAATGCAAAAATCATACAAACAGTGATGAGATTTAAGAGCACCAAAGGTTGTACCAGTATGAGTTTTATGTCCACTGTAGTTACAAATACTTCATATGTGACCATAATACTGTATATCACTTTTTGTCAAATTCACAGTAGTTTGTAATATTCTGTACACTAATATGATTTTACTATCAAAATATATCATATGATCATAGCAATATTTAATTAAATGACACGTATTTGTAATGAATTTACAAGACTTTTCACAAGAGAGTTTAGTTAACCTGTAACCAAAATTATACTTGTATTTCCAAGCTCAATAATGATCTTTTACATAGTAAACAGTAGAAAAAATACTTGTGAAAAAATCGTCTTACCTTCAAAAGCAAAGTTGATAAGCTTACAGAAGACACTGAAAGTGCTCATTGTCCTGATGGTGTCATTGCCCTTTGTAGTAAAAGGACCATCCTTCATGTATTTGTGTAAATAATACTGAATTGTAATTGTATAAATCACAACACCTACACTCTCTGTGCTATTCCATAAGTGTAGGAAATGACCTGGAATATTTTTATTCTGCCACTGAGAAACATCAAGAAAGACAAATGATTTAAGACAGAAAGACAGAGAGATACAGAGGAAAGAAGAAAATAAAACGTGTTTCTGTAGTCTTAAGAGACTGAGGCAGATCAAGAAAGTACAATATATATGAAGGGGTGTTACTTAGATTTTTTCATTTGATTTTTTACTTTCTGTCCTTTATTATTGAGCAGGAGGGTCCTTTCATCAGATTGGATAGCCCAGCACTGAATCGATTGGCCAGTTGTGGGGAGACAGCTAGTTGGCCAAGGTCTCCAAGGACTCTGACTGTGTCTGGCTTGTCTAACTCCTTTTCTACAATCTGCCAGTGGTTCTACAATTACCTGATGGACATCCATCCATCCATTTTCCAACCCGCTGAATCCGAACACAGGGTCACGGGGGTCTGCTGGAACCAATCCCAGCCAACACAGGGCACAAGGCAGGAACCAATCCCGGGTAGGGTGCCAACCCACTGCCCTGATGGACAGATACTGTTATTTTTCATTTATATTAATTAGTTTTCTGTGTTCTTATATGTGATGGTTCTGCATTTACTGAGTTGTACAATCTATTCTTGCATGTTGCCTTGTAGTTTGTACCATTGCATTTCTAAGATGGCAATGATAGATTGGCCATCTAGCTCTGTGAAGAGGATTGCTTATTTTCTTTTTGGTGTATTGTGTTTCCCCTCATTTTTGACACCCGCTGCATGTCAAACCTAAATGGAAGGGGGTATCTTCTCTTCTTAAGTGAGTCAAGGCTGGGGAGCTGTCAAAAAACAGGGCCTGTTACACTCCATTGAGGCATTCCTTGAGTGATTTTGAGCTATACAAGAAATAAACTTGTTGTTGTTAATATTGCCTGTTCTATTTTGTTTTATGGTTTAAGTAAGCCACTATTATTCATCTTTGTGACAATTGTTGGTACTGAACCGGGGATTCTATTCTGCTAAACTAACCACAACATACAGTAACCTCGAGGCACTTCAGGAAAAAGGAAGAGGTGGATGAAGGGAGTTCTAAAACATATTGCTCACCAACTGTTGTTTAATGATAAAGAGTTATGAACCAAATTATTTTTGACATCTTGTAAGTGACATCATTTTTATGGTATTAAGCACTGTTACAGCCATATGTCTGAAATTACTAAACAGATGAACAATTAGCCACATCAATATGGTAAGACAATAAAATGCAAGAATATGACAAGCAATTTATCTTCGTAGTTTGAATTTGCTGATTCTTTTTTTACAAGGCACAAACAGCAAACAAATAAAAAAAATAAGCACAGGGTTTGCTTTAAAGCATTTATTTTACAGCATCTACATATGTTGAGTAAGGACCGTTACATTACTGGTGACGTACTGAATGATGTGCATGAAGGAGCACATTTTGCCATACACCAAACATTATGTACATGCAGCATTTGTTGATCGTGGAATTAGCAACATATGCTAAAAACAGAACTTTTTGGCTTGAAATAAACACAGTTGTATTTTTTTACTTTTGTTGAAAGTCTTTGATGATCATTATTTTGATTGCCTTTTGTGAAAACCAAGTTTTGTCAGCACATTGTATGACACTGGTAGGACAATAAATACCCACATAATGGGCAATATACACAAAGAAAGCACATACAGTGTATGAAATGATCACTTGCCACATATTTTTTGCATTGCTCTGGGATTTGCAGTTATTTTTTTTTAAATTTTCCCATCCAAAAAGTTTGTAATGGAGAGTTTTTCAAGATAAAGCATTTTTGCATTGCAGTTATTGTTGTCCATTGCAATGTTCCTGGGAGAATTCATATGATAATATATAATAAAGTTTACAGTGATAACAAAACACTATATCTGAGCACAATGAGGCTAAAACAATAGGATGTTTCTGGAAAATTCCTCCAGGATTTGTCTCTTGCAGTCAGCATATGCATTAACCTATAGTACTTGGAAATAAAAAGAATTCAGAGGCACAATGAAAGGACAGGAAAGAGCAACATTTTACAATCAAATTTTGTAGATCCAGCCCACAGGATTAAAAACAAAAGTACAGTAAGCACACAAGACTCCTATTACAAAGAGAAAGATGAAATTGTACAACCGTAACCAAGTAGAAAAGATATGCTGCAGGCCACAAAAATAGCTCAATGGACACATTTTGAAATTATTCACACACCAATCTTTTTAACTCACTCCTTACCATATAGGATTGTAGGACATTATGAAGTTAGGATTACATAAAAATAAAAAAAAATCTAATTATAAAAAACATGATGTTTATTAAAACAAAAATCATTATTATTTATAATACAGACTCAAATAATTTCCTCATCTGTTTTCTTTCATACTTATCTAGCACATTGGTGAACGGTGTTGGCGGCTATGTCAGTCTCAATAGGTGCATGGCAGGAACCAGGCCCTGATGGAGTGTTAAGTTTTTAATGAAGCGGACACAACTGAGAGTCATCAGGCCACATGCAGACCTTATCAACAGCAGCCCATGTACTGGAGTGGGATCCATCGGTTTCTAATTAATTTGTGACCCACATATGCTCAAGGTTGCAAATGATGGTCACAGCTTCACTCATCCACCACTGCAATGCAGGAGCCAGATGATTGAAGGCTAACACCATTTTTTACAGGGTCATTACTGAGTTTTCACTAGTAAAGCAATTTATTTTTAAAAAATGACCCTTTTAATTCCAGCTGGACTCCTTAGGTAACACAATGATAACCAAATCATAACCCTAACCAGCAAGTTCTGATTGCAACAGTGCTACACATATAGAGTTGGTTGTGATGGGCACCGCAAAAATAAAACAAACAAAATGTATCTACAGTGTCTGAAGAAGAGGCAGATATAATGATTTATCTGAAGCATTATTAGTTTTGATCTCCATTTCACACAGGAATGCTAATTTGTACTTTCTCTTAAATAAATTAAAGTTATGTATTTTAATAAAGTACATTCTTGTTCATAATGGCTCCAGAGAGTAGTGATGTGCTTCACGTTGGTCAGACAGGAAATTAAGAATTTCATTATAGTCTGTGCACATGACAACCGGTGTCAAGAAATGCTACTGAGGCTCCTTTACGCCACCAGCAATAAGCCTGCATGATGCCTCACTGTGACTGTGACAGATACATCAAATGTTTTCTTTTAAATTTTCTTTCTTTTTAGTCATTCTGTTATGTGTTCAGACCATAGAGTGTGTATACTGTATATATTTAAATGAATATATTATAATATATTAATATATTAAATTAATAGAAAATAGCTGACTGTTTCAGACATCATTTGCAAACGTCCTCTGTGTCATGGCTGTATTTTAAAAATAAGCCTAGCTTGGGAAAAAAACTTAAGTGAAACTGCTGTGAAGCTGCAATGTTATTTACTGCCCATAGTATGCAGAAGTATTGGATTCTGGTCAAATGTATACCTTAACATGTGACCAAGGCAACATCTTACATATTGCTGTTTTTGTATTTTTAATGCATTATCCATTATTCTCCTCAGTTTGCACCATGGAATCGCTTCAAAATAGGATGAACTGCCTTGACAGATCAACTAACAATCCAATTTCTCTTAAATTGCAGGTAATCAAAGTATATTCTTCTGCCTGTGGCATGCAAAATACTTAACATATTGCTTTTTGTTGCCTTGTAGCTATCGAAATGATGTGATGTATTGTAGCTAAACAGCATTTTAAATATCTATTGTATGTCTCCTGGCTCAGAATCAACAGAATGTGTAAGGCACACTAGTTTGTCATGCCCTTAAGATACCAATCATTTTGAAAATCTGTTAGACATTTTCATTGGATGTTGGTAATTTCCACTTTAACCCTGACACAATGGCTATGGCATTCTAGTTCATACATAACAAAAAAATAACATTCTCAAACGCATCTGATCCAATTTATAGGTGTGGAAGCTAGACCCTCAGTTGTCTACACTCTAGACCACGACATGTCAAAGACAACTTGCTGAACCCTCTTTATGAATTTCAATCAACTTAACATATACCTCTTCAGGTTGGAGAATGAAAATACCAGGAGGGAAACCCACATGGACACATAACAAATATACAAAATCCACAGACACAACAACCAGGTTTAGAATTTAAACCAAAGACACTGGATCCATGACGCTGAAGTATTAATTACTACGCTTCTCAAAAATCTGTTCTCTTTGGAAACATCACTATTATTGATTTTGAACCATTTCTGACAATTCTGGAGGTTAGATATAGGATACTTAGACATTCCATCCTAAAGACTGAAATATCTCGTGGCCAAGATGGAACAGGTTTGTGTATTTGCCATATCAAAGTAGATGCTACAGAGATGGTGATGAGGGAAGAATAAAAGAAAATACTATTGAACAAAGAGAGTTTTCCATCTTCAAAAATTATCACACAAAATCACAGTTATGTCATCTTCTGAATATGTGCTTCCTGACAGCTACTACTAGATAATGATTGGCAAATGGACAACCCTGTTGCAGGTTACACAAGTTTCACTTAGTGATGAGCTCAGCCTGCAGTAAATACACTTGATACAATCTACCTGCAGAGCATCAAAAGGGACATTTATCACAGCAAACTTAAAATGTGCCAGAAAGTTAATTGAGAATATAAAGATTTTTCTGTAAACCCATGGGCAGAGATTAAGTTAAACTCCTCCATTACTATACAACTGTGATTATATAACATAAATCTCTGACTTTAGCCCGCATGCATTCAGACTGAGTCCAGATATGCTGCCAGAAATAAGGCTTATCTCAATATCAGAAACAGCCCTTCTCAGAGTGCGTTTATTTGGCAGCCAAAATTGAAGAGTATATATTCTTCAAAGAATGTTGTGAAATATTGAATGACATAAATAATCATGGCTCACAATTTAGAATCTCAAATGAAAGATGGCATTTCCACCAACAACTCGGTCACTTATTACTGTTCTGGCACCTTTGGTATTGAATCACTTGTGAGAGGAGGCTCGGCTGGCTCACAACAGCCACTCTCAAAAGTGTCCTGATACTTGAAATTAAACTTTCCTATTCCTGTTCCTTAGCTGATGAGGTTTGAAATGCCCCATGCTGCAATTCGATTCAACTTCTAGTGAAATGCAAACACCGGCACTTTGAATTGTGAAGTTAAAGTTGTGAAAATAGTTTTCATTACAGCCAACTTCAGCAACTGTGATTTGAATACCAGCCACTCACTTAGAGCATATGCATCTTTAAGTCTGCTCATTATATATTTAAACTGCTGGAAGGCTGTGTTAAAAGAGCTGTGCATTGTTTTAAAACCTTTGGATCACTTACAGCCCCTTCCTTTAGTCCTTTCTCTTCAAAGTTTACTACCGAAAACTAATGAGCAAAATAACACAAGTGTGGGAACATCTTGCACTTCATCATGCTGGTTATAAAATAATTGTTTATGAAAATCTTCAGAGAGAAATTTATAATATTATCTACATTGCTTTAACGTCTTACGTTAATATATTGTTTGAATTAAAGGATTTTTATAAGCGATATAAAAAACAACTTTTAGTAAAACTCAAAGAAAATTTCAGAATTCCCTAACTGCTACAGTGCTGCCAGGGGGCACTAAGACATTATCTGTAAGATATCTATTGGCAAGTGAGAACATTTCTTAGAAACATAAATGACTTATGCAATATTTATTATTTTAATACTACTTTTTATGATATACCTAGCAACCTTGAATCCATAATATGGTACATTTGAGGTGAAATACATAAACTGTGAGAATCTCTATCATCAGTTTGCTTATAGGGTCAGTAAGTTAATGATGGCAGCACTGCCTGTGGGCCTGGGTTTGAGGAGCAGTGAATCCTTCAAGGTACTACTCAGAGGTAAGCTTCAGGTTTATCATGAGGATTTGAATTACTAGGTGGGCTCATCACTAATTGCCTATGTGAGCAGGTTGTATTGCTCTAGAGATGGCCTTCACAAAAATATGATACTGTATTCATCATGTCTGGGATGCTGGATAGAATTGCACTGGGCACAAGTAGGTCTGTAGCTTAAAATAAATAGGTTTGTTTTAGTGAAAGTAGTAGAATAAAAACAAACTGTCAGCCAATATAGTTTTACAATTCTTCTTCTAAACTAAGGAACCTTAGAGTTAAAATATCTGTTTTAACCAAGCCAGGTGGTTTAGTCACCTCATGATTAAACGCCTTTTATTGCACAGGTTGGCCATGTGGTGGCACTGCAGGTAACAGAACTCTAAGAACCTTGCATCAGTTACAGGTCCTGCCTTACCAGTGTCTCCTTGGCATTTACACTGCCTTTACATGCGTGTCTGCAGGATCTTCTCTAGCAATACATACTATTCTAAATTGGCCAGGTATTAATGAATGTGGGTCCTGCTTGAGTGTGCCCTGCAATGAACTAGAGTCACATTCAGGCTTTGTTCCAGGCTTGTGCCAAATGCAGCTTGAATAGGCCATGTTTTCCTATGATTCTATGAAGGGAAATGTAAGCAAACAAAATGAATGGAATGATAATGTGCCAAAGTTACAAAGCTGGAAGTTCAACTATCATCTTCACCTCTCTGTCCTTGTGATTGACAACCTGCAATGTTTCGTGTCACAGTTTTTCATGTTTGCTATGGCTTGGGGGTCTAGGGTTTTTATTTTCCCGGCATCAAAAAATATACTCTCAAGTGTACCACCGAGCATGATTTGTTTCTGTTAGACCAAAAACAGGACTGGCATTTGGCCAAGAATTAAATCTTTCCTTCTTGACAGAATTCTCTTTTCTGCAATGCTGTAAGAACATAACAGACTTTGAAAAATTAATGATATTGGCTGACTATTTTTCTCCTTTCTTTGTGAATATAGGTTTTTAGTATATAATAACAAATATATACTATATTGTATACTTTAAAGAAAAACAAAAGGTAATTAAACTTTATATCATTATTTTGACCATTGTGACATAAATTAGGCAACATTTAGAGCAAGAAGCTGCGTGGTTAAATTTCAGCTGATTCAAAGAATTCCTGGGTCTTTCTGTCCCTGAAAAATGGTGTATCTATTTGTGTAACATGGTTACAGAGTGTTTTATCCTGCAAAACTGAGAAGAGATGTTACTTAGAGCAGTGTTCCACAAATGTGCTTTTGATATTACTTTTAAACTTATCTTAGAAAATGCAAATTAGTATAAAATAAGACAGTAGTACAAATAACACTGCATCCTAAACAGAAGCTCTTACTTCACTTTTCATTCATGTCACATCAATCATCAAGTGGATGCTTTAGTAAAAACAAAAAAAAGAAGCAAGTAAAATCTTAAATAATCTTAAGAATACTAATCTTTTTTTCTGTGAATGAAACATCCAAGTCTCTTGTACATTCCAAAGAAAACTAAAACAAACTCACAGAAACAACTTCTCTATGACACATTGACAATAAAATAGCAAAAATGCTTGGTTGTTGATTATGTGACGTTTATGTGTTCTTCCCTGGGTAAGTTTCCCTCCGACACCCCAAAAATGTACATATTAAGTTAATTATCATTTCTAAATCTGCCCCTATATGTGTATGGGCACATACATCCATGAATGGGCCCTCAATAGACCAGCACTCCATCCTTAGGTTATTCCTGCTTTGCACCTGATGTTTGATGGGGTTGCTTTTCACATCTCAAATCTGAGATTGTTGTATTATGTTAAAAATATGTTTAGGTAAACAGGAAGAGACCAGTTTCTGATTCAAAATTGAATAAAATGATTAGAATATGAAAATTAATGAAATGGTTAGACTAAAAACCAGAAGATACAGTGATGTACCATGTTTGGAAACCATTAAATATAGGATCAGCAAAGTGTGGAAAAATAAATATAAATGCTTTATAAAGTTGTTTGATTTTGAAAATTAAAAATTAACTAGTTTTCTGTATACTGTACTATATAAACCATATATAGTACAGTATACAAAATATGTAAACTTTATAGACAGATATACAGTAGCTATACATCTGTGCTCATTCACACACACCATTATATATATATATATATATATATATATATATATATATATATATATATATATATATACACTATAACAGATTAAGAAGTGCCTAATTTCTAATATTCTCAACTGAATTACAGTAAAGAGCATTTATATGAAATGAAAACACAAAAAACAAACCATTTAAATTCTTCTTATTATAATGCTTATCAGCAAAGAATGAGAAGTGTAATTTATGTCTTCACCAAGGAAACCTGATTGATTATTGATTTTTAAAGGTTCTACGAGTCATGGCTTGCAGCCACTGCTTGCTATTTTATCATGATAGCATGTGTGCTATGACCGTGTCCTTTCCTCTCATGACAACCATATTGAAAACTACACCCAGTGTCTTACAGCACTGCTGTTATTAGTGAGTGCCACCCTTTCAATGACTAACAGATTTTGAAAGTAGTTTGCCTTACACCCTACATGCCACATTGTTTTGGTACTTTTGGTCTCTTTTTAATTTTTTTTTTTTGGACTTTACATTTCTTTTTTCAGTTAAGAGTTTTGGAAATGGTAACAAGATGCATATGTCAGTATGTGATATGACAGGTATATAATTATCATCATCATTATGTTAAGGGTTTTCTCTATATAGCATCATGACTAATGTAAATATAATAAAATGATTTTTATATAGCTCATTTCAAGGAAAGTAATCATCTGATAATCACCTGTTGTGTCTTCATTTTCTTATCACACACTTTTTTTATATATAATTTTAGACTTAATTACAGTTTTCTTACCATTATACCCAATTAGGTTACAAGGTGATATATGAATTGCACCTTTTTTCCTTTCATGATGTAACATCACCTTATAAACCTCAGTCAAGCTCACATCCATGAGGCCACAGTTAACGGAGGATATCTTCCTTCAAAAATACCTGGTATAATGAAAACTTTATATTTGTTCCATTACCATAAATCAATTCCTTTATCCAAAAAAGTTATCATATTTATAAAATGCAGTATATCTTCTGGAAAGCATTAATGAGATGTATAAAAAATCTGACCTTCAGTGTGCCACTTAAGCTTTACAAGTTCAACTGCTACTCAAATTCAATTGCTCTTTTAACGTAGACAATTTTAACGTTTTTTTTTACATTCCTTCGCGTATTATGGCTTCCTAATGATAGTTTAAACTACCAACAAGATTTATACCTGTAAATGAAGACCTCAGGTGAAAGGCGACAAAGCGGCCCCCGATGAACGAGTGCATTAACCCTCTTTAAGGAGACTCCCTCAGACACTGACAAACGCACGCATGTACACGGAGGTGGAAGCCTTATATAATAAATCATAGCCTTCGAAAAAAAAAGTTTGACCTTGGCGAATGACAGCAACATCAATTATAACGCAGCATGCAACTTTAGGTCCATGTAGATATTTTCTCTTACATAATCAGGAACAAATCGAACGTATGCATTGAATGCATTGCCGTTTTAAAAAAAGAAAGAAGGTTAGAATAGCTGCACGAGCGGAATCGATTTAATTTTCAGCAGCAAAAAAGGCCAGATGTCCGTATACGTAATAAAGAAAATGTATACATATAAACCAAAACTTTGACTTTGCGAAGAGGAAATTAAAACGGGGTCGAAACTGAGTGTTTTAATTATGTCTGCGCATGAAGCCATACATACGCAATGGCTTAAACTTTTCAAACCCCTTAAAGTAAGGGGTGAGAAAAAGCTTCATTTTACCAATACAATTCGAATGAGATCTAGCATTCGGAATCCGTTTTTTATAAAACTACCACACGGACCTACCTTTCACATTGAACATAACTGTTTGCAATACAATCAAGGTGCACAGCACCTAAAGCGCATCAGCTTTTGGAAGGCTTGTTTGAAATCTTCGTTAAACACGGTGTAAATAATGGGGTTAATTAAAGAGTTCAGATAGCCTAACCAGGTGAAAAAGTCGAAGAGCAGAGGATGAAACCAACAGGCGTCCTCGCAGATAGCCAGCACTAAAGTTAAAATAAAGAAGGGCAACCAGCAGACGATGTACGCTCCCAAAATGATACCTAAAGTTTTAGTGGCTTTTCTCTCCCGAGCCGCGCTTATCCTCTTTTTTTCAAGAAGTGCATCAGAAACCGTGACTTTAACGTGGTTGAGATAAACCGGGGAGCCCGTTTCAGCCTCTTGACTCCTGCCATTTAAAGATGTTGTCGAGGCGACCGAGGCAGGGGAGTCGGTGAGCAGATGCGCGGAGGTGAGTCTTTTACCTGTCTTTTTGGGCAACTGTTTCAAGATTCGCGATTTGACTTCCGCGTAGATCTTCCCATAGAGGACTATTAGAAGAAATGTGGGAAGGTAGAATGCCCCAAAAGTGGAGTACAGGGTGTAAAGGATGTGATCGCTGTTCACCAGGCAGGAGCTGATTTCCCCCTCTGCCTTAGCTTGTCGCCAGAACAAAGGTGGTATCGATATGGAGATTGATATGACCCAGGCGACTGCAATCATCAGCCCTGCTCTGGCAGGAGTCCTTTTTTTGGAATATTCAACAGCGTCCGTAATAGCCCAGTAACGGTCTAAGGCAATAACACACAAATGGAGTATTGATGCGGTACAACAGGTAATATCTGAGGAGAGCCAGATGTCGCATACTATCTGTCCTAAAGTCCATGTACCACTCACGGTGTAAATTGTACTGATGGGCATTACTAAAATAGACACCAGAAGGTCTGTCACTGCCAGAGAGGCGATCAGAAAGTTTGCGGGAGTATGCAGCTTCCTGGTTCTGTATATAGTGATGATTACAAATCCGTTAGACAATACGGTTGCGAGTGTTATCAGGGAGAGCGTTATTGCCAAGCTAGCCTGGAAGGCAATGTCTCTTTCTGAAGCTGTATCCTTACTGTTGTAATTCCCTCCAGTGACATTACCTGAGTTATTTGTCCAAGATTGATATAATTCATATATGGGCTCAAACTGATCCGATCGCTCCATACCTGGAAAAGAGGACGGTACGAGATGCAGCGTCGTCTTCCCAGTTAAATTATTGATCAAATAACAACATCCATGCGTCCCAAAGAACTTTTGGAAAGCTGAAATCCATTCCCAGACATATAGATATGGCGTTGTGACTTTACGCAACATGAGCGAATCTCATGAGTGAGCATTTAAAAGTCAGTAGCGGACAATCCGTTGTTTTTTCTCGAAGTGGACTGTAAAAAAAAATAGCTGTCTTGGAAATCGGGCTCCAAATAAAACTTTTCACCCAAGTTGTTAAAGGACGCATTGCTGGGAGTGCGGGGCTGGAGAGCAGTCTGCAGCACAGACTTTGGTACGGCTCGGTGCTACTCATCGTCCTGCTTTACCGCTGGCCCCCAGGTATCCTTCTTTGGAGTTTTTAATCATCGTTCCAAAACTTAAAATACATTAACTGAGCGCTTATCGCATCGTAGGTTATTATGCATTAGTGATTTTTGTTAGGTGCAATTAAAAGGAGAGGCTTAAAAGGCTAGAAAAGCCATGCGCTGCACCGTCTGTCCAAATTTCTGAAGGCGTGCTTGTTTGAGCGATAATACTCCTTTTTATTTAACCGATTGCCTTGCTTATCTACAGACTCGAATCCTCTTCCGCACATAAAGAAAATTCCATTCGCTTCGTCCATGGTTAGATTTATATGCCCCCACCCCCAGACTCTCTCTCTCTCTCTTTCTCTCTCTCACTCTCTCGTCTGTCTCTCAGCCCCCCACCCTCTTTATTTCTGAAAATTAGATTAATCGGCACAGATCCTACAGAAGACACGACGGGAATCAAAACGAAGTGTAAGCGTTATTTAAAAGAACATTTTATTATATACTAAAATACAATTTCCTAAATGCAATTTCTAAGTTACCTTCTGTTTACTTGTGAGATGCGCATGTAACCACTTGATCCCATTCTCATTCAGCATTTTTATCATTTTTGTGCAAGGAATGATTTTTTTTTTACTTTGAAAGCAGAATCGCCGATGCTACTGTATACGGGGCCATTCTCCCTATATACTGTAAAGATACTCCATTGTCCTCCCACAACTCAAAGACGTGGAAAAGCACTGTGCGCGACCGACACGCGGTTCAAGGTTCGACTCTGCCTTGAGTCCACAGCTATGGACACAGCTTCCAACTCACGAACCCAGAATTGGATTAAACAAAGGCCGACTGATGAATGGACTTTATTTACTGTGTATAAAAATTAGAAAACACAGACCCTCAAACTGCAAGGTAAAATGTGTGACATAGAAAACCAGAGTGGCAATGTTATTAGCGGTACTTGAGATTCAGAAAACCTTACATATGTGTTTAAATAAATGAATAAATAACGGTTAGCAAGGTGGATCCGTGGTAAAGACTTATGCCTCCCAATCGATGGACCGTGTCGAGTTTTCATGGTCTCTCCGTGTTCTCGTGCGTCTTCATATATTACTTTACGTTTTGCTCCACGTGCCACAAACGTACGGGTTAGAGGAGTCACCCTGGATTGCGTGTGTGTGTGTTACAGTGACTGTGCTCTTTCAGAATGTCCTTCGTCCGCCTGATTACGGATTTGCGCCCATTTCTAGTGAGTTAAACTCCGGTTTTCCGCGACCTTGCAATGAAAAAGGGCGATCCAGAGAACTGACTGACTAATAAACATACGCAACCTTTGAAACTGCGGTGTATATTATTTGTCAGAAAATGACGCAGGCACCGCATTTATTTAACGCAGTCGTCAACTGTGAAATAAGAGAAGCCGAAAAACGTTGTTTTCAGCCTTCTGATTAAAGTGATCAATAAGGGGAATAAACATGTTCTGCTGGTGAAGTGTATATAATGAATCAATGCCTAAATGCACACAACTACTTATAAAGATGTATTCCTATCCAAAGCTAATTTCTTTATTTGCCTCACAAAACATATTTTGACGTTTAATGCCCAATCTATTCAGTTTTCCTTTTGTTACAGTGGAAATTTCAATCAGTACATAAAATATTAATTTCATAATATTATAAAAGAGGCTCTAGGGGTGCTAAATTTATAGAAAGACTAAAACAGAAACCGGGCCCCGATAATGTTGGCATGAACGTGTGATTCCCGTATGCCCTCAAAGCCGTGCGTCATTAATGTATTAGGGAGTCTAAACTATAACTCGATGTCAGTACGCTGCATGAAGCACTGGCGCACCTTATAGATTTCATTCCTTGTGCTGCTGGAATAGGCTCCGGCTTCCCGTAATATTGAATAATAAAAAACAGAAAAATCGCTATGAATCTTTTTGCTTCCTTTTATCCTTTGAAAACAAAACTGTCACAGTTTAAGGTGTTTTAAGGATGGTGCAAAATGAGGAGAGAAACGCAGGGCATGAATGGCACAGTGGTTACCTCTGCTGCCTCACGGCTTCAATGGCCAGGTTAGGTATGAAGCGCTGCTTGTATTTTCCAGTTCGCCCTTGGCGGCACACCCTTGGTACGAGTGCATGTCTGACAGGCGTCCGTTCACAGGCTGCTTCCCATTTTGAAAAAAAAAAGATAGGATATGCTCCGGCTCTCTGCGTGTCCCATGGGGGATTAAAAAATGGATGGGAGTGTGATGTCATTATACCACGAGAAACGCATCTTGATTGGATTCAAATGTCGACTTCCTAGTTTTTGGACGTTTTTATGTACCTCGAGCAGGATATGACTTCATTCGTGATGATCTATGTCGGAGTGAGAGACACGAATCGGCTAAAATCAGAATGGAAACTGACATTGTAAAATCCTGTCAACCAACTGATTTTGATCAAAGTCTCTATAGTCGAGTTTTGCTCTAGTGAAGATTTTTGCGGTTTTATTTTTGTGCGCAATAGTGGTATAACAGCGGCACGTGTGGGCAAAACGGAATGATTCTTCCTTTTCGTTCAACATTATAAAAGGTTTCCCTCCGTATTTAAAAGATAATTGTATGTAGGGGAAATAGTTTTGATTACACATCACCTTTTATATTAATCAGATTTTTGGTCATTTTTGTTCAATCAGAATTGCACCAATTTTTTCCATCTTATGGGCAACACAGATTTTTCTTCCCAAGAACTTTTGGGTTTATGGTATTTGGCCTGCTTACCACCTTTCCATTTTACTATCACTGTTTTAGTACAATCGTATGTTTTTGTGTTGTCCTCTCACACTCTAAGTACAACTAGAACTGGAGCGTCTGTGGTGATCTAGAAGAAGTAGCAAAATAGTTATTTAGAGTGAGCCACAGAGGCACTGTTTGATTCCCAAAACAGCCATCCACATGAAGGTTACAGAAAGAACATTTTGTTTATTCAGACCCATAACAAGTTCCATATGAAAAGATAATTGCAAATTTGTGAAATAACAATGAGTTCCTAATTTTAAAAGGACACTTGCGGCATACAAAAACTCCGACTAAGTTTGGGTTTTCTTCATCTGTTAGTATCATGTTCTAAGTTACTATTCATTACAATTTCCTTTTTAGGAACCTTTTCAAAGACCAAAGAACCAGGTTCAAATGTAAAGAACCTGTCCTAGAATTAAATAGTTCTTTGTCAAGCAATGGGTTTACAACAGACCAGTAACAGACCAAACCAAAGCATCATTAATGAACCATTCAATTTTCGAGTGTAGGGTTAAAGCTCAGATGTATAAAGAACCAATGTTTCATTTGAGAATGGGACAGCCAAGAGTCACATTGCATTAAAGAGAACTGGCCACTCCGTAAGTGTTTGGTTCAAGGAGGAGGATGAGGAGGTTAGGAGCATGTGCTGATAAATGATAAACCACCTCAGGATCCCAGATTAGGGATTCAGATGAAATGAAACCGTGTGAGGTATTTTTATGGTGGCTGGAGTGCCAATTCTGCCATCAATCCCCAAGTTTTCCCTGCAGGTTGGAGGGCCTACATGCAGGGCTGGATGCATGTTAATGTCATACCCAGGGCGGAGCAATTGCAGGTTAAGGGCTTTTCTCAGGAACCCAACAGAGTAGAGTCACTTCTGGTGTTTATTGGATTTGAACTGGCAACCTTCTGATTACCTATGTAGATCCCTAGCCTCAGAGCCACCATTCGGCCCCAGGGTTCCAGGTCAGAAAACATCTTTGCCTTTTTTTCATGTAAAGCTTGAACTGATCAAAACATTATGTAAAGGTAATGAATAAGGAAGGTGAAGGATTTTTATATTTCAAGCATATGTTACCAGTAATAACTGATGTCAAGATTAAGAACATATTTTTGTTGATCCAAAAATCAGACATGTCATCAATGACAAGAGGTTCAAAGATCTGCTAGCTGAGCCAAGGGGAAAATACAGCAAAGGTATTCAAGAGTATTTTTGAGAATTTTCTTGACAACTAGAGAGCACCAAGGTTCATCCAGCTATCTGACAGCATGCTTCAAGCAGGAGCGGACTGGGTCTCAAAACCCAATTCTTTGGGCATCCTTAGGGCATCCTTCAATGAGTAAGGTGACGAGGTCGGCCCACACGGCCCATTATTCATTGTAATTTTCTTAAAATTTGTGATGAGTATGCGGCTCGCTATTTGCTATGAGCCTATGATATGAACTCTATCTAAACTGTTGCTAAACTTAATCTGTACACTGTTGTTTAGACACAACTTAAAATTTGACGACATGCTTAGAAATAAAATTTAATGAAAAATACAAATTTAGTAACATGGCTTACACATTATTAGAGTGCATGTCAAATGTCAAAGTCAAGTCCAAGTGCCAGTACCCTAGTAGGTATTAGTACCTTTGAACAGATCCACAAGGTTTCTGCACTTTGAAGCACTTTCTGCCAGTTTTTTTTTCTTTCGATCACATTTTTTCTGAGCCACACCTTTTCTCCTCGTCTGTTTTGCTTCATCCATATTTGGCAACAGACGCTGAATGGCTAAAATGAACGACAATGATACAAGGTCAAACGAGGACGAGGTCACGAGGGGGCGTTAATAGAACTTTGCTTAATTCAATGCCAAATAATTACCCATATAGGCAGTTACGCGGCCTAAAGCAAAGTAAGTGATACAGGTATGAAACCAATTATTTTCAACTCGATAATCAAACTGCTCATTTACAATGGAATAAATTATAACCAAGGTTATAATGAAAACCTCACATGATTGAAATGTAACATTAACTTAACGATAAACTATAAATGTTCCATCCTAATATGAAAAATTCCTATCCTGTGCTTTATAACTTTATTTAATCATACTAATAATTGCAGCTGAAAACCATTAATTATTGCTCATGACGGTGACCAGAGAACAATAAAATGCATAATACATAATCTAAACTAATTATTAGTACCGAAGAATTTAAATACTAGATATGAGATAAAATTAAATTGCAATAATGTATATGCTAACCAAAATGTAGCAGTATTAAAACAGAAAATGGCTAAAGTCAGTTTTGACAAAATGTTTCGCTGCAACGTTGTGTACTGACAACTAAAACAACTTGATGATGTAATACGGTATACTGTATTATATAGGACTATATAAATCACAGTACTAGACAGATAATGTTTAGTAGTTTAGAAAATTAATTTTAATGTCAAACAGTAACCAGTACATAAAATTTATTTTGTGAAACAGCCGGCCCATGGCCAGAGCAGAGTCCGCGGTCCCACCAGGCATTGCCCAAATGCCCTAATGGCCAGTCCATCCCCTGGCTTCAAGCATACATAACCATAAAGTGCAACATTCCACCAAAGATTTGTTTTCTGCATTCACACTTGGATAACTTCTTCTGATCGAAAGCTCCATCGTAGATAAGGGATGCTCTTACGATAAAGGTGTATGAGGGTGTGAGATACACAAAACAGTGCAAACATTGCTTCAGAATAGTTTGGGTATTACTGTGTGGTCACGTAGGCAGAATACATAGGAAACAAAAAGGCAGTGTGCTCTATGGTTACTCTCTCTGGTGGGCGTTAGCATATCATAACCTCTTGGACCAACAGCGTGAGTTTTCCACATTCAACTTATACGACCAACATTATAAAATACAACAACAACATTTATTTATATGCACATTTTCATATAAAAAGTAGCTCAAAGTGCTTTACATAATGAAGAAAAGAAAAATAAAAGACAAAATAAGAAATTAAAATAAGACAACATTAATTAACATAGAAAAGAGTAAGGTCCGATAGCCAGGGGGGACAGAAAAAACAAAAAAAAACTCCAGACGACAGGAGGAAAAAATGAAATCTGCAGGGGTTCCAGGCCACAAGACCGCCCAGTCCCATCTGGGCATTCTACCTAACATAAATGAAATAGTCCTCTTTGTTTTTAGGGTTCTCACGGAAGGACTTGATGATGATGGTCATGCAGACTTCTGGCTTTTAATCCATCACTGTTGGAACATCACGGTGCTTTGAGTAGATGGTGGAAAAGGACACCGGAAAAGGAAACAGAAGAGAGAGTAGGAGTTAGTACAGATTTTAGAGCCTCCATGAATAGTTATTATAATGAATTGGATATACAGAGTATCAGGATTAAATTACAGTGAAGTTATGAGAAGGCCATGTTAAAATAATGTGTTTTCAGCAGTTTTTTTTAAAGTGCTCCACTGTATTAGCCTGGCGAATTCCTATTGGCAGGCTATTCCAGATTTTAGGTGCATAACAGCAGAAGGCCGCCTCACCACTTCTTTTAAGTTTTGCTCTTGGAATTCTAAGGAGACACTCATTTGAGGATCTGAGGTTATGATTTGGAATACAGTAATCCCTCGCTATATCACGCTTCGCCTTTCGCGGCTTCACTCCATCACGGATTTTATATGTAAGCATATTTAAATATATATCGCGGATTTTTCGCTGCTTCGCGGGTTTCTGAGGACAATGGGTCTTTCATTTCTGGTACATGCTTCCTCAGTTGGTTTGCCCAGTTGATTTCATACAAGGGACGCTATTGGCAGATGGCTGAGAAGCTACCCAGCTTACTTTTCTCTGTCTCTTGCGCTGACTTTCTCTGATCCTGACGTAGGGGGTGTGAGCAGGGGGGCTGTTCGCACACCTAGACGATATGGACGCTCGTCTAAAAATGCTGAAAGATTATCTTCACGTTGCTATCTTTTGTGCAGCTGCTTCCTGAAACGACATGCTGAACGGTGCTTCGCATACTTAAAAGCACGAAGGGCACGTATTGATTTTTTTATCTGTCTCTCTCTATCTCTCTCTCTCTCTCTCTCTCTCTGCTCCTGACGGAGGGGGTGTGAGCTGCCGCCTTCAACAGCTTTGTGCCGCGGTGCTTCGCATACTTAAAAGCAAAACAGCCCTATTGATTTGTTTGCTTTTCTCTATCTCTCTGACTCCTTCTCTATCTTCTCTATCTATCTGCTCCTGACGCGCACTCCTTTGAAGAGGAAGATATGTTTGCATTCTTTTAATTGTGAGACTGAACTGTCATCTCTGTCTTGTCATGGAGCACAGTTTAAACTTTTGAAAAAGAGACAAATGTTTGTTTGCAGTGTTTGAATAACGTTCCTGTCTCTCTACAACCTCCTGTGTTTCTGCGCAAATCTGTGACCCAAGCATGACAATATAAAAATAACCATATAAACATATGGTTTCTACTTCGCGGATTTTCTTATTTCGCGGGTGGCTCTGGAACGCAACCCCCGTGATGGAGGAGGGATTACTGTATAAGATGTCAGATATTCCGATATATAAGATGGGGCGAGATTATTTAAGGCTTTATAAACCATAAGCAGAATTTTAAAGTCATTCCTGAATGACACAGGTAACCAGTGTAGTGACATCAAAACTGGAGAAATGTGCTCGGATTTTCTTTTCCTGGTTAGGATTCTAACACCTGCATTCTGCACTAGTTGCAAATGATTTATGTCTTTTTTGGGTATTCCTGAGAGGATTGCGTTACAGTAATCTAGTCGACTGAAAACAAATGCATGAACTAATTTCTCAGCATCTTTCAATGATATAAGAGGTCTAACTTTTGCTATGTTTAAGTGAAAAAATGCTGTCCTAGTGATTTGATTAATATGCGATTTAAAATTCAGATTACAGTCAACAGTTACCCCTAAGCTTTTTTCCTCCTTCTTGACTTTTAATCCTAATGCATCCAGTTTATTTCTAATAGCCTCATTGTATCCATTTTTGCCAATTATTTCTCTTTATTTAGCTTGAGAAAGTTACTATTCTTCCATTCTGAAATACAAGTCAGACATTGTGTTAGTGAATCAAGAGAATCGGGGTCATCAGGTGCTATTGATAAATACAGCTGCGTGTCATCAGCATAGCTGTGGTAGCTCACATTGTGCCCTGAGATAATCTGACCTAACGGAAGCATGTAGAATGAGAAAATCAGCGGACCCAGGATAGAGCCTTGTGGAACACCATATAGGATATCATGTGTCTTTGAGTTGTAATTACCACAACTAACAAAGAATTTTCTCCCTGCCAGGTAGGATTCAAACCAATTTAAGACACTGCCAGAGAGGCCCACCCATTGACTAAGGCGATTTCTAAGAATATTATGATCAATGGTGTCAAATGCGGCACTCAGATCTAAGAGGATGAGAACAGATAAATGGCCTCTGTCTGCATTTACCTGCAAGTCATTTACTACTTTAACGAGTGCAGTTTCTGTGCTGTGATTTGTTCTAAAACCTGACTGAAATTTATCAAGAATAGCATGTTTATTGAGGTGCTCATTTAACTGCATAATGACTGCCTTCTTTAGAATTTTACTTAAGAAAGGCAGGTTGGAGATACTGGAAATTGTACGGTAAAATCAAGCCCCAACATATCCACAGGAGAACTTAAATGCAAGTATATACAGTAATCTTAATATTTCACAAATCTGTTATTAACTATTTAATGGGTTTTCATTTTCAAAGGATTCCTGCTGCATACAGTAACACAGGTTAAGTCCAGGTTTTCTAAATTTGTTAGTGTTCTGCTAGGTAGCCTACAATACATAAGAAATTACAGTTTTGTTTTTTTTTTTTACACATTAGGAAGTTTTCAAAGCACAAATAAACAACTTCCTATGCAAAGAACACTTTCCAAAATGAAATGGTTCTTTGTCAAGTAATGGCTCCTTGAGGAATCGCACAACCCAGTAAAAAAAGAAAGTGCCATTAAAGCAACATTATTTATAAGAGTGTAGTAAGTGCAATCCATGCACACAAAAGAAAGCAGGACTCCTTAATGTGTGAATATTTAATGTTACCTTATTCAGAACTTAAATAATTTACATCAAACCTCAGTTTTTTTTCTGCAGTTACGGGTGCCTGTGTCTGCATCCAGTATGTCACGTTCTATATTTGACTTAAGTTTCTTGCATTCGCTGAATAGATCTGACATGAGGGGTATGGCCTAGTGTGTTCATAATAAGCTCACGGTCATAATTTTGAACCAGGTCATTTTCTACTGCTAGAAGTATTTGAGCCAGAAGAAAGGCCCATTTTAAAAAGCAGGTTTTCTCACATTTGCCCAAAAAAGCTAACACTTCTTATTTTTACTATTGTAGTTATGATGTTCGCTCCGTTAAAGGCTTTTTTATGAAATTTACACACGTTTATTGCTATCTAACTAACATGAGGTGTTTGTGTCTTGTATTTTTCTATATGTGCAAAATGTTCTCAAATTTGTGCTAAAAAAATGAAATTTTTCTTAATTATAAATGATTTCCTATCCCACTAGAAACTAAATGTAATGGATTCTTTACCCGTGTATTATTAAATTAAGGAAAGTTTTACAATGTTGTTTTCATTTATTTTAAGCATCTTAAACTGCATGATGAAATCTGAATCAAAATTGTAAAAAAAAAAAATATTTGAGCAGATGGCTCTGGTGGCAGTTTTTGGGGTGCCACATTAAATTTAATTGCATTTGTGTACATTGTATAGTATACTGCCTGGTTTTGTGTACATACATAAAATGGCAGCATGGTTTACTTCAAAATTCAGAAATACAAGTCGGTCCCGAAATGAGAAGTGCTGTCTGATGTATTAGTTAACCTACATTTTTCTGCAAGAAGTTTGTCCTCTGTGATGTGAACTAACAATAATAATATGTAAGCTTGTCCATATGCATGATTTTGGTATTTCATCAATGCAATTAGTACAGCTTCAGATTAATGTTTTATAATGGATGATCCAAGTGTAGCATTTATACTAAACCTGTTCCCAGTAGCTCATTTTCGGTAAAAGAATAATTGTATTGATCCTGCCTGTAGTGTAACCTGCATCTAACAGTCCAAGGCTCAGATTTTCCTCATATATGCTATATTTATTCAGTTACTTGTATGTGTAACAAAGTCTTGTAAAATGCAGTATTTTTATGAGATGTCCAGCCATTAATTAATGAATTGCATAACCAGATACATATTACATTGTTAGGTCGTTAACCTAACCATTGTTTTTTTTTTTCAGAAATACAAACTCAAATTATTCCTGTGTTTTTGACATCTGCAAAACCTCTGTATTGTAATAATTTTAAATTCCTCATGGTGATGCATGCTTTTATATGCATTCTATTAACTTTGGAAGTAGGCATGTTTCCTTCCAAACTCACACAGCAGTGTGATGAACATGTTGAGAACACAAAGTAAGAAAGGAAATGATGAAACAGAACACGTTTCTCCAATGGTCCAGGCCACAGCAATTTTGGCCATTGTCCTGTATCCCAAGTAACACTAAATCACCCCCCACCCCTTTCATACCTCTTCTTTCTCTCTTAGTGATGGCTTCTGTTTTGGTTGGCTTTTCTTCCGATTCAACTCCACCATTGGCAGCTTTAAATTCTTCACTGGATTCACTTCTGCACTGATCCAGTTTATCTCTTCCAGGGCACAGGCAGTCTTCTTTTGCTGCATGGATGCCATGTTATAAGTACTTCTAGCAGTCCCTACTGTCCATTTACACACCAGCCCTGAGTATTGCATCAAGTGCCATATCTATAGGATAGTCGTGGTTTTTCCTTGAACGTTGGAGGCACACTTTGTCTGAGCTACCTTCCTCTTCTTCCAAGGCTTCTCTATTTTGTTTAGAGCATCAGTCACCTTTAGCACCTTGGGAGACTAGCACAAGCTTCCTCTTTGTGCACATTACCTAGAAACATGATACCTGAATGTGAGTGTTTACCAGCCCATAGTAGACTTTGCTTTTGTGATCTCTTATGCCCATCTCTTTATTTATCTTGATAGAGTCTAAGTCCCTAACACTCCTTTGAAATTTAGGTACAGTCCTAGTAGGTGAAACATATGAGAGTAAAGGCTTAAAATTAACAGTAACACCGGTAAACTTACAATGTGACTCAATGCAGGTTTTCTTCACCGTTGTTACACTGCCTCAAGAGTACAAGTAAAATAACCCTTAAAGCTGGGGTTCTTAACCTGAGGTCCGTCAACCCCTAGAGGGCCAATGGATGGGTTTCAGGGGGTCTGTGAGGGTCAGATAAAAATTAACATTTATATTCACTACACAGCCTGGTACTGTTGATTTAGAGTAGATGTAGTAATGGTGGTGGTAGTAGTAGTAGTAGTAGTAGTAGTAGTAGATGTTTTTTAATTTGCACAAAAGGATTGTATTTCATAATTATGAGTGGCCATTACTTTGTGCATAAAAAAAGGAGTGTTTTTTTTTTTAGATTGTTTACTTTAAACACACTTTGTGTATGTCATATGTATGAGACAATCAAATCTCGATAAATAAAGCACATTGTATTCATTGCATGCAAAGTTGTGTTTATGTGAATATTTCTGGGGAAGGGGGTCCATAGCTTTCATTAGATTCTTAAAAGGGTCTGTGACTCAAAAAGGTTAAGAATCACTGCCTTAAAGGAAACATACAGATATTTGTGCTTGGTTAGGGGGGTTTGGGGGTGTATTCAGTAAAAGTCGAGGCAGGAATCCGACAACACAAAATGGTGGTGGCTTTTATAGTAATGTTCTGTATGCAACTGGTGTATAAGAAAGAGTTGTCTTTAAGATTTGCAAGCAATAGTAGGAGAGATCGGAGAAGCTTCGCAAACGCAATTTCCTGCGGTGGCTCAACCCAAGAGAAGACAGCACTGAAAGTTACTGTGCATTTATGCATTGTGGCAAACGGCTGGGGGTGCTACCCAGCCGGGACACCCAGAAGGACCAGAGGAGGGATTACACTTCCTCCAGACCACGAGGGGGTGACCTCCCTGGTGGCTTTGGGGACCATGGGAACAGAGCTTAGAAGCTCAACCTTATAGTGGCCTGTGGTCACCGCCAGAGGGTGCCCAGATGCCTGAGGAGCCCTGGCCCTCAGCACTTCCACCACACCCGGAAGTGCTGGGGGGAAGAAGACCAGGGACACCCGGAGTGTTTCCAGGTGCACAGCTGGCACTTCCACCACACCGGGGAGTGTCAGCCTAGTCACTCATTGGGAAGTACCTGGACCACATCCGGGTGGGTTTAAAAGGGGCTGCCTCCCTCCATTCGATGGCTGGAGTCAGGAAGAAGAGACAGAGCTCGGGAGGAGAGGAGAGGAGAGGAGGTGGACTTGAAGAGAGAAAAGGCATTGTGAGGCCTGGACTTTGGGGGGCGAAAGTGGGTTGTGTACACTTGTAATTTAAAAATGTATAATAAACATGTGGTGGTGCTTGAACCTTCGGTGTTTGCCTATCTGTGTCCGGGCTGTTCCCCACAGTATGTTTTAATAACGGTTGGTGAGAACATGTTTTAGCATATCATACTTTAGCACAAACTAAATACAACTGTTGCTATAACAAACATGGTACAAAATGAATGTGCAAAGGTACACTTCCAAGCTGGCCCTGCTACAGCCAGAGAAAATGGTACTGTAGCTCTCAGTCTCCAGTGACTGGCAGTTATAGCTGGCAGCACATCCAAAATTGCATCAACAGAAATCATTTTGTGTTCTCTCTTATCACAGAACAAAATGAAGTCTTTCCGTGCAGCAATTCTTTCAAACTAAAGGCGCGCAATCTCAATGCTTAGTTTACGAATAGTACAAGCTGTCAGTGAAGCATTGATGCATTTCAAGGGCAAAATCACAGTTGGGCCTCACTCTAGTGAAGCATTTGTTAAAAGTTAACAGTGGGTCTACTATCTCACTAAGTAAATAGAATACTAGAGCCAATAGGGAGCTTGGGATTCTACAGAAAGCAAATCTTAATGCAGCCTTACAAAATCAAATTGTTCGCTATAGATTAAATACCCTTATATTTGAAACATATGATTGAACATATTAAAAAGAATGGTAGCCATAACTTAAAATATCTAAGCTTTAGCATTGTGTTTAATTAGGGATTCTCCAACTTTCAGATTATTTTCATAAATAATGGATAAATCTGGAATACCCACTACAGTTTAAACACAGTATCTTTAGGCATGAGTGTTACCACCCTGCCTTTCACCTTGATGGTGTAAGAGTGAATTGCTCCTTTTGGCAAGTAAGTGGCTTGAGTCAAGACGAAGAACTGTATAGACCAATACTTAAGACCATGGATTAAAGCAAAAGATAATTACCAACCAACTCTGACTCTACATAGCGTAGCTGTGTAATTTCAAAATGTACTAGAAATGTATTATGCAATAGAATCTCTTTAAGTAATGAGAGAGAAACTTGCAATACAGTCACACATGAGTTGAGATGAGGTCAAGTGGATCTGAGTTCTTTGAAGAGAAGAAATAAGGGAATTAAAAGTTGGAATGCAATTAAAACTAAGATTGCCATTTCACCATGTGGTGGAATTTTTCAGTGGAATGTAATATGTTTTGCACGCAGGGGACCCTGACACTTGTCCTAGAGTTGACCATAAAAGGAGAAATGAATCCAGACCAAGGAAATGAGTATATACAGAAGTGTGTATAAGGGACCTATCTCAGTCTAATAACATCTGTCAAGGTAAGCAGATGGCATGTAGACAACAGTCTTGAATGACTCGGTGGGGTGAAATTTAAGTAAAATAGGATTTTAAGATGACATAAAGTAATACCATATACTTCACAGGGGGCAAAACCCAAATTTAAGCCTAAATAAAACTTTAAATAAAATGCATTTCCTTCACATGAGACCATGGTGTCCAAACATGATCTTAAAGGGGTCAGGATATGGTAATGACTGTGACAGCAATGCAGCTATAATGATCAGAAGAGGCAGAAAAGAAACCATCCAAAATAGAATTTGGTATGGATAATTTTTTTTTTTTTTTACTGTTGGGTGCTAATATTTTTGAGCAGTATATATTTTCATCTTCATTCTCTTCAGCTTTTTCCACTTCTATGTGGGGTCTATGTTTTATGGTTTTTGGCATGATTTTAAGGCAGGATGGCTTTCCTGATGCCATCCCCTCTCTATTTATCATGTGCGTATGTAATATATATATATATATATATATATATATATATATATATATATATATATATATATGGGATTGATTTTATATATTCCGACGCTGACTTTGTATAATCAGGTTTTGGTGTTATATATTCATGTTATATATATATTAGTGACCACTAGCCTCAGTTAATCTTCAGGTATCTCAATCTGTCCAGTTAGGAAGCATAAGCGATATGCGAATCAACTTCCCTTGCTTTGGTGCAATTGAAAGTAACAACAGGTGCACTGGAGAGGCAACAGCAAGACAACCACCTAAAAGAGAATGATTCTGCAGTTCTGGCCACAGATTCTTGCTCTCTCCTTATTCTCCCTAACTGATTCTTCTCTAGTTTTGCTAGTGTTCTTCTCACTACTGGTAACATGAGGTGGTACTTGCAGCCAGTTCAGGTTGCACAGGTAGTCCATCTCCTCCAGGAGATGTCACAAGAAGATTTGCTTTGTTCAACAGCACAGTTTCCAGAGCATGGAGGAGATACCAGAAGGAGAGCTGGACAGGGCCGTAGAAGGGCATCAGGTCAACAGCAGGACCAGTATATGTTCAGAAAGAAAAGGATAAGGCAGGTGAAGTTCCATCACAGTGTAAACTGGCCTCAAGTTCACAGTATGGCCTGCCAGAGACTGACCTGAAACAGACGGGCTAAGGAACAGGTCAGCCAGGACCTGATGATGCAACATCGGCTCCAGCTGAGAGCAAAAGTGGAATCGAAACGAAAAGCGGGTAAGGCGAATTCGTCAATTCCAGGACAATTACTGAAACTGAGCATGGCCTTTTTATCCCTGCTGTCCGCTACAACTAATACCCCCATGAATCATCCTCTTGTTTCCTGCCAAATTGAAAGTGGTTATTGAAAGTCAGTTTTACATTTGTAATTTTCTGGATGAAACAGAAAAATCTAAGCTAAGAAGACTGATCCTGACATCCGTTTGAAACATGATCATGAGTCATATTGTGTCCTGGCAAGGCAAAGAAGATTGTGCTTGCAAATTGGTCCATTTGCAATACGACATTTGCCATAACTATATACATTCTATTTCCTTTTCGGCCACTATTTTGTTCAATTATTATATTGAAATTTCTTCAGCTGAATATACTGTTATGTATGTACATTTTGGCAACCACAAAATTACTAGTGTTTTGGTTTTTTTTTCCCACATTATTCCCTTGGTTTATTGAGATAATGTATGATAGCACATGCCCAATACATTCTCCATGGGAATTGTTTATCATCATTCCCTAGGTTTATAATATTGGGACTGTTTAAGGTCATATCCTAGGTTTATTCATTTGGCCTGTAATATCATAAGATCTTTCAATTTTAACCTTTCATACACCGCTGCTGGAGTTGTTAATTTTGTTCTGGACATGCTCTGTCTCGGCATGTCAAAGGAACGGGACTTCGTGCAGTGTGGTCTATCCTCACTTGGGGAGGAAAAATAGGTGGAGGGGCAATGATATTTCTTATTTATCCTTTCTACCCCAATAAGTGTAGGTGCCAACATAATAATAGGCACCATAGCCATAACACCTGCACTGTAAACCCGAACAAGTTAGCAAAACTAAAAAAAAAAAAAGAGGCAATAAGTTGCCACAAAAAATGTAAGTTTAACTTAAATTGTAAATTTTTTTCAAACTTATTTTTTTGAGTAAGTGACTTGTAATATTTTAACTCCATCCATCCATCCATTTTCCAACCCGCTGAATCCAAACACAGGGTCACGGGGGTCTGCTGGAGCCAATCCCAGCCAACACAGGGCACAAGGCAGGAACCAATCCCGGGCAGGGTGCCAACCCACTGCAGTATTTTAACTCCGGTTAAATTAAATTACTGCATATTTATACTCAAATATTTTAGTAATATGTAATAATAATTAAAATGTTATTCTCAGATCAAATTAAGAAAGTGTAACTTAAAAATTTTAAGTTAACTTGAAATTGGCAATGCTTTTATCTAAAGACAAAATTTTATTAGTTGTAATTACACCTTTAATTAAATAAAACTCAGGCATGTACTGTTGTCATTCAAAAGTTTTATTTGAACATTATTTACTGCACCATTAATAAAATGCTATAATAAAAATACAAAACATACACAGACATAGTGCAACAGGTTACATAAAATAACATAACCTTCTTTAAATTTTAACCCTTTCTATTTCTTATGGCTACCTCTACATCAGTGTCAGATCAAATGCTCTGGATTACAGGATTTTAGTGTTCCCAATTGTGCCATTATGCTACAGATTCTAACAATTTTCAGACTGAAGGACAATTTAATACGTGTACATCTTAGATTTCCTCTCATCTCATTAAGAATATTGGATTTGAAATTGTCTTTTCAAGTTAAGAAACTGTAAAATGACACCAACAAAGAACTAGTCTACAGGCAGCCATGAAGTAGTGCATGTTATTTGTAAAGCTTAATATAAATTGCTACATTACATATTGAATGAACATATTGTTTATTAACATATTCAATTCTTTCAAGTTGAACAAAAAAGTGAGCTCAGTACACTGATTCAAACTCAACATTTGTGGTGAGACTGAGTGAAACAGGCAACATTTAACAACTATTGTGTCTCAGTATATTACATATCAAACGAAGTGCCAAAAGTGCAATTTTTCAATACAATTCTCTAAAGGCTAGACATCAATATTGTTTACACTTTCTCAGATCAGATTCTAGGTATATACCATCAAATCATTCTTGAGTCTGCAGTCTGGGTGACAATTTTCCATCTTCCAAACTAAGCAAAATCTTTTGAAAGAATTCAAAAGTGTTTGTCAGTCCTTTGGGATAACTATGATGTAGAGCATATATGAGACTGAACATTACAACAACAGCATCCACAAACCTGGGAAGGGTAATTACAACTTCACTTTCAATAACAACCAAGAATTTTTCAGATTGGTAGTGAACTGGACTGCTGGTGTTGTCACTGTTCACTGAAATAAGGGCCATAGGTGCATTCACAAGCTCTGCCTCATCAATATCCTGAAAGAAATGGAAACACAGTTCTTTCACAATCAATAACTTAAAAGAATACACAATCACAAGCAGGAAGTTTAAAGTCTAAATTATGTGATATAAGTTTATAACCAACCTTGCATGTTCTCAAAAATCCAGAGCAATCCTCTCACAGAAACACAGGAAGTGCATGGAGAACAGTTGTGTGTATATCATGTAATTCCTAAAGCGAACAGAATTACATTTTATTGTATAAATTAAGTTCATAAAATAAACACCAGCTAAGACTGTCTAAAGTGAAAGTATAACATAAACTAAACTGAAGTAAGAATTAGGCTGTCTTAGTTTTTCATTCAAACTGTGTTCAAAATATGGTGACTAAACCAAACCCTGCATTGTGATCCAAACAATATTACCCCCTTAGCAGCAGCAAATAAAGGTGTGGTCAATGACCTAACCCCGAAACATCCTAACCATTATGTGGGCCATGAAATACACATGTAGTGATATTCTGTAAAAAGACAAGTAGCCAATGATTTAGCACTTTACTCAAAATAAGATACATACTGGAACAGCATTCCACAACAGTAATAACACACATACAAGTTTGCTAATTAAAAAGCTCATATTTCACTTCTGTAACTTTTGAAATAGGCAGTGTAGTACCTGTTCGTCATGGCCTTTCAAAATATCAGCCAAAGAATCTGCAATCTTTCCAATCTTTTGGATGCCTTCTGCCTAAACAAGGTCATCAAGTGTGGGATGTGACGATCAAGCTCTGCATAGAATATGTTGCGCAGGTTCTGGTTTGTGATCCGCTGGAATTCTGCATATACCTAAGTAAACAGTAATAGAACATCAGTACATATCAATTCAATATAAATATTATTTACACTGAATGTGACATATAAGCACCAGAGCATCATTGAAACAACAGATAAACCACTTTACCTCAGACTCTATGCGCAGAACAGGCCAGAGGTCCAGGATCTCTTTCACTGGTGGGCTGGATTGGATGATGGCCTGTTGTCTCAGGGAAAATGTGGTCTGCATCATCCTTCCAAGCAGAGGTAGATTTCTCTCTTTTCTCTTTTGTTATAACATTAATAATTGACAAAATTAAACAGATTCTGATTTTAAAATTTAGTTATTTTTAAAATGTATCAATGTAATCAAATTTATCAAACCTTTTCACGGAAGTACTGGCAGCTCTGTGACTCAGCTGAACATGAGTTTATTCTGTTTTAATGATTTTTAAAACAGTTTTTGCAATGTTTTCAACTGCACCTCACTGAAATACATAAAATATTGAAATTACCTCAATACAGCATTCAATCCATACCTTTAAATACCATTACTGCTGTAATAGCCACACCTTCATTTCAGATCTTAAAAATACATAAACGGTTAGCAGGATCCACTTCAGTTCGCATCGGAACTTCTCAAAATGCACGCTCCACTTCCAACAAGTATTTAGAAAAAGTAGGAAAAAAAGAAGAAAATCAATGAGTTTTCGCGCTTTCAAGAATGACACCACACCACCTCGCCACTAACATCTAGTGCATGTCATTAAGAAGTGCCCTTTGAAAGTCACAGCATGTTGCTGGTAATAAACCACTTCTCGATAACCATAAAGAAACTTTGAACTACTAGTTGCATTAGCGTTATAATGTAATACTAGGGTGCTGTACCGTGTTAGCCATTATGAATGTAGAGAAAAGCCAAGCAAAATGACACCTTTTATTGGCTAACTAGAAAGATTACAATATGCAAGCTTTCGAGGCAACTCAGGCCCCTTCTTCAGGCAAGATGTGTCTTGCCTGAAGAAGGGGCCTGAGTAGCCTCGAAAGCTTGCATATTGTAATCTTTTTAGTTAGCCAATAAAAGGTGTCATTTTGCTTGGCTTTTCTCTACGTTATAATGTAACTAATGAGATACCGTTAAAATGACAGAGTAATTTGCAATAGCCATAAATTAGCGGAGTTTGTTGGCTGTTCATCCACACTTCTTCATTTTGTCTTTTTTTTTTTCTACCACAGAAATAACATGGAGCTATTGCAACGACAAGGTCATTGGATAAAGACACATAAATTCAGTTTTACACACTGGACTCCTACATATCAACAAACTAACAAGACTATGGTTATTTTGTTTAGTTTATATTATATATTATTCCGATAAATATTTACTCAGCGTTTTTCCGTCTTTCTTTCCCACATAGCAGTGGTGGAGGCACATAGAACAGACGTAATAATGCAGACACATTTATGTCATAACTCGAATTCACAGTGACAGTGACTTTATAATTTTGAGTATTAGGTACTTAATCCAATACTAAGTAACAAATAAATTAAGTTTACAAAACTCAAAATTATATTGCCAGTTAGAACAACATTAAATTTTTAAGTTAGTGGAACTTTTAAGAAAGATTTAAGTTTACAGAACTTAAGAGAATTAAGTTATTTGGACTGCAGGGTTTACAATGTGGCAAAAATATGAAATCTAGGTCAAGGCTATCATGTAACAATGTAATATCTTAAGACTACAATATGTCAGCAAATGTTCAGAAGCAATGTCTCTATGACCAAACCGTGAACTTTGTGAGCGTGAATGTCAAAGTTCTCAATCTTGAATTAAAGACAAAAAAAGGTCTAAATACCAAGACAGTATTTTTACAGGAGATTCATTTAATAGGTAAGGACCAGTTTTGGCTGCAAATCTACAAAGAAAACTAGGTGTGTGGGAATCTCAATACACAGAACAATTCCATTTGTAGTATCAGACATAATATCTGATCCTGAAGGGCGATCTGGTATGGTGTTGTCAATTTATGTAATACTAAAGTAATTTTGATAAATATTTGAGCACTCAACATGGATGGTAAAGATTTCATCCAAAATGTATTTGCATTTCCTATTCCTAATGTGAACACTCATAAAATTTACAATGGCCAGAGGCTTTAATTGTGCTTTAAATCCAGACCTGGGGCCTCATGTATAACGCCGTGCGTAGAACTCACACTATAACATGGCGTAAGCACAAAAGCGGGATTGTGCGTACGCACAGAAAAATCCAGATGCAGGAATCTGTGCGCACGCATACTTTCACGTTCTTCTACTACATAAATCCCGATTTGCGTGAAAAGTAACGCACGTGCACGCGCCTTCTGTCCCGCCCCAACTCCTCCCAGAATTACGCCTCTTTGAATATGCAAATCGATATAAATAGCCTTCTGTGAAAAGACAATGGGAAAAGCACGGGAGAAAATATAAGAATTTCAGCGAATACCAAGTGGAGGCAAAGGAAAAACGTACTATTTGTTGGTTTAAACAGTGGTATAATCAACAAAAGAAAGCTGATCGAGTGACAGTGTGTCGGAGAAACTCGAAGGCTCAACTTCACAAAGTCGCACAGTGCCCGAAATAAAAAAGAAATCACATATCAAAGTCGCCGTGAAAAAGCGAGTCGTAGCCCACCGTCTGAGTGTCATATGAAAGCTTATTAGGGTACAGACAAAAAAAAAGGCACACAGTGGGGAAAAAAGCACGAAATGTCAACTTTAATCTCGAAATTTCCACTTTAATCACGTAGTTTATTTTGCCATTAAAGTAGAACATCTTAAACTTCATCTTAAAATCGTTTAATTTACTAGTTTCTCAAATCCTATTGTAACTAAAGTGGCATGTTAAATGCTTTGTTCTGTATTTGATCTTCTATGTGCTCTATGTGTATGAATCACTACCTGCTTTTTAAACGGGCTTTCTCTTTCTCCGACAGGACACATACTCCATTACATTCTTGATATTACAGCTCTCTGAATAATTAAAATACTGAGATGTATACGTGATATCTTTTTCATGATGATAGGAATGAAAGCATGTTATTAAACATGGGAACACGGTGGCGCAGTGCTTGTTCATGTCTCACGCAAGAGGCTTGCTGCGCCATGCGCAACCTTCAGTTAAATAATTTATCACAGCAGTACTGTCTCTTTCAAACGTACTAACCTCCAATTCCTGTCCTTACTTTTCTTTCTCCAAAAACTCAATCGCCACACAATAAGCTATGTAATAGACGTGAAGCCATCTGTAAGCTTAGAACTTCGATTCTTCAAAACTTTTAAGGAACATTGAAATATCTTAGTAGTACATGTTTAATTATTATATCCGTCTATCTTTCCAGTGTCGCGTCAGCACCAGCAATAATACAGCGCAAGGCAGGAACAATTACTGAACTAGCTAGCGCTGCGGCACCGTGTCCTCACATGTTTAATTATTAACAATACATCCATCCATCCATCCATTTTCCAACCCGCTGAATCCGAACACAGGGTCACGGGGCCTGCTGGAGCCAATCCCAGCCAACACAGGGCACAAGGCAGGAAACAATCCTGGGCAGGGTGCCAACCCACCGCAGTATTAACAATACAGATTATTTAAATGAAGTTAAAGTTTTATCTGTATAATATAATCAACATGTTTTGCTGCATTTCGTCTTAGAAATGAATACCGTCATCACATGTAAATATGCGCTTTATAAAGTGGCGCAGGTTGTGCAATATTATAACTGTAGTGCAAGTTTACAGTGAGGTGATTGTACTTATAAGTAAACAATTATATAAGGAGCAGTTGATGGACTGATTTAGTGTTTAGAGTTCTTGGGATGAAACTGTTTCTAAACCGCGAAGTCCGTACAGGGACTAAAGCGTTTGCTGTGGCTCAGGCAGCATCTGCTTCATGCTGTGTACCGATAATTCTCTTTCCAATCAGCTGCTGCTGTGATTTCCCACTCAGATACAGTAATATAAATACTCTGAGTGGTGCAGTGAGAGTAATGTGGAAAAAGATGATCTGCTGTGGCAACCCTTAACGGGAGCAGCTGAAAGAAGATGCAGTGAGAGTTACAACGCTAAAGCAGTTATGGTATTTGGAATACTATGGCTATTCCCTGGACCATTATATTGCTACAGGTTAATTACAATCAGATGCATTACACTAATAAACAATATGCAGTTAATTTCAGTGTATTTATAAAGCCACGCCAGGAATGTGGATTTAAGAAAGAGAGTGATCACACAGGAACAGTAGCACTGCTTTGACACTGGGTGCCGCCAGTCTGCAAAACCGGGCGGAGAAATTGCGTACGCCAAGGAATGAGTTACCGTGGAAATGTGCGTGGCTTTACGCCAAGTTTAGGTTTTATACATCGCGATTTGAGCGTGGAAAGGTTCGTACGCAACATTTCTGTGCGTACGCACCGTTTATACATGAGGCCCCTGGATAGGTCTTCAACTACAGTTTTGATAACATCTAATACTACAAAAATTAATTACAGTTTTGTAATGTATTACAAATTATCAGACCCATGGGGATTTTTAAATCCAAACCTAAGAGCATATTCCTTCTTCCTCACCAGTGCATCATTGTTACTCAAGAAATGATTATTTCTTCATAGACTTCTTCTATGCGGTGGTGTGCTGGGGAGGCAGCATTAAGAAGAAAGACACCTCACGCCTGGACAAACTGGTGAGGAAGGCAGGCTCTATTGTTGGCATGGAGCTGGACAGTTTAACATCTGTGGCAGAGCGACGGGCGCTCAGCAGGCTCCTATCAATTATGGAGAATCCACTGCATCCACTAAATAGTATCATCTCCAGACAGAAGAGCAGCTTCAGCAACAGACTGCTGTCACTGTCCTGCTCCACTGACAGATTGAGGAGATCGTTCCTCCCCCAAACTATGCGACTCTTCCACCTGGGGGGGGTAAACGTTAACATTTAACATTATACAAAGTTATTGTGTGTTTTTTACCTGCATTATTATCAATCTTTAATTTAATATTGTTTATTGTATCAGTATGCTGCTGGAGAATGTGAATTTCCCATTGGGATTAATAAAGTATCTATCTATCTATCTATCTATCTATCTATCTATCTATCTATCTAGGCAATAATTTTTAGCCCATTATCAAATCTTGTAAGTATGACGCTGTTGTTACAGTATGTCTGACCATACCACTCTGATCATGGAGCTTAAACCACTGTCCTACACACTCATCTCGTAGCTGGCGTCTTAACTCCCGTCCTTAGCTGATGAGAACTGTACAGAATTTATATGCAAGCAAGTTGATTTTTTTCTAGAGACAAATGCATCCTCCAAGGTCTCTGCAGGATATAGTATTTCTACTATAGTCTGACTACTGTCTACCTGGGAGGCCTGATATCCCAAGAGGGAAGTTGTACATTGGATATCAAGAGAAGAATCAGACTAGCTTCTCTAGTATTTGGAAAACTGAACAAATTGTGGAAATCCAAGAATATAGCAATTAGTACAAAAGTAACGATGTATGAAACATTGGTTATTCCAGTTTTGTTGTTCAGATCAGAATGCTGGTGCCTACAAAAGGAAGATGAAAGAAGAATAGAAGTCACAGAAATGAGCTAGCTACGGAGGCTTCCTGAAGTAACTAGAATGTACCGAATAAGAAACAGACTACAGCAGGAACAAACACTAAGTGAACAAATTTCCAAGCAATGACTTCTGTGGTTTGGACATGCCAACAGAATGGACGGTGTGAGGGATGGCTGGCCGAATATTCCGGTCCACACCTCCAGGCCGCTAGATAGAGTCCTCCCAGCAGCATGGAAGGTCCCCAAATTCCACCAGGGCATTATGGACGGTGTCGTTTTTATAAACAACCCTGCTGGATACCATGGGGACCACCAGGAGCCGCTGTAGGGAGGCTTACAGAGTGCTACGTGCCCTATAACACGGAAGTGTGTCATGATCACATGACCAGAAGAAACGACGTGCTTCCGGGTTGAAGAAAAGGATCTGACCCAGAAGTGATCAGGAATCATGGACTGTAGGATTGGAACCACTTCCGGGTCAGGGAATATAAAAGGACGATGGGAAATCCCAGAAGTTGAGCTGAGCTGGGTGGAAGGGTGGCAACGCGTCTGGGATTGTTTATTGATTGGATTATTGTTTATTAATTATATGAGTATTGTGGAGTGTAGCTGCTTTGTGCACGTTAGATATAATAATAAATATTCATCTTTGGATTTTACCTGGTGTCTGATGTGTGGTCTGAGGGTTCAAGGGGTCACGGAGACCTTAAACTGTCACAACGGAAGATGACTACCACAAAGAGTCATGCACTGCCACATAATGGGAAGAACATTTGGAGGTCGACCACAAAAACACTGGACTGATAACATCATTGAAGACCTTGAATCACGGCACATTAGTCTGTGGCAAGCAGTTGATTTAACAGCGGACAGGGCTAGGTGGCGACATTTGGTGACCTCATCGTCGGCGACAAGCTGATGGAAGGGAGGGGAAAAAAAAAGTCTGCCATAACACTTGGCTTTCTCCCCAACAGCACTTAGACTACAAATAATGAATGAGTACTGTACCAAAATGAACATGCAAACTGCATTACAGATGTGCCATATGCATTACCTGTGTTGTGGAAAATACTTCATAAATAAAAAAAAAAATGTCTTGGGTCATCGCTATAAATGAAATCCATGGACATCATTTATTTACACCAATAGGTGGTGGCTACCAATGAGTACTCGGATAAAAGGTGCATTCTAGCAATGCCCCTCTCCCATTAAATAACATTTAAAGGTCCCAAAATAGTTGATCATTAAAAGTCTTGCCTAAACATTTGATTTACAGAATAAGATTTCTTATATGTAAACTGTCATCACAGAAAAAATAATACCTTTAATTGTGATCTCATTTCATAATATAAAGTTTGCTGGTACAAAATAAATCAGCACATAACAGACAAAAAGTTTCAAGCACTTTTTTCTTTTCCCTTGCACCTGCAACTTCTAGCAACATCAGAAAATAAGAACAGCCAAGAAAAACACAAATAGAAAAATGAGTATGCAGTTCCTTGCTTTATTATGCAAAATGTTCCAAATGGAACAATTTTGGTAATGGGTGGATAAATTCCGCAATGTTTTGCATTACAGCTGTATAATAAAATCCAAAATGCTATTCTGGCCAGTAAGTCCAGTGTTTATAACCAAAAAGGGCACTGTGCTCACCAAATATATTACAGCATTGATCACATTCACATTCAATGCCACATGGCAAAAATGAGCACTGAACAAAGTACCTAAAGTCGCAATATCATAAACGTGATTCTAAATATTTAATTGCATTCTATACTGATTTTATTATTTTCTTTCCATTAAAGTGACACTAAATTTAATGTATAAAGTTCATAATGTATAACTTCATATACGTATATACAATAAACATTTGTAAGTTTTTGTGTATGTCAGGTATGTTATTCTGTGTCATGTGGTTGTGCATTATACTTTATCATGATACGCATAGCAATCACATTATGAAGTCTTCTGCCAATAACCAGCCCTAATCACCACACAAAGCCATTTTGCAGTGGGTGTCACATACATTAATGGGATGATCATGTATAATTTGCAGGAGACATTAGAAAAAAGCCCAAGAGAAAGATTTGAATGTAAAAGTGACAGCCATGTCTTGTACCGCTGTAAATGCGAAATAGTCGTGAAATCTTCACATGAATAATAAAACTACTAAGTGGGCAGAATAAAGGATCTTGAGCCTTCTAACAAACTGAACATTAAACTTTATTGGAATGTGCGACAGAATAACCTAACTGATATGGTCAGAAGCCCTCACTGGGTCAAGTGAAAGAGGGGCAGTGGTACAAGGTAAACATCTGGCTGTATCAGTAATATAAAAGAGACCCCACCAAATAGACAGTCTGATTGGGGTGTATGAATTTTATTAACAAAATATGGAGGGACCTTTTAAATTAGAGCTCATTAATCTGTTTTAGAATAAGTGTGAGTAAGGGCAATTTAATTTACATTTTTGTGCAGTATTAAGCATTCGGAATGATTTAAAATTCATTCCGAAAACTGGAGAGAAATTCAGGAGAGAGACAGACAGTCTGTGGACCTTCTTGTGCTCATAAAGTCAAAAGCTTCTTTACATTTAGTCACCGAGGAGGGTTCTAACAAAAGGCTTTTTTTCTCAGTGAATTTAAGTTTTAAGATTACAAGAAGAGGATAAATTAATACTTTTTTTTCCCCTTTTGTGACTTTGAGTTTTGATTTTGACCCTCTTATTTTTTAGCATCTGAATTGAAAGTCCAGGCCACTCTCTTTGAAATAAGGGTGACAAGACCTTATAGACTTGGGGCCCACCAGATGATAAACTAGTTTAACCCTTTAAACTTAGACTCATTTTTTGTTGTTTTCTGCTACATTTAACTGGCTATAACATAATCATCCTGCATTCAATATTAATGTTCTACCTCTTAAAATCAAGGTCAGGCATTTCTCTTTCAGAATTTTTACAGACTGAGAATTAGTTAAGTAGTACACATTTGTTACATCAGAATAAGATGCAAAATTCCATAATGTTTTCACCAACAAATGCACTTTGAATGTTATTATTATTTCCATAGATGTTGGAATAAGCTTGGCATAGTCAATGTGTCAGGAACATCCAAAAACTTTTATAAAATATCCACATGTCAAGTTTTACTGTTTTGAAGCAGCACAAAAACATGATTATTTTTCTCTGCTTTTACTGTTTTCAAATTAATATTAATGGCATACATATCCATTATTGAAAACCTATGGGTTTTGTTTGTTGTGTATCATTTTGAAGGGCTGATCTCACTCTGTCAGAATATATATTAGTTGGTGTTAACTTTATACTATGTATCCAAATTGCACCACCATCTTTACAAAAAAATGAATGTGGAAAACATAGTAAATTGAATGTGGCATCATCTGAAAGATGAAAAACCCCTATCACTTAACAGATAATAGTTTGTCTGTCAAATTGTATGCAACTGAATCAGGATGTGCAGAAATACTGTGGGTGGTGATAGGTGTTACTATGATGCAGCAAATTAGCCATCTTTGAGAGAAGAAAAAAACTTAGCCACATCATACTGGTGCCTAAGTTTAAGGGGTTAATATCACCTGACTTTACAGTTTATTATACATCTGATTCTGGAACATTACCTGAAAATAATTTTTGGGATAGAGTATGAAGCTACTATAAGTCAGAATCCCCTGAAAAGATAGAGATTGAATATGAAGGTAAGAGAGGAAGTATTTTCGTGCAATGCTTCAGAGGCGGGACACTGGCTGTGTCACTCCATGTGGTAGGAAACTGGTTCAGACCTGTAAGAGCTAGGTCTACTGGAGCAGATAATGTTTGGCATATTGTCATCTTTTGTTTGGAATTTGCATTCTTACTTTTTTATATCCTAGAATAAATGCAAACCTTTATATTTCATGTATTTGAATTATTTCATATGTATTGAGAAGGTAGATGGATACTGTTCTTTTTAATGGTATACTTTGATCCTGAGCCAGAAAAAGAAGCCTGTAGTCTTTTTCATTTCATTTCATTTCATCCCATCCCATGTATATTTGAACTCCAGGAAGAGGAAGAGTTATTAGATTAAGTTAAGTTGAGCAAAGGAAAGAATGACAAGCTGAAATAGAACCAAAGTCATTTAATACCAAGGGAACTACAATTACACAGTTTGTCATATATATAAACTTATTTAATAACTGAATCCATGACAAAAAAATCTAGAGTAGGTATGGCTAGGGTGATCGAGGTTCAAATGCATTACTACAGGTATCAGTATTATTACAGGAAAGAGCACTAGTTGTGGTATTTGATAATGTTATAAAAAGTATTCAGTGTTGATTTGTTAAACATTTATTTAAAATTGCTACAATTAGCATCAAAGCCTGAAATAAACGGAATTAAATAAATGTTTACTGTCAAGAAACAGCAAAAGTTACTTTCACCAACATCTGTCATTCTCTTTTGGTCATATTCTGAACAGTGACTTGGCATACACTACAAATTGTGTTTTTATTATATTCAATTGTGGCTTATTTCTGTTGCACTAAGTAAGAATATGTAGGTGTATGACTGCATTGGCTTTTTCAAAGATGTAAGGTTTAGCATTGATTTAAAAAAAAAAAAAAAAGTTATCAGTTGATTTCAGAGTTTCAAAATATTGTTGCTAAACTTTGTTTTGCATGTGAGCTAAATACCAAGAAACTCTCTAAAAAGGTTGTTTTGGAGTGTTAAAGTTAGTTTAAATTAATTGAGGAAAAAAAGGCTGTACCTGTGGTCTTCGATGATATTCTGCTTTAGCTAGTAAAAAACCTTTTGCAAAAACCTTGTTTTTCTCCCATCATCCCCCAACATTCTCCTGCTGCCTGATGGGAGTTGTAGTCCCTGTCATCAACACTGTTTTTTTTATGTTGCACCCACCATTACAATTCCTCTCCCAATATACCATATAGGCAACAGTAATGCACTTGCAAAATTTTGTGAAAATCGAATTAGCCATTTTTACATTGGGGGGGGGGGGACAAACTGATGAACAAATTATGATTTTATGTTGTATATACACAGTGGATTTAGAAAGTATTCAAATCTCTTTATTTTCTGCATACTTTATTGTGTTGTAGATTTAATTTTAAATATATAAATATACCATTTTTGCCTATCAATGTATACTCAGTAACCAATAATTACAAAGTGAAAACATGTTTTATAAAATGTTTACAAATATATGAATTATCAAATGCTTAAATCTCTCATTTATATAAATATTAGACACTTTGTTGTTGCGCACCATATTGTGGTCAGGTACTTCCTGTTTACTTTAATTATCCTTGGAATGTTTCTAGAACTTTGACTGGAGTCCATCTGTGGCAATTTGAATTGACTGGACATTGTTTAGAAAGACACCCATCTGTGAATATAAGGTCCCACAATTCCCATTCCATGGCAGAACAAAAACCAAGCTATGAAGTCCAAGGAACTCTCTGCAAATCTCCATGATGACATTGTGATAAGGCATAGATCATGACAAGGGTATGAAACCATTTCTAAAGTTTTAAGTGTTTCCAGGAGTACAGTGGAATCAAACAATTGTTAAATGGTAAAGGACTGGAGCCACCAGGACTCTTCTTTGAGTTTGCTGTCTGGTCAAACTGAATAACTGGGCAAGAAGGGCATTGGTCAGGGAGGTGACCAAAAACCTAAATGGTTACTATTGCAGTGCTTCAGAAGTCCTCTGCTGAGATGGAAGAACCAATCAAAAGGACAACCATCACCGCAGCACTCCATCAATCAGGCGTTTATGGTGGAGTGGCTAGATCATTTATTCTTAAATAGAAGGAATATAACAGTTTAAATAGCTCAGAGAGCATAAGGAAAAATGTGCACAGGAAGAGGAAGTGTTAGAAGAGGCAGCAGGCCGTTTTGCAGAGAGGGGATTCTTCTGCGGTCAGAAGAGCAGACAAACACCTTTTGAAGAGAAGTGGGATACAGGGAAAGGTCCAAACATGAACATGTGCTGATATGGTCTGTTGAAAGGACGTTAGACAGAAAGGGGCTAGTGGTGTTCACCTTGGCCCTGAGAAGCTCTAATAAGTTAGTTTGAAGCAGAAAGAACACTGCCATGCAGCAGTGGAAACTTGAGAGACTCAACACCGCACACATTTGGTCGTCTGTGACTGCTTCTGAAGTAGGCAGGCTTTATCATTGAATTTGCCACACTCATTTACTTTTATTTGCTTTCACTTTCTGGCACATTTAAAATTTATATAAGAATTTAAAAGAGTATAATGACAGAATAAAATTTTATTGCCTACTCCATTCACTTGTCTTGTTGCTCTGTCATGCTGTCTGGGGAAATGGAGGAAAGAGAAGACGTCCTCTAATAGAATAAGTGAAGCCCAGTAGCAGTCAATCCTGGGTGAAGTCATACTATAGGCCCAGCTGCAAGTGCATTGCAACTGTGGGCTCTGTCACCATCCAGACCAGGGACCTCTTTTTAAAAACTTTGTGTGGATTTGAGTGTGAAAATATGTGCATGCCAAAAAAACATGAAAAAAAAAAGATTTATAAAACATGGTGTTGGAAAATTTATACACAATTTACTGTCTGTAAATCACAATCACCTTGTAAATGAACACAAGTGAATAGGCCTTGAATGCCATCCTAAAACTCCCATATATGAAGCATGCTATCAACCTTATACATATGCAATCATGATACTGCAGAACTTCATTGGCTGGTAAGCAGCTTCCCACCTGACACACTGAGACACCGTCGCCTGCGTTCAAGAGTATCTGGTTGTGCTCTGCAAGTGAGAGAACAAGACCATGTGCGGCATCCCAGATGACTTGTGTGTTAATGGATATATATATATACAGTATATAATATAGTAGCATTTATTGAATACTAGGACACTTTAAATGAATGATAAACTATGTGAAGAAGTGCAGGTTAAATTGTAATAGATAGATAGATAGATACATCAAAATTAAAGTCTGTTTAACAGGAAATGGTTAATATTTGTGTTTGGAGTTGAAAATTTGACAAAAACTAGGCCTAGATTACAATCATACAATTCACCTAACATCTACAGCATGTGAAAGGAAAAACAGTGTCATCAATTACTAATTCAGGGGGGTTTATCTACCACGTACATAAGAGTGCGTGAAAGCTCACAGTATGTATGTTTTTAATACCAAAAAGCCCTCAATGACACTTGATTCTGTTTATTTTTTAGTATAAACTGCAGAAAAATATGCATTTACAGTTTGACCCTGTTGTTTTCATTGGTATACTGCTGGATTGATGGGACTGTCAGTTCCACTTAACTACAGCTGTAAACTGAGTTTCTAAGAAATGATCAATGAAGGAGTAAACATTAGAAAAGAAATAGTGAATCATAAAGTGTGAGTCATTAAATCTCACTTATAACATATACATAGCGGGTCATTGAAAAACCATGCAGTATGTAGCAATCGGCATATTCCAAATGGAATGCTGAGGAAGACTGATCACTGGAAAGTTTTTCTGAATAGGGGGATCTTAGTAACAGCTTATGAAACCATACTGTACATGTATCATGATATCAGTTCTGAATTATTGATAGCAGCAAAAACATTAAGGCAAAGCGTTTAAACTTTAAACTAATCAACAATTCACATAATTCTTAAGCAAACTCAAAAGCATTAGCAGACAAAGTTTAAATATTAGTAACCAAGTAACAAGCTGTTTTAACATAACAAGCTGTTTCAATTTTGCAAGAAGGGTCCTTTCAGAAAGCTGTCTCTTTCTTTTAAATATCTTAAATGGCACTAAAGTATGTAATTATCTTAATGATGGATATTACAATACACAGCAAAATGAAACAGGAAAAGGACATTAACAAGGCAATGTTTCAGAAAACAAAGTTTTGTACCATCCTTTAACTCACTTCATTTCTCCTGTGTATATTTTAATATCTGAGAATATTTTAATTCCCAATACACTGTTCTAAAGATTTATGGTGCTGTTTCTTCCAGAAAAGTTGCTATGTGTAATACTGAGACATTGATGATGTACAAGGGAAAGACTGGGCGTGACAAAATAAATGTTGGGGCACCAGTCCGGCTGTCCCTGTTTACTTCAAATAATATTAAAGAAAACAAATGCACAATGGCATCAGAATAAAAACAAATCATAGTCTCCTTCACGATTGAGACAAAGTAATTCTGCTCTTTTAGGTAATACAGGAACGCCGTCCCTTTGATTGTTCGGTCATGAAGTGACGCCTCCTTCAGTGTGGTTGGTCGTGCCCTTATTACCCAGGGACCAGAAGGGGCAGAGTCAGTTGCCCTTGCTGCGTAGTCTCCTGGTACTGTGGGGGAAAAGGAAGACAACAAAGTTAGGAGCAGCACCCCCTTTTGGTTCAGAGTCAAACTACATACCTAAGAGAAACTTGGAGGGTGACCATCTGATATACATGCATTACAACTTGCATACTAACATTTTAACAACTTCATAATCCAATTAAGGGTCATGGGATGCTGGAGCCCATCCAGGTAGTGCTGGGCACAAAGCAGAGACTAACTGGACAGGGCAGCAATTGATTGCAGAGCACATACATGCAAACACACACCCACACAGCCATTGTGAGTTGGAGGAATGTAGGAGGAAACCCAATATAGACATTGGAGAACACAACCATGCCTGATATGGATGTAAATTCATGGATACTGTGCCACTGTGGTAAATCTCAAACTACTGGTGTACCTTCCTAATCTGGTTAAAATAAAGGACATTGCAGTGGAGCTAGATGTATTAAGGAGTTAGATAGAAGATGGATAGATAGATACTTTATTAATCCCAAGGGGAAATTCACAATATCACAACTGAGTTGCATAACATCATGAAATTCTCAGCCCTTTCAGTGCTCCACGGTAAATGTCTGACTTGCTGAATGCCAGGCAGCAATTTCAACAGCTGTTTAATGACACTTCTTTCGTACTCTTAAAGAAGGCTTGCTTTCTTGACTTGCAGGATTATTTATTAACATTCTTGCTTTTGTATATTTGTCTTATGTACTTTTAGTAAATGATTAATAATAAACATATTATTGTGAATGAGATGTCAATACTTGTGTGTTTAGACCTAAAGGATTTAAAGGGTTGGGAGAAACGGTGTGTGAACACATTGGAATATTCTGCATTACTGTATGAATGGCTCCAAATATATAATCTGCCTTTACTATTATTATCATTACTTAGATAAAGTCAGCCTGACTAGTTACATGGAATACATACCAATGGAACTTGGCATCTTTATTGAATATACTGTTCACATTTCTGGGACAGAAAGGTTTGTGAACTGTTAGATTCAGTAACTGACAGAATCACCTTTAAGAGTAAAAACATAAAGCAAATGTTTCAAGAAACCCATGCTCAGACCTGCAAAACATTAAGGTAGCACTTTGACTCATTCCTCTTTACACAACTGTTTCCTTTTAAGTTACATTTTAAGAATGACTTACATTAACAACCTGCTTCAGATTACGTTAGAGGATTCAGGTCTGAAGTCGGAAGAATTCCTTCTGGTTAAGCCACTCTGTCTCTGACTTGCTCTTGTGTCGGAGGTTATTGCCATGCTGTATGACCAATCTATCTATTATTATGACTTTGAAGGTGATCAAATCACATTTTGTGAACCTTCCATGCAGGTATAGGAAATTTCAAAGGTTTCATCAACATTTGTGGAGATGGGGGAAGAAACAGGGAGCAGGTTCTTATTTCATTGCCATGACATTCCTCAAAATGTTTCTGGTATATTGGAAGACCAAATAGCAGTACCAGGAAAAACGGTTTATTCTTGATGAAAACAGCCACTTTAGATGGTATTGCGTGACAAGCACTTTATGAAACAGAACATCATAAAATTGATTAATAGAAATATTAATAGAAAAGGAACATAAGCTCTAGCTAACAGACTTTCACAATGAGAGACCAAGTGAGAAAATAAGGAACAAATATACCATACGAAAGATATTGTGGATAAAATAATTTATATTTAAAAGAACAGATATTAAGGTTATGGGTACATGAAACAAACCGTTAAAAAATCTTAGAGATGGAAAGAGCTAAAATGGGATGTTAAAGATGTTTGCCTTTCTCTATCTTAGCAGGAATTTATTTTATTTAGGAATTAAAATGAATTATGTAGATAAAACGGAATTGCCACAAGAAATTAGAAATTGTACTAAAAGCCTATTTTTATATTTCTATCAGTAAGCACAAGTAACAATAAATAAATTATTTAGAGGCCATTGAAAAACAAATAAATTAGTTAGTCATTATAGTTATTTTTAAAGATGTTACTGAAAACTATTATAAATCATTTGAATATTTTTGGAGGTCACTTCATGAGTTGGAGAAGTTCCAAAGGAATGGATGCTGGGAATAATAAAAACCTACTGCATCTCAGCTTTTATTATTTACACAATATTGATATCTGTTATAAAACCAATGGAAAAGATATTATTCTAAATGTTATGGATATTGTTTTTTTAATTCTATATAAATGATGTAGATACAATGCTAAGAAAAACCATTTTGCTACATTCATAGATGATAATAAACTATACTGATTTGCTTATTACCAACTTTATCAATGTATTGTGGCCAAAGAGAATTTTGTAGTTAAACTATATTTACTACTGTTAGCATCAGTTTAAATAAATCTGAAGGTTTTCATGTAAGAAGGAAATTTATCCACATATCCATCACTTTCCTAACCAGTTCATCACTGTGCTTATTTCAGCTCACAAATCAGGAGCCAACCCTAAACAGGATGATAATTCATTACAGGACTCACCCATAATAACTCATGCTAAGTAAAAAAAAATATATATATATTGCTGTCCTGTAATTTACACATTAATGAGAGCAATCAATTGAAAAAATGGGGTCCAACTGTCTACAATGACAGTGTACAGAAGTGATTAAAACACGCAAATCCAATATTGTTGTGCTCACCTACGCTGAAACAGAGTGTTGTGTTTACACAAACAGGACTGTTTAGTTCTGTTTTGTCTAAGAAGGAATCTAGGCACGTAAACATAGAGATTAAGGAGCTGAATGGATCAGGAAATGATGGAATCAAGTTTTTAGGGGCAAGACAAAAGAATTGTCACAAATATAGGCAAAGGACTTCAGCCAAAAAGTCGAAAAGGAATGTCGGCAATCAAAGCCATAACATTATCCAAAAGTTAAAACTCAAAAAGATCAAGTCTTAGCAGTTATAACAGCAACAATTATTTCTGTAGCACATTTTCATACAAAGGATGTAGTTTAATTGTTTTCCAACATTTCAAACTATGTACATGCAAAGAAAACTTAGATAAGAGTAATAATGAATAATATTCTGCAAAAGATAACTTTTGCACACTTACTTAATATAGAGTCCTTAAATATAGACTTGTTTTTTTAAGTTTCTAAATGGCAGTCTGATGATGAGGTTAGTTGCCTGTGTAGGCAGAAAAGAAATGTAAAAAAACTCCAGTTAAACTGGAGAAAAAAACAATCTGTAGGGGTTACAGGCCAAAAGACCATCCATTATTATTAATGACTTTTTGAGCTTGAGGTAATTACCACTCATCTATTTAGAAATAAAAGGAAGACATTGGATCAGAGAGTCCAAATCATCAGGGTCATCAGGTGTTATAGATAAGAAAAGCTACATGTCCCCCGCATAGCTGTGGTAGTTCATCTTGTGTTTTGAGATAATCCAGCCTAAGGGGAGCATGTAGCTTGAAAATAATAGCGGGCCCAGAATGGATTCTTGTGGTATGTCATATAAAATATCATAGACCTCTGAACTACAATCACCACAGCTAACCAGTAATTTCATTTTTGACTTGTTAAATTAGACTGAAACCAATTTAAGACACTACCAGAGAGGCCCACCCTTTGGCTAAGATGATTTATAAGAATACTGTGATCTATGGTGTCAAATGCTGCGCTCAGGTCTAATAGAACAAGAACAGATATGTGACCGGTGTCTGCATTAAGCCGCAAGTCATTTACTACTTTTAACAGTGCATCTTCTGTATTATGATTTGTTCTAAAACCTGACTGAAACCTGTCAAGAATAGTGTTTGTTTAAAGTTATTTAACTGATGGAAAAAATGCTTTTTTTGAATTTTACTTAAAAAAGCAGGTTAGAAATAGGTTTAAAGTTGTCAAAGACAGAGGAGGTGAGATTATTTTTCTTGACCTGAATATGCACATGAAAATTTAAATCCCCTACAATTAGGAACCTGTCGTAATTAGTTATTACTCTGGATACTAAGTATGAGAAATCATCCATAAAGGATGCATTATATTTAAGGGGTCTCTAAATGGTCAATACAAGAGATTGCATCACTCCTTGAATAACTACGGCAAAGTACTCAAAAGACATTAAACTGCAGAGATACCAGTTCTGGTATTTTCATTGGCTCAAGAATTTCCTCGTTAAGCCACTGCCTTTTTTTACCATGCCATACTGAAATAACAAAATTGTAATTCGAAGGTGCTGCTTCAATTAATGCTGCTGCACCGTCACTACTGAGACACATTTTAACAAAGATGCAGTCCATAACTATCACAAGACCTTTTTTTGACAATTTTAATTCACAAAAAGGTTGGAAACAAATAACTGTAAATCACTATCTTTTGCACAGATGGTGTAAAGGCATCACACATCATATCAATCGTATGACTTGTGCCATCAGCATAAACAATATGGTCGTGGTCATGACTGGAAACAAAAAATGGCAATGAAAACTACTGCAATAAAAAAGTGATTCAAAATGGCTGTGATGTGGCTCATTAATAAAATATTAAAATAAAACAAATGTATGGAAACTTTCAAATTAAAAATGAAAAATGATTCCAGATAGTAGACATTGAATCCGTTTAAAGTAAGTAGTGCTTTGGTCAATGCAGTGTATTCTTAAGATACACATACCAGGTAACTGAAGTGTCAGCTGTATATCAACATAGACTTATTATTAGTTTACTGTAAGTTGAACATACTACATACAATTGCTCAGGAGTAACACATTCATGGTGTAGATCAATTCTTTCTTTGCTAGTGGCTTTTTTTTTGATGGTCATTGGAAGATAAAATTTTAAAGGAAACTATTGTTTTAAATTTAAACAGGTCACTAGAGGGAAATATCTTATTTCACCACGTAGCACATCCTGTAAAAAAAGGTAGCTTCAGTCAAATTTGATTGTATTGCTATGATCTGTAATGTTGTGTACCATCACAAATTTCTGGAGGGTGTAGATTAAAAGCAATATAAATTTGAATCATGATTTTACTTTAACCTATTACATACAATATTGACTTTTACAGGCTGGACATTTATGTGGGACATACAATGAATTGAATGTTTTAAGCATCGCACAGAAAAAAATGAGTGAAAAGAAATAATATGTTGAACTATGTACAGTGTCCCAGTGCTTGAAGGTTGGATATACACTGTTACTCAGAAGTAGGTGGCCAATTTTAAATAAATAATCATGCCGCAAGAAGGTTCAGGTGCCAATTGGGCACAGGTGCACATGAGTGTGTTTTATTCCATGGTTATTTTATTCCATGGTTAACTGAGGAGCTGACTGACACATACACATCGCATACACATGCGGAGGCGGGCGGATCAGTTAGGCACCTCAATGATACCATGGAGAGAGCGGCTCCTTGCACCTGCAACCACTTAGGCAGCAGAGGATAAAAGAGCCTGCATGGGACAGAAGGGAGAATTAAAAAAAAAAAAAAAAAAAAAAAAAAGAGAGAGAATGAAAAGAATAAGAAAGAGAGAGGGGAAAGCGGGCAGCTGGGAAAGACGGCCCATGAGAGCGTGAGGCTGATGCTCAGGGCTGCTGTGGTGGATCACTCCCACTGAGCAATTTAGGGATCTGGAGCAACCGGGAGTTGTGTGACTCGCTGTGTAAACCCTGGAAGGCTTGGATTGGGAACATTGTTGAGACCCATGGATAGCAAGGTCCCAAGCCTGGGCTCAGATGGGGATCCCTGCTGGTGAGCCATGGAACCACAGGGACTCTGACCAGTTAAGAAGGATGGCTGTGACCATCGGTTGGGTATCATCTTCTCTTGCAAGGTCTATCAGAATAAGGGGAGGAGACGCCAGGATAAAGAGAAACAACAGGGACTTAATTTTAAAGGACAGATTCCTGCCTGTGAAATTTTAACCTCATTTTAATGGAATATTTATTCGATGGATATTAACTCCACAACCAATTCGTTTTTTTTTAATGGGATTATTTATTTACCAGTAACAGTGCACTGCACGTTATACATTTGACTTGAGCATTCATAGTTTTCATACTCTTTCTCTGTGTGTTTAGAATTTGTTTGCTCAGAGGTTGACACACTTGCTGCTGGCTGAGCAGCTGTTCTCTTCTCCACCCTAGCGGCCCACTTCTTCTCTTGTTTCATCGCCATCTTTTTGCGTTAAAACTGATTTAAGTCAGTGTTTGTATTGCAATTACTTAGTATGTTTTCTTTCATTTTTCACTTAAGCTGGCACTTAAGTCTTCAATCTGCCTCAAGAATGATTTAAGATATGGTAGGTAAAGTGACGGCGAAGGTTGTAGTGATGAGAACGGCTCCCATACGCATGCGCCGCACAGCCGCTGCCAAAAATGTATTCTTCAATAAAATAAAAATAAAAAGAGGAATAGACTTGGAGGTCAATCATCACCCCAAAAGCGGATAGTAGCCATCACATAGAATTATGTGTTCCAAATTTCAAGTCAATACTTCAAATGGTTTGCGAGTTACAGGTGATTTAAAATCCTGGACAGACAAATGGGCAGCCACGGTAGCGTATTATGTATAAAGATTATGGATGGAAGCACTCCACTATGTATTTGGACATTGTTTTGTTTGATTGTTTTAATAAAAGCACTTGAGCACTTTATATACCTACCCCTTGCTATGATTATGTGTCCTCATTTGCCTGCCTCATCCCTTGGTTATGTTACAGGCGGTTCAAGAGGCTCATGGAAGGGACCGGCAGTGTGGAGCTAACCCGAACCATCACAGTCTTGCTCTTTCTTGTCTTTTGTTGTTACTTTTAAATGACAACATATTAGTCAATCAAAGGCAAGGGAGTTGGTCAGAGTGTCGTGGTACACTAAAATTCAATTGTGGATTGGAAGGTAATGGGGTATACTGGTTGCATCACACTTCAAAGCACTGCAGTGTCCACCTCCTGTATGTTCAGACTATGGGGGACTACTTTACTGATAAGAACAAGTTGCTGTCACTCCTGGCTTGTGTTGTACCCAGTGCTTGAAGTGGTCTGGTACACTGTACTGGCCCTTCGCTGTTTCTTCTTTGTGAACTTGAGCATAACGGCAGATAAAAGTATAACTTCTAAGGGGACACTCCAATTGTCCACAATATTACATTTACTATTTCACCACCAAGTGTCTGTCACCTCTCACCCCATCTTCGATGTATATAAGTGCAAACAGCAATCCACAGGGGACAACCCCTGTTCAGATTTGTATATATTTTACACAGTATCGCAAGGAATAAGAAGAAGCTGACAGAACATGAAGTATTGTGTGTACCCAAGGGGTCATCTTGCTAAGCATGTTTACTTACAAGCTTCACAAAAATTTGGACCTTCTTCTTCTCTTGCAGTAGCGGTCTTCATTTGCATAAAGTGGCCGCCCCACTTCTCTGTGTGGTTCCTTCCCTTTTTTCACAGTGCTCAGTGCGATTGTGGTTAAAGCCCACCATCCATCCATCCATCCTCTTCCGCGTATCCAAGATCGGGTTGAGGGGGCAGCAGCTTGAGCAGAGATGCCCAGACTTCCCTCTCTCCGGCCACTTCTTCTTGCTCTTCCGGTGGAATCCCGAGGCGTTCCCAGGCCAGCCGGGAGACATAGTCCCTCCAGCGTGTCCTGGGTCTTCCCCTGGGCCTCCTGCCAGTTAGACGTGCTCAGAACATCTCACCAGGGAGGCGTCCAGGAGGCATCCTAATCAGATGCCCAAGCCACCTCATCCGACTCCTCTCGATGTGGGGGAGCAGCGGCTCTACTCTGAGCCCCTCCTGGATAACTGAGCTTCTCACCCTATCTTTAAGGGAAAGCCCAGACACCCTGCGGAGGAAACTCATTTCAGCCGCTTGTATTTGCGATCTTGTTATTTCGGTCACTACCCATACCTCATGACCATAGGTGAGGGTAGGAGTGTAGATCGACTGGTAAATTGAGAGCTTTGCCTTATGGCTCAGCTCCTTTTTCACCACAACAGACTGATGCAGAGCCCGCATCACTGCGGATACTGCACTGATCCGCCTGTCGATCTCACGCTCCATTCTTCTCTCACTCGTGAACAAAACCCCGAGATACTTGAACTCCTACGCTTGGGGCAGGATCTCGCTACCAACCCTGAGAGGGCACTCCACCCTCTTCCGGCTGAGGACCATGGTCTCGGATTTGGAGGTGCTGATTCCCCACCAGTAAAGCATTATCAATGACAAATACAGGTGCTGGTCATAAAATTAGAATATCATGACAAAGTCGATTTATTTCAGTAATTCCATTCAAAAAGTGAAACTTGTATATTAGATTCATTCATTACACACAGACTGATGTATGTTTATTTCTTTTAATGTTGATGATTATAACTGACAACTAATGAAAGTCCCAAATTCAGTATCTCAGAAAATTAGAATATCAATTAAGACCAATGCAAAAAAAGGATTTTTAGAAATGTTGGCCAACTGAAAGGTATGAACATGAAAAGTATGAGCATGTACAGCACTCAATATTTAGTTGGGGCTCCTTTGGCCTGGATTACTGCAGCAATGCGGCGTGGCATGGAGTCGATCAGTCTGTGGCACTGCTCAGGTCTTATGAGAGCCCATGTTACTCTGATAGTGGCCTTCAGCTCTTCTGAATTGTTGGGTCTGGCGTACTGCATCTTCCTCTTCACAATACCCCATAGATTTTCTATGGGGTTAAGGTCAGGCGAGTTTGCTGGCCAATCAAGAACAGGGATACCATGGTCCTTAAACCAGGTATTGGTAGCTTTGGCACTGTGTGCAGGTGCCAGGTCCTGTTGGAAAATGAAATCTGCATCTCCATAAAGTTCGTCAGCAGCAGGAAGCATGAAGTGCTCTAAAACTTCCTGGTAGACGGCTGCGTTGACCTTGGACCTCAGAAAACACAATGGACCAACACCAGCAGAGAACATGGCACCCCACACCATCACTGACTGTGGAAACTTTACACTGGACCTCACGCAACGTGGATTCTGTGCCTCTCCTCTCTTCCTCCAGACTCTGGGACCTTGATTTCCAAAGGAAATGCAAAATTTACTTTCATCAGAGAACATAACTTTGGACCACTCCACAGCAGTCCAGTCCTTTTTGTCTTTAGCCCAGGCGAGACGCTTCTGACGCTGTCTCTTGTTCAAGAGTGGCTTGACACAAGGAATGCGACAGCTGAAACCCATGTCTTGTATATGTCTGTGCGTGGTAGTTCTTGAAGCACTGACTCCAGCTACAGTCCACTCTTTGTGAATCTCCCCCACATTTTTGAATGGGTTTTGTTTCACAATCCTCTCCAGGGTGCGGTTATCCCTATTGCTTGTACAATTTTTTCTACAACATCTTGTCCTTCCCTTCGCCTCTCTATTAATGTGCTTGGACACAGAGCTCTGTGAACAGCCAGCCTCTTTAGCAATGACCTTTTGTGTCTTGCCCTCCTTTTGCAAGATGTCAATGGTCGTCTTTTGGACAACTGTCAAGTCAGCAGTCTTCCCCATGATTGTGTAGCCTACAGAACTAGACTGAGAGACCATTTAAAGGCTTTTGCAGGTGTTTTGAGTTAATTAGCTGATTAGAGTTTTGCACCAGGTGTCTTCAATATTGAACCTTTTCACAATATTCTAATTTTCCGAGATACTGAATTTGGGACTTTCATTAGTTGTCAGTTATAATCATCAACATTAAAAGAAATAAACATTTGAAATACAGTCTGTGTGTAATGAATGAATCTAATATACAAGTTTCACTTTTTGAATGGAATTACTGAAATCAATCAACTTTGTCATGATATTCTAATTTTATGACCAGCACCTGTATATAGAGAGAAAACAACGTGTTGGCTAATTTTCTTTATCCTGTAACATCACTAAATTTTAATCAAATCTGCCAAGTCATTTTTTACATTGTGGGGTATTTATTTTTCCTATTTTGGGGTGGGTTGCACCTGAGTACTCATTTATTGAAATAGCATTTCTTAATGGATACCTACTGCCCTAGATGTACCATCCTGCCTTATGTTAGCTTTTTAACAATAAAATGACCAATGAGCGTATTCAGGTAAGTCTAATTTGCATTATACAGTATGTGTGTGTATATATAGATAAGGAGATATTAAATATGGTAGTGAAGAATGATATTTTATTTATTTCAGCCTGATGGAAACAGCTCGAGGGGGATCTGCCAGATAATTGTATGCTTTACTTCAAAACCTGCTCACCCCATCAATGAATCTACACATCCTTTATAGTACCAGTCCGTATGAAATGGATGCCATAGTGCTCTTAAAGACTACTGACCGGAAGCCCCCACAGCATACATTATGAACATGTTTGAGAGACCTGTCTTGAAATTAACTGTGGCCCGTATTTGGGGACCATCTCACCCTCCTGCAATTTACCTACCAGCCACATACGTTAAATGATTAGGCTACATTATGATCCAGATACTCCACTGATCCTGATTTCTTTGATTTCTCAAGTACCCTTCACACTATTCAGCCTCTCTAATTGGCCAATAATCTCAAGGTGATACAGAAAGATGTGCCACAAAGTCCTGAATCATAGCAATTGTAAATGACAGCAGCAGTTTGTAAAGCTGCAGGGCTATGTGTTAGAGATGGTGCTCATCTCTCTTTGTCTTCACTCTCTACATACCTGGAATTCAAAATTACTGAGAGAAAGGAATTCATGTTAAACTTTTGGCATGCCTTATAGCACCTGAAGTCAGTCCCCAGGATACCGGCAGAGGTGAAGGTCATGAAGATCTGTAAATACCTAAATATCAAATTGGATTTTAGAGTTAATTCAGTGATACTGTACAAAGCAGGCTCTTCTTTCTGAGGAGGCTCAGGTCCTATGTTGTGTGTGAGTTGCTGTTGGTGATTTGTTGTCTGTTCTACACTGTAGTCTGTTGTGGAGTAATAGCTGCAGATGAACTGATCATGAAGGCCATCTGCATTACAAAACTTCATCAGTAAATGCTGAATACAGTGGATGAAAAGAGTAAGATGGCAAAATTAGAAGCCATTATATCTGATGCTGTCTGTTGTACTATGTGTTGTTATGGAACTCATTCAACCACCACAGAGCATTAGGAGGTTCCTACCAAAACGACGGCTCCTCATCCTCCTCCCATCATGTCTGGTTTTACCCCTTCTAGTGATAGTAGTATATCATTACTCATGCAATAGTTTGCACTGGTCAGTTTAAGAACTATATTGTAGTTGGACATCTCTGTCTATCTATCACTTCAAAAAATAATTACTTTTGTTAGTTTATCAGTGTTGTAATGTCTTTCTTTTAGCCAGATTGTAATATGGTTTAGTTCAAAACACAAATACTGTAGAATCAACTTGCATTCCACCCAAAAACTGAATTCTTCCTTGCACCCACTTTTGCTGGAATAGGTTTTGGTTCTAGGAATTAGAAGGACTAATGAAAAGACCTGATATCAAGAAAAGTGAATTATAGTATGTACTGTGTAACCAAAAGGGATTTCAAAAGCAACATAAGAAAGAGATTCTTTCAAAAAGAAGAAACAGGATTGAATGGATACTAATACATCATAGTCAGTGGTACAGTATTATTTACTGGCTTATTTCTATACATTTGCTTTCAGTTTTAGGAATAAAGGAGTAAAACAATGTTATCTTTTACATTATAAATGATTAGAAATAATACAAATTCCAAATATCTCAATTGTATTTCTTAGAAAAATAAAATATGAAATGGCAGAAAAGCACTAAATATTTACTTATGTGACACTACTGATAACACTGTATCAGATTCTAGCTCAAGGACTTGTGCTTGTTTGCCATATTATACTCAGTTTACCACTGTGATTTTTACCCTATAGTTATAATATAAAACAATAATAATAAAAACAATACAATAGTCCCAGGAGCCTACAAAGGCTACCTTGTGGCAAGCCTGAACCTTACTATATGCATGTTGTTTTTATTAGCTTATAAATTGTGATTGAAAGTAAGCACTCCTACAATATCTATTTAAAAAAAGGCCTTAGAGGTGCTTGTTTCTCTCTGTGAATGGAAGTTATGACTTATTTTAGGAAGAAGCAGGCAATGGAAGAAGCCTGACGATTCATGCATGCCAAAACTGCAAAAAGCAGCTTATAACTAAGGCAGGGTGTCAGACATGGCACCTCAGAAGACAAATGTTTACATTAAACAAATAAACCAATTAAGTGAGAAGGGTTGCCCCATGAGAGGACCCATGGCACTTTTTTTCCCCTTTCATTCGTGTTATGCCTGCAGGCTGAAATCAAAATGATTAGTGACTCCAGAGCTGCCTATGTGCCGCCAGCTCTCCCCAAAGAGTGGCTTCTCCATTATAGTTCCTAACCATTTTCCCCAGCACAGTCATTTTTTTTTTTTAATTTTTATATTTTTAGGATTCCAGTGTTAAGCACCTAATAATGTTTTCGTAATATCATGCAGTGCTGACTTCATAACATTAATATTTGTATTATATTAGAGATAATTATGACAGAGTGTTCAGGTTTACAAATGCCCTCAGCAAGGAAGCACTGACAATTATTCATCAACTTACACAGCATGATGAAAATGTATGCACAGTTTCATATTGTTGATTTAATATTGGGCATACAGTATATAACATATAAGTATAAAATCTAGTTTACCTAAATAAATAAATAAATCTTGCCATTAATATCAATTTTGACTCCTTTTATAGTGATGGATCCGGGAGTGTCAGTGAGCCCCAAACATGACCCAAAAAGGAGTCCCGGTTTCAAATAAAGGAGTGTTTATTTACCACACTACCTCCAAAAAGTGACAAAAGCACAAGCACAGGTTATCTCTCTTTCTTTCCACAATACTCTCTCCTCTCACCACCACACTACCCTCCTGCTCCTCCTGTAGAGTGTTGCTCTATATCTTCCCAGCTCCGACTCGCCTGGATAATGGAGTGTGGTCCCTCTTATTGTGGAGTCAGGAATACTTACGCTCCCAGGGCTACTGCCTGATGGAAGTACTTTGGGGTCTTAAGGAAACCTCATATTCTGGGGAGCACATCTCCCTGCAGCGCCCCCTTTCAGCACCCATGGACCCCAGCAGGGCTGTGCTGCCAGACTATAACTCCCGGCATTCTCCGCTGGTTCCCAAATGGGCACTGACATGGAGGGTTGCTGCCATCTAATGCCCAGCCAATGCGTGTGCCACCTATTAATATATATAATATATATATATATATAATATCTATACTAATAAAAGGCAAAGCCCTCACTGACTGACTGACTGACTCACTCATCACTAATTCTCCAACTTCCTGTGTAGGTAGAAGGCTGAAATTTGGCAGGCTCATTCCTTACAGCTTACTTACAAAAGTTAGGCAGGTTTTATTTCGAAATTCTACGCGTAATGGTTATAACTGGAACATGTTTTTTGTCCATATACTCTAATGGAGGAGGCGGAGTCACGTATCGCGTCATCACGCCTCCTACGTAATCACGTGAACTAAAAACAAGGAAGAGATTTACAGCACGATTCAAATGCGGGAACGAAGGTAAATGACGTTAATTTTTGAGTGTCTTTTAATACTGTGTAAGCATACATATTAACACGTGCAATTAAACGTGTGCATTTATGGGGTGATTTCTCAGGCTTAAAAGCTCGCCTTTTATCAAACGCGGGAACAAAGGTAAATGACGTTGTTGAGTGTCTTTTAATACTGTGTAAGCATACATATTAACACATGTGCAATTAAACGTGTGCATTTACGGGGTGATTTCTCAGGCTTAAAAGCTCGCCTTTTATTAAAAAGGTAAATGCTAACTGTTTTCATTCTGAAGGGCACAAACCACGTTAGATTTCAGCCGTTAAACTCGCAAAAATGTCGGTACACCAGATAAATAAGCGCAACATATTATCAGTTGTATTGTATGCTTACAATACATATAGAAATGTGTTAATCGTTAACTAATAGTATGGGATGGTGTTTTTCAACTCGCGCCTTGATTTAAACGATTCCATGTCTTGGTGGGTTTGCATAGCTTATTGTCAATATCTTTACACCTGTTTTTAAAACTTATTGACTGAAACGGGCTTTCACGAAAAAAGTTAGGGCTTTGCTACAGGATACACCCTCCACAAGTTAAGGAAGTAAAAATAAAAGGTATATATTTCTGTTTTATTTAAACCTTTTAAGTTCGTGTAAGCATACATATTAACACGTGCAATTAAACGTGTGCATTTACGGGGTGATTTCTCAGGCTTAAAAGCTCGCCTTTTATTAAAAAGATAAATGCAAACTGTTTTCATTCTGAAGGGCACAAACCACATTGGATTTCAGCCGTTAAACAAGCAAAAATGTCGGTACACCAGATAAATAAGCGCAACATATTATCAGTTGTATTGTATGCTAACAATACATATAGAAATGTGTTAATCGTTAACTAATACTATGGGATGGTGTTTTTCAACTCGCGCCTTGATTTAAACGATTGCATGTCTTGGTGGGTTTGCGTAGCTTATTGTCAATATCTTTACAGCTCTTTTTAAGACTTAATTTAAAAATGTTTTCTTTTCTTCTTAATAAAAATTTAAAAGCAGTACTTCGCCGGTGCGAAGCGCTCACTTCATTCCCTTACGGGAATCGAACCTCGGACGTCAGCGCTAGAGGCGGAGCCCCTAAAATTGTGCCACGGCGTGTGGTTCGTTTATTTGACAGCATGTAGATCGGGGTAATTACATTCACGGCATTCGTAGTCTGATTCACAATCTGATTGTATGGGTGGTTACCTACCAGGTAACGCTTATGGTTAGCCAGCAAGTCAGCTCGAAGTGATCACTCGAGTAAAGGCAGCTTCACAAAAAAACAGATCCTTAACAAATTGTTATTAGTATATTTTCTCTCAATTTAAAAAGGTTTTCTTTTCTTCTTAATAAAAATTTAAAAGCAGAACTTCGCCGGTGCGAAGCGCGGGGATTTGAGCGACTGACGTATACAGACATATTCATGAGTGCAGGTACTTCGGAAAGAAAGCACCGTGTAAACCTAAAGTTTAAATTAAGTTCATAGACCTACAAAAGGTTGCCATTGACTTCAGGCAAGATTGCTTTTCTCCTGTACAACTATACGTTGCATTCTCAAGAGTGTGCTTGCACAGCTTGGTCATATTACAACCGGAGTGCTGAACTGACAACGTGGTATGCAAACAGAACTATAACAATCGTAAAAAAAGAAAAAAAAAAAAGCGAAGAACCCTTGCATTTAATAAAAAGGCTCCTTCCCTGGCGTTCGTTTATAAAACAGCGGAAAAGCTGTGTTAAGGCTGCTTCACAAAAAAACTGATCCTTAATATAGATATAGATATATATATAGATATAGATATGTATGTATGTATGTCTATATATATATATATATATATATATATATATATATATATATATATATATATGTAAGCTTATAAGTACTGCCTTACTTCTCTTTAAGAAAGGAAGATGTAATGATACTTGATTTAAACGATTCCATGTCTTGCTGGGTTTGCGTAGCTTATTGTCAATATCTTTACACCTGTTTTTAAGACTTATTGACTGAAACGGGCTTTCACGAAAAAAGTTAGGGCTTTGCTACAGGATACACACTCCACAAGTTAAGAAAGTAAAAATAAAGGTGTATATTTCTGTTTTATTTAAACCTTTTAAGTTCGTATGCATAGCCCCATTTGGCTGTTTTAGTTTTTTTTTTTCTTTCTTCAGTAATATTTAATCTCCTTAAAGAAAAAGAACATATGCATTTTACTTTTTTTGTATCTCTTTAGTAATATTTTAGTGTAAAAGGATAACCAGTATTTAAACCTTTTGTTACTTTATAAATTTATTTTACACAATGTTGAAAAATTAATAAGAAAGCTACATATTTTGGCAGCTGCTGCTTTAATTTTCAATGAAATGAAAAAAGCTCTCCAAGAGAAAACCTCAATGAAGAAGAAACAGTTTGCACTATCTAAAAAGGAGAAACTCTCATTTATAAAGGTTTGCTGCAGATGACTTAACTGAAAATAAATGAATAGTTCCTATGTGTATAATACATATTTATCTTTTTTACTTATGCCTTTATTCCAGCAACTTGCAACATCTGAGGTACAATTTGTTACATTACTTTTGTTTTTTGCAGCACAGGCAGGTGAAGTGACTTCCTCAGGGTCACACAGTGGTGTCAGTACCAGGATTTGAACTGACAAGCTCTGGGTTTGCTGAAATATTACTGAATAAAGAAAAAAAACGAAAACAGGCAAATAGGGCTATGCATACAAATGTCCATCCATCCATTATCCAACCCGCTATATCCTAAATACAGGAGCCAATCCCTGCCAACACAGGGCACAAGGCAGGAAACAAACCCCGGACAAGGTGCCAGCCCACCGCAGGGCGCACACACCCACACACACCCACACACCAGGGACAATTTAGAATCGCCAATGCACCTAACCTGCATGTCTTTGGACTGTTGGAGGAAACCGGAGTACCCGGAGGAAACCCAGACAGACACGGGGAGAACATTCAAACTCCACGCAGGGAAGCGAACCCGGGTCTCCTAACTGGCACCTTTCACTGCGCCACCATGCCGCCCGCATACAAACGTAAAAAGTTTAAATAAAACAAATATATACCTTTATTTTTACATTCTTAACTTGTGGAGGGTGTATCCTGTAGCAAAGCCCTAAGTTTTTTAAAGCCCCTTTCAGTCAATAAGCCTTAAAAACAGGTGTAAAGCTAAACTTGCAGCACCGCTATTCAATTACACTTGCCTAACGCCTCTCCTAAGGGGAGATACTGTGGGATCTGGGCATCCGTCAAAGCACCAATCACAGGCCCGATTACAAAGCGGGAAGCTGTGATTTGTCGTCTCCCTCCCATGTAACAATCACAGCCCGTGTTATTACGCACTATGTATGTATGTATATATGTATATATGTATATATGAAGAGGATGGATGGATGGATGGATGTATATGTGTGTGTTTATGTATGTGTGTATATGTATGTGTATATATATATATGTTGATATGTGTATATATATATATATATATGTATATATATGTGGATGTGTATATGTATATACTGTATATATATATATATATGTATATATGTATATATATGTATATGTAGATATGTGTATATATGTATATATATGTTTACATAACCTCTTTAACACACTACTTCTCCGCTGCGAAGCGCGGGTATTTTGCTATATATATAATGTCAATGTATGTATGTATGTATATATGTATGTCTTTGTTTATATATATATGTGCATATGTATATATATGTGTATATATATGTACATATGTATATATATATGTAGATGTGTAAATTTGTATTTGTATATATATGTATATGTAGATATGTGTATATGTAGATATGTACTGTATATGTAAATATATGTTTACATAACCTTTTTAACACACTACTTCTCCGCTGCGAAGCGCGGGTATTTTGCTAGTATATAATATAACAAAGGTGCTATATAGGCGCCCGACCCGACACAGATGGACACAGAGGCACGTATAAACAAACACAAGTTTTATTTTTCTTCACCCATGGGCGCACGTCTTCCCCGTGACCCACAGGCAATACACTGTCCATTAAGCACAATCCCAACACAGCAACAATCCTTTCTCCTTTTTACCACCACTCCTCCTCAAGCTTCGTCTCCTTCCTCCCAACTCTGGCTCCTCAAGTGGTGGTGGCTGGCCCTTTTTATATCCCACCCGGAAGCGTTCCAGGTGCTTGACCACCTGGTCCTAACTGCCCATCCGGGTGGGGCTGAAGATACGTCCAGCTGGGCTGCTGACTCCATGCAGCTCCCCCTAGCGGCCATCCGAGCCCCCAACCAGGCTGTGGAGGACTCCATCTCCCATGGAGCCATGTGAGAGGTTGGGGGATCACTGTCTGCCAGGGAGGCTGCCACCAAGCGTCCCGGGGGAGGTATTGAGCTGCCCATGGTTGCTCCCCCGGAACAGATGCAGAAGGGGCGTCCCTGCCGGGCATGGGACCCGGCTGTCCGCCACAATATATATATACTGTATGTGTATATATATACTGTATGTGTATATATATATATATATATATATATATATATATATATATGTATATATATATATATATGTATATGTGTGTGTGTGTGTGTATGTATACAGTATTTGTTTTGCAAATGTTCCTTGCCCTCAAATGTTTGAGCACAGTTTTCAGGGTTTCTGAGGCCAAGGAATGTAAAGTTGTGTTCAGCTCTATCTTTATTAATAATAAAAATAATAATAATTTTTCATTTATAGTGTTTTTAATGTTGTTATATAAAACTATTCAGATTCTTCCGTAGCCCTGTCTTGCTTCCTCTATGGACCTCACCATGTTGGAGACTGGTTGCTAAGTGCTGCGCTGCTGTGAAATGGTTCTCAGAGGTTACGCGTCATCGGGTCACAGCCATGACGTCTTAAAAAGCCACTGCCACATGTATCTAATCCATCCAAGATTGGATTCCTGAAAGAAAAAAAAATGTACATCATTTTGTATGGTTGTTTTTTGATTCTACTGGTTATGACATTCTTTTCTGGCCTCTGATTTCAGTTTACATCTCGTGTTTCTTATCTCTGGTTTTGTGCACCCTTTTTAGTTTACAATTTACTGCTCTGTTTTATCACTATGATTTTGGCAACACGTACTGTAGTTTGGTATTTAATTGTTTTCCAGGTTATGCCCCCTGCATGATAGGCTCTGCCTTGGGTAGCCCTCTGTGTTGTGATTTAGGCAAAAGACAGAGGCCACAAAAAGTGCAGGGTCTCATCAACTTCATGCCCTCACAGTGGCCATTACAGAACTAAAGAAAAAAAATCTTTAAAACAGCAATTATAACAGATACCTGCAACACAAAACATTTATATTGTCTCATCACCTACCTGCCCTACATATACAAAATATATTTACATTTAGCAAAAAAATTAATTTTATTAAATTAACAAATGAATTGCTATAGGAAACCAAAACAAAATGCTCACCTCACTGTGGAAATTACAGAACTGAGAGCACTGCCATACATACCCTTTTCCCTTAGGAAGGTTTCATTTACATGGCGGGAGCATCTGCATTAACTACCTCTCAGGTCTACAGTGGCACTTCTTCCTATTTAAATTAAAGTTAACAAAATATCTCTGGGCTTTTTAGTCTTTAGATTAAAATAAACCCAAATATAATACTGGATGGCTTTAAATGGAAAAGTACATAACCTCTGTTACACATACATTCTGACTTCTTTGTGCTATCTCCTATTTCAGTTTTCTCTCTAAACTGCTGTAAACTTGTGCAAGCAGTACACCAATCAAGCTAATGCTAAGTGCGCTTCACTTTCTAACTTGGAAAATATGGCCATAGAGAATTCAGAATACTCACTGGCCAAAAAGTGGTAGCACATGGCCCCTTTAGGTACGATTCGGACAACCTTGATATTTTTTTTTCTATGCGTTTTAGCAGGAGGGCAATCACAAATCTCTAGCATATTAGGTGGCAGCACATAGCCTTCTGTCTAGGAGCATTTGGAGTGTTCTATTAACAGCAAACAGCCCTGAAATTTCCTGACAGACCCAATACGACCTGCATAGGACTAAGCAGTCTAAAGATGACAGATGCCACTAGGAGGAGTTCTAGCCTGGTATCCCTGTAACCACCTCTGAACTGGACCTAAACCCAACAGGGAATTTAAAGTCACCTCATGGCAGAAAACACCTGCAAAATGGTTCAAAAGCCCACACAGGTGTCAGGTAGATTTTCTTCTACTTACTTTTCATTTGTATATAGGTATATGCCTGTCACTGTACACATTTGATACATTGCCAAAATATGCCAGAGAAAAAAGACTTCAATGTTTGTTAAAAGCATATTTCTCAAATGTCTTGGAAATACTTTTTCTGTAAATCTTTGAATAATATTTTATTCCCACTTGAATGAAATCCTAATGGGCAATTAGAGACACCACATCGGAGAATGAAAGCGCTTCTTTATGAAGTCTGTAAAATCTCCTGGTGTCCATGTGGGTTCATCTAACAGACCAAAGACATGCTGTTAAATTGTGCGAGAGGATCATTTAGAGCTAGCAGTAGTTAAGTATTTTGGTTTGCAATGCACAGTGAAATATATAAGCATTTGTTTTTCTAATGTCATTATGAGACTACTGAAACAGTAAAGTAAGAAGTGGGATGGTTCAAGAAACTGGCTGATGTAATATTCTTTCAGGCACCTAGTAAGACTTGCTAGTTGGCACATATACAGTTTTTATAACAGAATTCAAGAGATATTGAAGAAAAAGGATATAATGGAGACTTTTATTTTAGGCTTGTTGTGCTCTGTGCTAAAGCACCTCATGTTTTTTAAGCAATCCGATTATGATATATAAGCATTAAGTCAGCACTGTTATGCAAATTCAGCTGTCTATAAATATAACTTTCTACCTGTACTTTTTGACCATTATGACCCTGCTGTAACAGACTGTTGTGATGAGTGTTCAGGCCTCAGGATTTGCTATAAAAGTGAATAAAGGATGCAATGGACAGCTTTTCTCGTGCCTTGTTTCTGACTCAGAGTTTTTTTTTTTTCAAACTTGTCCTAGTAGAGGATAAGTTTGTTTCTTTAATTAATATGTTAATTTCTACCAGTTTATTGGTTATCACTAAAATTGTCACAATATGAGAGATGTGTGAATTTGTGCCTAACTGTTCCCTGCAGTGATCAGTCATTTTAATTGCAAGACTGTGCTCATTGTTGCTAGCATAAGCTCTGGTTCAACAACATCATGCAATGAATAAAGCAGTTCCAAAAACTAGAGGGCTGATTATTTGCTCATTATTCTTAAGCAACCACAGTGAAGTAATTCCTTTAATATAAACCTTGATTTATTAGTGGTTTATTTGTTTGTGGGTTAGGGATATTGAATATTTCAAATATAGTTCAGTAGTGTCTTTTTCACTTCTTAAATTACGAGTGGCCTTTAGCAAGAGCAACACACTACTTTCCAGTCCACTGGTATAAAAAATGTTTAGGAACATTCTTTATTCTGACACTGCGTAGTAATATTTCCAATTTTAATAAAACTGATTTACATGTTATTTAACCAAACACTGTAAAAATGTTAATTTTGCACGGACGTAATATGCGCTATATTGTGAATATGAAGCAATTTTCCATTTGTTCCAATCCAAAAGTTTTTCATGAATTCAATTTAAAGTATACAGCTAGCTGTCCTATTCTTTAGTACTGCTTGAGGCTCTCGTTTGTGAACATTGTAGTCACAAATCTCCTCTTAGTAGAAATTTACAATTTCATCAGTCAGAGAGGTGAACTAATGCAATCTCGGAGGCCTACACAGACTTCACATTTTTGTAGTTTCTGCCGTCCTGTCACCTCAAAAGAAATATGTTTGTGTACTAAGAGTTCATGGGCTACTGATTAATTTTTTTATCACTTTTTTGACTGCAGTGTATTAACACTGCTCCTCTGTACCATAGGAGCAAATCAGTAGAGATCCAGTGAGTCTAATGGGAGGCTTTCGAGATTTACTGTCAACTATGTAATGCATGACAACCGCACCCATGTGTTATTACAAAAGAGCTACAATTCAATACACAAATAAATAAAACATTTATAAAAAAAAATCTACAAAATAAAATGTGTAGCTTTTTACATTTTAAGAAGTTGTTATAATGTTTCATTTTGTATTGCAATCTGTCAAAGTCCAACACATCCTTTAGGCTTCTTGATGCTATTCCTATCCAGGCTTATGTGTAGGTTGTCAAGAACAAACTTGCTCCCCTGACCTGGAGTTAGGATTTGTTCTTGTTATCCCTGGGGTGGGTGAAGCTCAAACTGATTTTTTAAAAATCCATTAAAGAAGTCTACTTTTTGGAATGGTCTTTGTCTGGAATCTCCAAATCCTTACCAGGAGCACAAGGCTTTCAGAAATATGACTGAAAGGATAAATGAGAACACAAGCCCCACAGCGCATCACTGTCACAATGGTAACTGTCTAAGGCTATGCTCATATTACCAGGCTGAAGTGACTCAAATCCTATTTTTTTTTATCATAAACATGACACAAATCTGATGTCTACAGGGGGCTGTGTGGACATAGAAATCCGACCTTTTCAAATCAGATTTGAGTCACTTTCGTATGTGGTCCTAGATTGGTTACATATACACAGCCATGTGACATGAATGAGAATGGTCAGATTGGAATTCATGTGTTTTTCATTCGCCTATACACATGGGCTGAGCCCTGCCGTTATCAGTCAGCACTGGCAGTGTGGAAAAACCACAGTGGAGGAGAGCTACAGCTGTGAAAACAGTCCCAGTCCCACCATTGCTGGCTCCTTTCTCATATCCAAACATCTCTTGGTGCCAGAAATAGTTGAGAAAACAGCAAAAGATTGTCATCTGGATTTTTTTTTAACCACCTTCACTTAATCATGTACAGCTGACAAACTGTTTGCCATCCTCCAGAGCAAAATGCAATGCATACAACTAGCCACTAGCGTGTTCATATTTTGGTTCTAATACCATGAATCGTCTCACAAATGCGACATGTTTTGTTGTTGGTGACGTAGATGACCCAAGGATAAACATATCAATGTGCACATGTGTGCTGTTTTAGAGGACAGATATGTTTACATTATGGTTAGATACAGGTCACTTGTAGCTATGAATGTGAATCGTCAAGATAGGCAAATTGGATTTGAGCAAAAAATCGGAATTGAGCAATGAGGCTTGTGATGTGAACGTAGCCTAAGAGCAATAGTTACAGTGTCATAATTAAACAAACAACCCTTTATATTATATAATTCACTCGTGCAGTGTGACGGTCCGGATTACCTCCACAGTCACTTGAACCATGGACAGTCATGAGCCAAGATGAGCCAGGGCAAATAAGTACACAGGAACAAGCAAAAGGTGGTTAAAAAGTGCTCAAGTGCTTTCATTCTAAACAATAACATGTAAAAAGTGCACTGTAGTCAATAAAGTAAGTAAATAAATAATTCATAAACAGCTGCTCTTCCATTACTACACCATTAAAACCATGCAGTCTTCTCTCTCTCTCTCTCTCTCCCAGCCCAGTGCATCTTCCACTCTCCCCAGCTTACCCTGTTCAGGTCTTGCAGCCAGAAGAGACGCCAGCAGCTACAGCACTTGCCATACTGCCTCCGTCCGCATCTGTCATGACTCTCCAAGCTGGAACCCTCGGTTTCACTCACTTACATCTGGCGCCTACTGGATCCCTAGAAGAACTCACCTTTTATCCCCTGCTTCTTCTAGAGCTCCTATCACCATGCTGGCTCAAGCTTCCTGATTCTGCATTCTTTCTTGTTCTTTTCCTCTTTTCTGTACATTGCTCGGCCAATCTTTATACCTCTGTCAGTGCGGTGTCTCAGTTACAACTTGACAAAGTCAATGAGGGCTTTGGAACCAACCACATACATGTGTAACCACAATCATCCTTAATTTCTCCACCAAACATCTCTGGGCCACCAGATCACACACTCCCACAGACCTGAGCTGCACCGGGTTTTTTTTTAATTTTTTTTTTTATAAACAGCCATTGACCTTAACGTGCTTAACCACATGTAGTGAAAAATAAAGTCTCTTTGTAAATAGAAACAACACAGGTATTTCCATAAATCCTGGACAACAGGAAGGTTAAGTAATTTGCAACAGATTGACATAGCAAGTTGAGAACTGAATCCACAATATTGTCATTTAAAGGCCCATACTTTAGCCTTATATTAACATACACAAACACTTTTACTAAAATATTCGGAATATTTCAGTTTTACTGTATTTGTTAAGGTGGTTAAAGCTAGTTTGGAATATCTTTTGCACATAAAGTTTTAATGCTTTATTATATACCATACTTCAAGAGTATAAGTCATTTTATATTGCCATTTTTATACTTCCATAAAAGTAGGAAAAGCCCAGCAGAGGGCACACCCTCATGGACACGAACAAACCATCACACAAGGCCAATTTCAAAGTTGCCTAGAGCTGGGAAAGAAATATATGACTTTGGAAATTGCATGATTTGCCCTTTAACATGTGTCTGTGTGTTCTTTCTGGATCCATGAAGATATTTTAAAATGTTTTGATGTATTTTCTGAAAATAGCTTAAGGAAGTAACTGAACTGAGATCTTTTTACAGTTTTGAAAAACTTACTCGAATGCCAAGCCTCATCACTATCTGTATAAAGTTTGCGTGATTTCCCAGTGTCTGCATGTCTTAGAGATTTAAGTGTGGCATTTTGAATTCTTTGATTCATATTGTTTCTTATAATCTGCATTTAATATTTAGAATCTACTATTTTTGTATATTTAGAGATCTTTTTAAAATGTGTTTAGATTTATTGATTCTTTTGCTTTATTTTTTTTTATAGTTTAGTAAATTATGCCAAGATGTAATAAATTAAATATTTAAGTTTATGTTAACTTGGGTTAAGAGTTTTTGAGGTTCTCTTTTCCTTTTAATTGATCTTGTAGATTTCAGGCACTTAAAAATGTACGCCTTAGGCCCTTCTTTTGGTAATAGGTCTGAATTATACTTGGCATGATGTTGTAACATGTCATTCCTGTTATGAATTAAGACACATGTATCCAGTTTAATAAAAACACAAAGAGATCATAAAGGGTTGGGGCACTGGGTGGTGTTCCCTATATAACTGAATGCTTCGTGGCACTGAAAAGAAAACTAAAATTCTGAAATTCTGTTGTTGTAACATCTTTCCAGACAAGAATCCAAACAATGAATGAGCAACAAAACAGTGTTGGAGGTGGTTATAGCAGGGTTGCTGGAAGAGATGAGTTCAAATGACTGGAAGTCAGAAGTAATGCTGTGCATCCCCGCACCATTGATCTTCAGGAATCGCAGAGAAAAGAGAAGGAGGGGCATTAGGTGATGGCGCCAACCTTCAGCTCGGCTTTGACAAGCCCTGAGGTTACCTCCAAAGCGAGCATATGTGACATCAGGCATCCTTGCTTTTAATCAAAGAACTCTTAACTATGAAGTACAGTCATTCTCTTTCTATTGTTGGAGGAAGCTAAAAGGTACTTCCTAGATGCCTTCAGTGCTGGGACCTGAAGCTTTGTTCACTGATTCTCATTTTATGTTTTGGCTTAGTTGCTTCTTCTCTATTTTCTTTCCGGTATTTTGACTCTTTTGTTTTACCCTTAACTGACATTTTGCCTTACGTGTCTCACTGTGGTATTATCTCCTGCTCTTTACTTTTTCTGAGAGCAATCCTACCTCCAAAGTAAGTTTAACATTTTAAAATTGCATGGTTCTTTTTAATTGATTGCAAACGGTACTTAAATAAATCATACATTTAAATATTTACAAATTGAAAAAGAAGAAATCTTCAAAGGTCTGTTCAGGAAAAATTGCAGTCATTGATAGTATCATGCAGATGCATATTTATTCATCATTAGTTTGAAGAAATTAAACTTCAGATTTTTTTTTCAAAGCATACATTTTTCAGTCTTTTCAAGTTTACATTATGAAATACTTAATTAAAGCATTAGACTAATTTAAATAGCTGTAAAAAAGTCCAGTTTTTTAAAGTTAATTGATAAATTAGTACCAATACAGATGCCATTTTAAATGTTGTGCCTCTACTCTTATTTGGATCATTAATATCAAATTGCATGTTTGTCAATGGAATGCTGTGCATTTACTTTTCCATCACATACATGACACTGGATCTCTAAGAGACGTAAATGGAGCTTTCAACTCAGTCAAATAGGTCTTTGTGAAGTACTTCTTTTTATTTTTCATCTTTTCCCACTTCTAAGTGGAGTCGATGGGCTTGATCAACCTTCTCCAAACAGCTCAATCCTGCACCTTCTTGCCAGTCAAGCCTTTTTCCTTCAGATATTTTTTTACTTTATCCATTCACCTCCACTTTGCCCTTCCTCATTTTCTCTTCCCCTGTACTTCTCTTCCCATCACTCTTTTGCCCACGTATTCACTGTCTCTCCTCATCACATGTCCTTACCACTTCAACCTACTGTACTTTCCTGTATAGGACTTTCATAGATATCTCTCCCACTTTTGTCGTACCTCTGATTGTCTCATTTCTTTTTCTATCCTTTTTAGTAACGCCACACATCCATGTCAACATTCCCATTTCTGTCACATTTATAGTAAATTATTCTCCTGCTCTCCCTTTACTGCTCACGTCTCAGCTCCATCATTGCTAGTCTTTATTATTGTCTTTAAAACCTTACCTTTAACCTTCGCCTTAATTCTTTGATCACACAATACTCCTGATACTTTATTCCAATTATTCCACCCACACTGCACTCTTTGGATTATCTCTCTCTCTAGTTTTCCATTACAGGCTACCACCTGTTCTAGATATTTAAATGTATCCACTCTTTTCAATAGCAGGCTAACTTCTGAATCCTGATCACCATTAAACCCAAAGCCCTTCTCCAGTCTTCCAACTTCTTCTCCACTTCTTCTTCTTTTCTGGTGTTAAAAAACACAATGTCATTAGCAAAAAGCATTCACCAGGGGGATTGGTCTTTTATCCAATAACTCAACACATTCATAATCAAATCAAAGAGGTAAGGGCTTAAAGAAGATACCTGGTTCAGATCTACATCAAATGGGACCTTGTTACCCCAACACTGCTTTGAACCCAAGTCCTCTCTCCCTCATACATATCCTGGACAATCCTCACATAATTCTCTGGTACTCTTTTCTGTCTCATGCACTTTCAGACCTCTTGATGTGGTACCATAAACTTTCGCCAAATCAATGAACACCAAATGCAAACCTTTGTCTTTCTCAATGTTTCCCTATGAGCTGCCTCAGTGCTAAGACTGCATCAGTTGTTCCTCTCCCTGGAATAAAACCAAACTACATACCAGCAAATCATTTTTTCAAAATTTGCAAATTAGACAACTTGTTTATAATATTTAGTTTCCAACCATCCTTTGTCTGTTGTGAGGACACTAAAAATTACTTACCCATGAAGCACTATCCCCTATGGACATATTCTCTCTCAGTCTATGAAAGAAATGGAATTATACATTTAAAAAATTATACTCTACATTTACCTTCCAAACTCTTACCCAGAGTTATACCCAGCTTGTGAGAGGTGAATGCATTCTGGCTTTTTGTTCAACTGAGACTCTACTGGGAGTCTATTTTTACTGTCTCCATATACTTCAATCCACACATCGTCATTCACTGAATTAGCTTTAATGGAGTCGTTAATCTCAATGATCAGTCTAACAGAACTGTGAGAGAATGATTCTTTTTCCAGATTTGGATTCATCACCCTCAGATCTATAAAGAACATGTCAAATTTTTGACGGGAGAGAATTTTTGTTTTTGTAGATGCGTGTTATTGAGTAATCATTATTGCATTAATACACTGCTTTTACAAAAACTCAAGTAACACACAATATATAAAACAAATGGCAAAAATTGGCTATTTGAATAGGTTTTTCTTAACTTAGACATATTTCTTATTTATTCTATTCATTTCAATTGATCCCCTCATATTGCTTCTCAGAGTACAGGGTAGGAGTCATTGCATGTTTTAACAACTATAATTCAACCACAGCAACTTATCTATTGCTTTAAAAGCTATAGTAGCAAAAATGCTCTAATTTCAAACTAGTCATACTGAATGTGAATGCATCATCCTCAAAATGTTTACCTTTAAGTTTTGACTTAATGTAAAACAAGACCAAATATACCACATAGAGGGTCTGGGCGATGCTCGGTTTAATTGGCGAAGGCAAGTAGAAAACAACAGCAAAGATGAGAATTAATCTCTTTCAAAATAATGAAGCAGGCAATACTGACATGCTTTTCTCACTAGTCATCCATGACTGACATCATTTTCAGGGAGCTGGCAGATTTTTAAAGTATCAGGAGTTGCAGAGGTGCGGTCAGAATTGAAGTCCTCTGTGGCTTTATTGTTCTTTTTCCATGTCTACTTCTCAGATGAAGGAAAATGAAAGAGGGGAAGTGGAGGAGCTGCATGACTGTGTGATGCCCCCTTTAAATTTATGGCAGGGTACCCCAGAGTTCCTCATATGACACCTGATTTTACTATCACAGGACCTTCTCTTTCTAAGTGATGTAATGACACTCATGTTTACTTATTGATTTACTTTTGTATGTAGTTACTTTTTTGTTTTCTAATGCATTGCAGTTTCGTTAATATATAATTGGGCAGGTACATATTAACGTTAGTAGATTATTATGAATAATAAGGATACCTACACTGCAAATGAAGGCTTCCTAAGCTTTTTATGCATCTAGTAATTTCCTTTAACACAGCACAGGCACAAACATCAGGAGAGCCCTTTTTTTACTCCACTTAGACTGTCATTAATTGACTGGTGAAAAAAACATGTTGCAGGGTATGCTTTTAAAAATGAAAGATTAATTACACTCATTTAGTAAAGGATAAAGCAAGCTAAGAAAATGGATGTACCAAAGAGCCTTCCCTCATACTTGTTGCCTAGAATAGTATAATAGCAATGAAGCACTTGCTGTTAATGCACATAAGTACTGTTATCAAATCCTTAATAATAAATCTAGCGCAGTAGGATGAACAGGCATTTGCTACTCTGTTTTTATGTGACTAATAAAAATTGATAATGCACATTCTGTCATTGACTACATACACATTAGGTGCATTATGCAGTAGATTTCTTTTATATACCATTACATTTTACTACTTTAATCATTAATGCTTTGTCAAACCACAATTCCTGCAAGCACCTTCAAATTATCAGTTAATTAAGGATAGACAAATACATTATATATACTGTAATTGTAATAATAGTTCCAATCTTTAACAGTACAAAGGGTTAGTTAAAAAAATAATGCAAATTGGAGGTGAAGAGTACATGGAATAATATCAGTCAACTGTAATAACATAACTAGCAAGCTTAATGTGCATTTATGTCAATGAATCATAAGTGGAAAACTCCTTTGAAACTCTTCTGCAAGCATTAGTGTCTCACAAGTAGACTGTGTCCGTGTCCTTTCTTAGTTACTACTTGAGTGAAGCTTCGTGTTCACTCTGTTCCTGCACGGGTGTTTTTTGTTTTTTTTTTGCTTGGTATCCTGGCTTCAATCCCACATTCCAAAGACATACATGTTAAATGGTGGTCTGGCAAACTGTCCTGGGCTGTCTCATCCCTTGCACTTGTTGATACCAGGATGTGCATGCCTAGTACTCCATTATCCTGAACTAAGAGGACACAGAAAATAGACTGATGAATCTTTACTTAGAATCTTTGTTTGCCTCCCATATTTATATAGTTTCAAGGAGAGTTGAGATTCCTTCCCTGGTTTTCTTTCCAACATCTTTCCTGTATAACTTAAGAGCTCATAATTGATGCATTTTTTTACCAATTCTGATGGAAAAAATGTGCAACAATTACAAGACATTTTGTAGAATTTCACTAACATTTAAATATATTTTTTTTCTGTTTCTAAAATCAACTGTAAATTACAAAAACCATATGACATTGATCTTTCAAACATTCAGATCTTAATCATTATCTCAAGAAGAAAAAAGTATTTTTACACCTTTTGAAGTCAAATATTGTATGTTGCAGGACATCCATTTAAGTAAGAAGAATCACCTTAGGTGGTAAGGATTGGGTGGGCCCAGCCTTTCACCTTAACTTTTGTAAGACCAATGACATGGGACCTTTGGCTCACAAAGTAGCAATCTTGGTAGCTACTGAAGTACTATCAGACTCTGAAGGATACTGTATTATAGAGAGGAAACTGAAAGGCAGTAAATTAATTTTGGCTAATATATACCCCAATTAAGAGTGATAAAGAATTTATGGTCAAAGTTTTTATTCTTAATTCTCAGTATGGATTCTCATAAGATTATAATGGCAGGAGATGTTAATTGTACATTAAACCCCTTGAATGTGTCATCTTCAGTCGGAGCTACAAAATTTAAAACTGATGTGATTTCACAGATTATTAAGGATCACAACTTTTAGAACCAACAATGGTTTCTCCTCCCATATTCAAATCAGTATTAATTTCTATTTATAGTGAACTGACATATTTCTTTCTTGACAGTAACTTATTGCCCTCTTTTAAATCTTGCAACTATAATGAAGTATATTTGACCATGTTTCTCTTATTTTTGAACTCAAATCATTAAGCTCTGCTAATATAACTCTCAACTGGTGACTTAAACCATTTATACTACCTAATAGAGATTTTATGAAATTGTTTTCTAGACAAATTACAATTTTCAGTGAGATCAACAGATCTACATAGACATTCAAAATGTAGCCATCCAGGGCAGGCACATATCACTCCTCTGTACAGCTCACTACAGCACAGTGTAGCAGCACATATTCAGTTCAGATCCTTGATGCTTGCCTACAAAGTAGTCGGTGGTTCAGCAGCTATATAAATGGAGACACTTATGAGGTCCTATGCTCCTTCTCGTCCACTCTGGTGTGCTGATGAACAACGCCTGGTGATGCTATCTCATCAAAGCACAATCCAGACTGTATACATGTGTACCTCCAGCTGATGGAATGAGCTGCCCACCTTTATTTGAACTGCTGACCCCCTTAAAGTGCTTAAGAAGTGTTTGAAGACTTTCTTGTTCTATGATTTTTTTGTGTAATTGATAATGGTTTTGATAAGGAAATGTAACTAGCTTGTGTTTGTTTTGAGCTACTGACTTGTGATGACAAAACACTCCAGAGACAGTGTTTACTTCATTATGTTAATCTCTTTTGTATTTTGCTCTGGATAAAAGTGTTTGCTAAGTGAATAAATGAAAATGTAAAATTAAGATCTTTTGATCTACCTATAGAATTGCTTGTGAATATGAAGGGTTCACAGGTCTTATACCAGTGGTTCCTAAACTCCGTCCATTTTCTGTTTTTTAATTGGACTCCTAGCCTAATTAATTGAGCTGTTATTTCCCACTTTATGTGTTTTGGGGTCAATGAAGAAATTACAAGTGTTTTAATAAAAACTAAACAGTTATATGTATATATCCATCCATCCATCCATTTTCCAACCCGCTGAATCCGAACACAGGGTCACGGGGGTCTGCTGGAGCCAGTCCCAGCCAACACAGGGCACAAGGCAGGAACCATTCCTGGGCAGGGTGCCAACCCACCGCAGGACACACACAAACACACCCACACACCAAGCACACACTAGGGCCAATTTAGAATCGCCAATCTACCTAACCTGCATGTCTTTGGACTGTGGGAGGAAACCCACGCAGACACGGGGAGAACATGCAAACTCCATGCAGGGAGGACCCGGGAAGCGAACCCAGGTCTCCTAACTGCAAGGCAGCAGCGCTACCCACTGCGCCACCGTGCCGCCCTATATGTATGTATATAGACACTGAAGTAATTACAGCCGTTGTTTTACTTGTTTTAATTGTCACTATTAGGATACAATGAAAGGAGTAGGTTACCCAAAATAAGGGAAAAATAATTGGAAAACAGCAAAAGAGTTAAGCATTTAAAGCTATAGCAAAAATGAGAAATATTTCTAAATGTCTTATAATGTAAACATCATACTGCTGTGCTTTTCTAAATGCAGAATAAAAAAAAAGAAAAAAAAAGCCAAGCTAACTAAAATAGATTAATTATTATCAATTATTATCGCTTATTATGAATCTGGTTGGAACAAATATCTGCAGACCCAGCGGATCCCCAGGACTGAATCTGGAAATCACTGTCTTTTACTGAAGAATGCAATATCAATAGAAATATTTCACACTGTTGCCTCCTGTGACCATTTCATTCCATTCCAAAATGAAATTATTTTAGTAGTCCATATTGCAAAGATGAATAATCTCTTTACTGATGCTTTATAAATGTTATTAAGGCCAAAACAGGCTGTTGTTAAGGTCCATCACAACTACTTACTTTAAGAGAAACTGAGAAATTAACTATTAATGCAAACACCTATCATATATGAAAAGGGAGAAAAAGCTAATGAGATCTTGCCTAAACTAATACATATGGAAATTCGGAAAGCAATTAACAATGCAGTCTGAAGTAAAGTTACCAAACACAAAGTATAAACTAACATATTTAAAGAAAACCACAAGATACAGTGTACGAAAAATAAAGCTTATACTAAAGATTTTTTCAATAGTATAAAAATGCTACAGTTTGATGCACTGTGCACAGATGAATTGGATAAACCATTGAGCCTCACAAAATCCAAGATGATATAAATTCCTCACAAAATGGCAAAGCAACAGGTCCAGATGGCCATCCTGTAGAAAATTTAAAAATTTGAAAAAATTGCAGATTAGCAAAGATTAAAGGACAATTTTAAGAGTAATCACATGTTGCAATTGTTGAAAGTCAGACCAGCAAAGATTTTAGGACAATTCAAAGAGCAAACAGACATTGTAAGATTTAAAACACTAAAAAGCACAGATTAGAATAAATGTTGAAGGGGAAAAATTGGAGTCAAAGTTAAAAACATTGTGAGATTCAAAACCTGAAATAATATTCTAATTCATTTGCAGAAGAAGAAGAGGTTGTTTCTTTGATGATGTATTTTATTTCTACAGAATGTTTTATGTAAGGGTTATTTTTTGTTTGGTCAGTTTCTAAAAAAAAAAAACTCTAAACTGTTCCATCCAAAGAATTTTTCTCTAGTTTTAGATAATAGCATGCATTTTCCCATTGAGTTATAGAAGGTCTTTAGATTTGTGCATGGATGGATACCCAGGTTATTCGTTTTTCTTACCCAGGCTAAGGAGTGAGAGATATGGACTCAGTGGGGGCCTCAAGACCCTTAAGGTTCACCTTGCAGTTCCAGACTGCTTGACCAAGCACCTGGTGTTGAGCATCAGTATTTAACATTCCTAACCCTGCTTAACCCAACAATGAAACCTCTAAGTTGACCCTATCCCTCCACCTTAACCTCTGAGACCATAAAAATTGTTATTAAAACAGTTGATCTTATTTATTAAAACACAAAAATAAAATAAAAAGATCAAATTCAAAGTTTAAGTAATAAAGAAAAAAATTCCTACAAACATTTCTCCTCACCTTCAAGATAATCTCTAAACCTTTTTAATGTAAATGTGCTTATATCAAAAATTTTTGCTTCAAATTGTTCTGATTCCTTTATGTCTTTCTTAACTTTTCATCTCACCCTGGACTTTTCATTCTGAGATGGTGTAATACCTGAAATAAATGCAAGGGTAAATCAAAAAGTAAAGGGAATTTGAAAATTTTGTGCTAAATGCAATGGATAGAAGTTGATGCAATCTTCATGATGGCTTATTGTTAGCTCGAACATACACAGTGCAGTGCTCTGCTATTAGTCTAGTCGAAGCCAAGGTTAAACGAACATGGATGCTCTACTGCGGGATTGCACCATTGTTAAACAAATCACCATAGTGAGATTTCTCCGAGCTGAATGATATTTGTTCATTACAGAAGGAAAAGCAGCATAACACAACCAAAAGTTTATGAATGAGTAGAACGGTTTAAAGCAGGAGGAACAAGTGTAAGTGATAAAGCTCAATCTGGTTAACCATCAACATCGCGCATAAAAGTCCACATCAACATGGCCAATTGCATAATCACAGAAGACCGACGGATTACATTGTGCAGTTGCTGCACATTTGGATATCAGCTACGGAGATGAACATGCTATAGTACATTGTAAAGTTTACTGATCTGTACAAGTCAACATCCTTCTGTGAATTTCAGCAGGTTTCACTCCCTCTGCCCAAAGAAATCTCACTACGTCATGTGGTTCAGCAATGGTGCAATCAAGCAGGGGAGTGTCCATGTTCATTTGACCTTGCTTCCAATTAGACTAACGGCAAAACGCTGCACTGTGCATGTTAGAACTACCCATAAGCCATCGCAAACCTGTTGCATTGTGTTAGCTTCTATCCATTGCGGTTTTCAAATAGAGTTTACTTTTTCATTTACCCGTGTAGTTTCATTTTATATCTAACAATCCATAACACATGTAATTAAAATATACATGACATGACATTTCTTTGCATAGTTAATATTTATGCTACTATTCACTGTTACTATTTTGCACAAAGCATTGTTATCATTAAAAAGTCTACACTGCAAAAATGCATATGTTAAAACTAGACGATAAAAAATTTAAATGGGAGTTTTGCTTTTACTTAGCAAAAAAAAATCTGCCAATGGGGTAAGTAAAATTTACTGACAATTAAGCTAAATATTCGTATATATATATATATATATATATATATACATATATATATATATATATATATATATATATATATATATATATATATATATTTATAAGTCAATATTTTTTACAATAATTAAAATAAAAATTAATGTCATGATATCAATACTTTTCACTTGCATAGATTTCATTTTTTGCACTGTAATTATTTCAAAACATAATACTTGAACAATAAAACAATTCCCTTTTTTCCAAACCTGCATAGGAAATTCAAAAAAATGCATAGCTGAAGTTTTCAATCAAATCTTGAAAAGAAGCTAAGAAAAAAATCACTTAGTCCAGCTTTTAATAGGGGAACTATCACAGTTCAAAAGTTGAGATTTTGATGTGAAGTTTGACAGATAAATTGCAGTTTTCTTTTTCTCATTTTCAGTTCATTGCTTAATCTTCAGATTTTCCAAACTGACAGCCACATCTTTACACTCCAGTTTTAATATTTTTGCAGCTGAGACATACATGTTCATATATGGTCCAATTCAATTTTTAGACTGAGATTTTGCTATTGGGCCATGGTGGTCTGTTTTCTTGACAAGGTTGGCTTGCACTCTAACAGAGTAATATTGGAAATAAATGAGAGTTAATAACTACATAGTCTACTCCAAACACTGCCAAAAAAGCATTAAGAATACACATAAACCCAACACGATCTGATAAAGAAGCAAACACTTTAATCCAATGTTCTCTTAAGTTAGGACACAATTTAAAGATAATTAAACTATGTTTTGCATAAGTTGATAAACAATGTATATTATGAATAACTGAGTACCACTTTTAGCCTGAGAAATGAATAGAGATTAATTCACAGCATTACCTAAGATTATCTAATGGTGCAGACTATGACATTAATTGATAACATCTAGAAATGCTACGGATATTCTCTTCCCTCCTAGATAAAATATATTCAAGTGTGGATAAAGATGGTAGGTTAGGGAAGTCAAGCAGGTTACTTTTAACAAAGTTTCTGAGTTGTAAACTGAAAAAAGTGTGTTTAAGAAATGTAATATTTAAGGCAGATCTGATCAATGTAAAAATCTCCAAAGGCCAAAATACTTAAAGAATTCCATAAAGTAAAAAATGTGTAAGTTAAGGCGGTCTAGAATATGAAATTGTCCTGTCATCGATCTGCAAATAAGAGTTTCTCAAAGTGTTTCTTACATCGATTCTATATATTTTGAGCAAGTGATGAGCGATCTGATTGCAATTAAGTTAACTGGAGCAAAAAAATTAATAAATTTGAGCAAAATTTTCTTAGCAAAGTTAATCAAGTAGGTTTATTCTCAGTACCTTCTCCGTCCTCGCTTTGTTTCGATGTTTGAATATTTGCGACCCGTTATTTAAAGTTGGAGGTCAGGTAATGCCATGGCAGCCTCCGCTTTGCGTTTTTGGACTGGTGTCCTTTTGTAAAATATGGCCTTTTTGCTTTCCATATAAATAAACTTACAAGCGAGTCAAGTTCTTAAACACCTTGTTAATAACTTTGGGAATACTATGAAAAAGAAACGTTTAGCAAAGATGGCTATTTTAATAATATTAATTCTCCCCACCAGAAAGAGCTGGATAGTTGACTACCTATTAACATCTTGTTTGATGCAGAAATTAAATTTAAAAAGGTCTTTAAATTTCCTTTTGACTGTTGAATTTGCAATTCTTTTTAGTGTATTTGTTGAGCTAGAATCTTATTATCCTTTTCTCTGGGCTTATAATAAGACTGGCACGACTTAAAAATGAGTTGCTCCATTTCTGTTGTAGTCAGAAGATTAAATTCTGTTTGTAATGACAACCTTTTTTTTTTTGTATGGCCTACCATGAGGTGCGTTTGCATATTCTTTATCAGCTTTGGAGATCTCAGTAATTAGTTCTGCTGTCCTTCTAGTTTTGCAATTAATTTTTAGGAGAGATACATGAAATAATTTGTCTCCTTAGTTATGCTTTGAGTGTTTTCCAGAGTGTTCCTGTGGCTGTCTTGATATGTATGAATATGTAATTTTGTGCCATGAATTAGTTGTAGTTAAAAAAAGGGATTTTTAATATATAACAGACACTTCTCTAGGCTTATATTTGAAACATTTAAATCTTGTTTCTCATTTTATTTAGAATTATTATCACATCATTTTTACTAACACCTTTATGCAAGACAAATTACAAGATAAGGGCAAATTACACTTACGTACAGTATATTTATTTTTTCACATTTGAAGCACAAGCCCAATGGTGCGACTCTGGGTGACAACATGAGTCTTTGGTGGCAAATGAAACTGCGGATCCCCAGTGCCTTAGCCATGACACTGAGTCTGGTGATTATTGCATATACTGTACAAAGCAACACAGCCAATGTCTGATAAATAATATCAGAAAAAGCAGGTATAAAATGTCAGATTCTACTTAAAAGTAATATAGCTGTTCAAAGGTCACTTGTGTAGTTGACTTGAATTTTAAAAATAATGAAAGAAAACAGCAGTTACTAAATTTATATTATAAATTTTTGAAGGCACAAAATGTAGCACATAAAATTGAATATCAAGAAGTAATGTGTGCATGTATACAGTACTGTATATATTATATATGAAAAGCAAAATATTTTAAAAATAGGCATTAGACCAGAGCATGATGCTTAATAAAACCAGAAAAAAAGTTAGATTGGCAAGTAATTTACAGAACAAATTACCTATACAGTCAGCTGTATTTGCATATTGATTCATAATCAGAATTCAACTGATATTTATGAATTCTATTTATGAGATCTCTCATCTGCTTTTGACAAAGTCCTCTACTAGATACTCTTTGCCACCCTCTCTGAACTTGGCATCATCTGTGACTGCCCTCAGGTGCCTTGAGTACTAACCTTCGAGCAGGTACTACCATGTCCTGGTAAGGAGAGATGTTAAGGATGCACCAGGCAAGCACATAGGTGCCCCAAGGACCAGTGCCGGTCTCTCTCCTCTTCTTTCTATACACCTCCTCGCTAGGCCCAATCATCCAGTCCTATGGTTTGTCATATGAGTGCTATGCCAATGACACAGTTGTATCTGCTGTTCCCTCGAGAGGACCACGTGGCATCACCTAGAATCTGTGCATGTCTCATTGATATTGCAACACCATTCTCAGCTGAATCTGGCAAAGATGAAAGTTCCTGTTGTCCCAGCTCATACTTTTGTTCAGTATTCCATCTGTTCATCTTGACTCATTACTGCTAACACCTGACAAGTCTGTATACAGCCTTGGGGTGGAGATCAATGACCAGCTGTCCTTCACTATGTCACAACAGTCTCTAAGTCTTACAGATTAATTCTATACAGTCTACGCAAGAATAGATCTAACAGAGTATGCAGCAAAACTCCTCGTCCAGACTTTGGTCTTGTCACGTCTAGACTACTGCAGGAATATCAGCAGGTGTCACCAAGCTGCTGCATATTATTCAGAACACAGTGGCATGTTTGATATTTAGCCAGAGGTGGGAACATGTCACCCCTCTTTTCAGACCACTACAATGGTTCCACGCACGATTATATTCAAATCCTTGATGTTTTCCTACAAAGCAGTCTACCGATCAGCACCTAGAGTATCTACATGTATATGGAAACAATTATGAGGTCCTTTGCTCTTTCTTGACTTCTCAGGTTTGCAGATTAATGGGCTCTGGTGATGCCACCTCTGCATTGCATTAAATCTCAGTCCAGACTCTCCTTATGTGTAACTACAGTATCTCTTAGCTGGTGGAATGAGCTGCCCACCTCAATGTGTTTAAGATAGATAGATAGATAGATAGATAGATAGATAGATAGATAGATAGATAGATAGATAGATAGATAGATAGATAGATAGATAGATAGATAGATAGATAGATAGATAGATAGATAGATAGATAGATAGATAGATAGATACTTTATTAATCCCAAGGGGAAATTCACATACTCCAGCAGCAAAAAATATTAAATTAAAGAGTAATAAAAAATGCAGGTAAGAAACAGACAATAACTTGAATAATGTTCAACGTTTACCCCCTCTGGTGGAATTGAAGAGACGCATAGTTTGGGGGAGGAATGATCTTCTCAGTCTGTCAGTGGAGCAGGACAGTGACAGCAGTCTGTCGCTGAAACTGCTCCTCTGTCTGGAGATGACACTGTTTAATGGATGTAGTGGATTCTCCATAATTGATAGGAGCCTGCTGAGTGCCCGTTGCTCTGCTACGGATGTCAAACCGTCCAGCTCTATGCCAACAATAGAGCCTGCCTTCCTCACCAGTTTGTCCAGGCGTGAGGCATCCTTCTTCTTAATGCTGAATCCCCAGCACACCACTGCGTAGAAGAGGGCACTCGCCACAACCATCTGATAGAACATCTTCAGCATCTTACTGCAGATGTTGAAGGATGCCAGTCTTCTAAGGAAGTACAGGCGGCTCTGTCCTTTCTTGCACAGAGAATCAGTATTGGCAGTCCAGTCCAATTTATCGTCCAGCTGCACTCCCAGGTATTTATAGGTCTGCACCCTCTGCACACAGTCACCTCTGATGATCACGGGGTCCATGAGGGGCCTGGGTCTCCTAAAATCCACCACCAGTTCCTTGGTTTTGCTGGTGTTCAGTTGTAGGTGGTTTAAGTCGCACCATTTAACAAAGTCCTTGATGAGGTTTCTATACTCCTCCTCCTGCCCACTCCTGATGCAGCCCACGATAGCAGTGTCGTCAGCAAACTTTTGCACGTGGCAGGACTCCGAGTTATATTGGAAGTCCGATGTATATAGGCTGAACAGGACCGGAAAAAGTACAGTCCCCTGCGGCGCTCCTGTGTTGCTGACCACAATGTCAGATCTGCAATTCCCGAGACGCACATACTGAGGTCTGTTTGTAAGATAGTCCACGATCCATGTCACCAGGTATGAATCTACTCCCATCTCTGTCAGCTTGTCCCTAAGGAGCAGAGGTTGGATGGTGTTGAAGGCGCTAGAGAAGTCTAGAAACATAATTCTTACAGCGCCACTGCCTCTGTCCAAGTGGGAGAGGGATCGATGTAGCATATAGATGATGGCATCTTCCGCTCCCACCTTCTCCTGGTATGCGAACTGCAGAGGGTCGAGGGCATGTTGGACCTGTGGCCTCAGGTGGTGAAGCAGCAGCCGCTCCATGGTCTTCATCACATGTGATGTTAGAGCGACAGGCCGGAAGTCATTCAGCTCACCAGGACGTGATACCTTTGGGACTGGGGTGATGCAAGATGTTTTCCAAAGCCTCGGGACTTTCCCCTGTTCCAGGCTCAGGTTGAAGATGTGCTGTAGAGGACCCCCCAGCTCTGATGCACAGACCTTCAGCAGTCGTGGTGATACTCCATCTGGACCTGCTGCTTTGCTGGCACAAAGTTTCCTCAGCTCTCTGCTCACTTGCGCTGCTGTAATTGTGGGTGGGGATGTCTCTCCTATGTTGGTATCAGCAGAAGGATGTGTAGAGAGTGCAGTACTCCGAGGTGAGAGTGGGTTAGGGTGGTCAAACCTGTTAAAGAAGATGTTCATTTGGTTTGCTCTCTTCACGTCTCTCTCGATGGTGGTACCCCGCTTCGAGCTGCAGCCAGTGATGATCTTCATCCCATCCCACACTTCCTTCATGCCGTTGTTCTGCAACTTCTGCTCCAGCTTTCTCCTTGAAGACTCCCTGGTTGGGTGAATTTCTGTCTAACTGATATTAGCTGTTAGGATTTTGTTGCTTAATAATTGTAATGGCTATGGAGTTAGTACACAAACCTTTCAACTCCGACCCCGCGTTTTATGGTACCACTGACTTCAACTCTTCGTTTAGTAATTTATGCCAATATTCATTACCAATCAAAAATCTGAGGTCACCCAGAAATGTTAATGTTTTTGATAGAAATTGATCATTTTTTATAAAGGTACCATTAAATTGTTTTATAAATATAGCCAAGGGGTTACTGGTAAGTATTATGATAGATAGATAGATAGATAGATAGATAGATAGATAGATAGATAGATAGATAGATAGATAGATAGATAGATAGATAGATAGATAGATAGATAGATAGATAGATAGATAGATAGATAGATAGAACTTTATATGTCCCCATGGGGGAAATTTGGCTTTACCAAATATACACAAATACTTTGGTCTGAACAATGAAGAAAATTATAAAGAAAGAAAACTTGGCAGTCACAGTCACAGTGAGGCATTATGCAGGTACTGTATATTATTTTTGGTATAAAGGAGCCCCAGTAACATTTCTTGAAATGCTTCAGTTAAATGATTTGTTCCTGAAAGTCCTCAGTGTTAGTATGTTAGAGAAAATAGCCCTCATTTTAAAGTTGTTGGTACAGCTGATTATCTGGCATTGTCACATTTTAGTGTAGATCAGTAACATGTTTATCATAGATAGCAATGTGATGATATGGAACCTTTCCTTAGTTTCTTCTTTTGTCAGTGTCAAGAGGTCTTAGGCACATAGGTATAGCAAATTGGAGAATTAAAAGTGCTACTGACTGGCTCCAGTTTTATTAGAAACCAATTTATTTTGAAGAGAATGTTTCTGTGATAGCACAGCCTGGATTAATTTTAGCAACTGTGCAATTGCAGAAACTGAAATTTCTAAACTTTGTATCGGTCTTAAAATGACTATGTACAGTAACAAAATATAATTCTCTAAGCTGCTTAATTAAATTTAAGATTGCAGTTGCCCTAACCGATCCTGGCAGCATAAGTCACAAGATAGGAACCAACAATGGACATCATAGTGTCTACTCACGTGCAATCATTTTCACAAAAGGAAACATTGCTAACCCACACAAACACAGAGGTAATGTATGCATTCCACTTAGACATCAACAGGGTGTGAGATTGAAACTCAGCAGCACTAACCCCTGCAGCAGTAGCCCTTTCTACAATTATCCATCACAGTGGATTTTTTTTTATTTCACTCCTGCCCTACCAAATGGCTTTTAAAATGCTGAGCTTCACTATATATGCCAAGTCCCTCTGTAAAGCTGCAATGCATTCTAGATCATCTGACAATCCACCTATCTTGGTATCATGTCCAGCTTGTTATTTATGTTCCTATCAAATCATTTATGCATATGAAGAATACTGCTGTTGCTGGTCATATCTTACTTTTGTATTTTATTACTTCTTCCTATCTATGTCAGATAACTTATCTCAGTGTGGTCAGCAAACACCAAAAATATAATGTACATATTATTACTAATTTAGGTGTTTTCCATCTTCCACTTATGTAAAACTCTTTCAAGAGAAGTTACAAGTTCAATAACACACACACACACATAACTTTGTGTGGTTGACTTTATTCTTCTTTCTAGGTTCCCAAAATGTTCCTTTAAATTAAACTAAGGTATTTGCAGGTACATGTTGTCTCTGATTTTGGCTCTCAAAGACAGAGTGTTACTGTCTTTTCACTGTGGAGCAGGTAAAGTAGAGAAGACTTGATTTGGTCTGCAGGTAAACAGCACTGTCAGGCTTAAAGGGAGCTAAAGCGGCACACTGAAGTGATAAAAGGCGCATTCTGACAGACAACAGCTGATTTAATTTATGTAGCTTGGCACAGTCTGAAGTTTAATTACATTCTTTCAGAGAACTCAGAAAGTAGACTGGTGGAATTTGTCTTAATTTTTTCAAGCTTTTTACTGTTAGTTTTTCTTAAATTTCAAAGTATAATGTTTTTAATTAGGCCCAACAAGACTGCTATAGTCTCTTTGATAGGGGGATCTCATGTAGGATGAGTATGATGTTTTGATATTATATTTGTAAATTGTGTTTAAAACAGTATTTAATTGAAATGATGTATGTATTCCCATGAAGATTTCAGTTTACTTAGTTTTAACTGATGTTACAGCTGAAGTAGATTAAACTTCCCTTTTGAGCATTGTGCTCAAAGCTGGACGGGATGACAGTCCATCATGGAGCTCACTTGTGTCACACTCACACTCCAGGACCAATTTAGAATCACCACCCAAACTAACCTACAGGTCTTTGAGACTTGGAAGAGACACAGAATGACTGAAGAAAAGCTGAAGGAGACCACATCCATGCAGACACAAGACTAACTGATCTGAGGATCAAACTGAGGGTCGCAAACAGTGAGAAGCAACAGCATTTACAGTGATTCAGCAACACAGCAAAAAATGTTAATAACAAACAAACGAATAAGAGTTTATAAATGTCATATACCCTTTCAAGCACTGTCATACTTTTCAAATAAAGCTTTACATAAATCCACCTTTAAGTATCATGTAAATGACAAAGGGCCAGCAGTGAAAATTGTTTTCATAATTTATTGAGTTATAATCCATAACAACAAATATTCCCATTATTTCAGTTTATTTCAGAGATTATGACACACACTTGAACTACATTTATATTTTAATGAGAATATTCTGGAAGCTGGCAGTACAGTGTACTATTACACTGCCCAGCCTGTCTCAAAATCCCTTTTCCTAAACAAGAGTTTTTATAACAGAACTAGAAGTTCTCAGGTTGTTATCTTCATTTGTACATCAGACAATCCGAATTATACTGCTGTTACATTCCTGATGTTGTGAGAGAGACTCTTTGAATAAACATCGACATATCAATGGGTTATTACATCCTAATTGACAGTTTAAAATATATTACTGTCTTACAGAAAACTTCTAAGGCCAAAGACTATTGACTACTTCTCCTATTCAATGTTTTTTTATATCAAACATTTTAATTATAGTGTTTTGTTACCACAACTGCCAAGATTAAATTGTGAAGCAGCATTTCTTTTTTACTTTACTATTGAATATTGTTAATTGTTGATTTCTTGTGAAAGCTGTAAGTGGTATTATGCTTTTTTATGTCCCTAGATGAAACACTGAGGTAATGTGGAGGTCTATATTAGTATAAAACATTTTAAGATAATCATACTCTCTCCTGTGTGTTTCTAAGTAAATTCATCCATCCATCCAATTTCTAAACCCACTTAGACAGATTAAGGTCACAGGCAAGATAGGAGGAGAGGGTGAACACACACACAAACCAGCTTAAAAAAACTTTTTTGTTTAGAGTTTAACCTGTTTCTTCTACTACAAGCAAAGTTTTACCTCCTGTAGATATGACAGCAATCAGTGAATGAATTGGAGTATCAATTATTTCAAAATTATTATTAATTATTATTATTATTATTACTAATTAATTCAAAGCAGTCAATAAGATGTTTCTTAGTAACTGTGCAATCTTTTTTTTAACACTTGATGGGGGTCTCTTTTGTTTTGGTTTCCCATTGTCCCTAATATTTTCTTTGTCTTTGTAATTCTGCATCATTTTGAACAATCACTTTCTTGTCTCCAGGTGATATAGAATGTGGTTTTATTTCCAGTGCATGCATACATATAAGATGTCAGCCTCCACCCCCAGACTTGAGCGAAGGAAAAAAAAAATAGTTAAATGCTACTGTGGAAAGTTTTGTATTCATATTGAAAGAGGACCCACTTCATTAAACTGTATCACCTCTCTTTATGCATGGTTTTGCTGCAGACAGATTTAATGAAATGCATCACATTTTAAGTTTATGATTTGCAGCATGTGCACTGAGCACACACTGTCAAATCCATTATCTATTGACACTACCAGACATCAAAGGTAGACAAACATCAGAGAGATTATTAAGGAAGGCTTATTCTTTTGTATCACAATTGCTTATAACTTCTGACTGGAAACAAGTTATTTCAAAATGCATTATTCAGGCAAATATTTTCTGTTCCTGCTTTTTTGATACTGATCTTTCTTTTTTTCAACTAGTTTCAAGTGTTAAATGTTGAGCAAAAAAATTTCAAGTTCATGTTATAGAGTAATTAACACAATAACAGAATAAATGAGATGTGTTTTGCCTAAAAAAAAAGTGCAGTATTTCGAATATAACATTTTCAAATTCTCTCAGTCCAGTTCACAGGGTCACAAGGGGACGAAATCTATCTTTTAGTATTTCCTAATAACAAAAAAATCTAAATATATGTCAGAAGGTTCATTAAAATTAAGCAACTATGTCAGTAAATGTGAAGTATTACACATAGTAAGTAAAAATGTTAGGTTTGAATGTGCATCAAGAGGTCTAAAAATTGAAGTATACCTTGAGATGAGGATTTAGGAGTTGTAATTGACTCTACACTATTAACTTTCAGACTGTTCAGAAGCCATTAAGAAGGCTAACAGAATGTTAGGTTATATAGCACGATGTGTGAAGTACAAGTCCAAGGAGGTTATTCTCAACCTTTATAATGCACTGATGAGGCCTCATCTTGACTACTGTCAAAAAGGCTACAAAAAGGACATAGCAGCACTAGAAAAGGTCCAGAGAAGAGCGAGTAGTCTGATTCCAGGGCTACAGGGGATGAATTATGAAGAAAGATTAAATGAGCTGAGCCTTTTCGGTTAAAGCAAAAGAAGATTAAGAGGATATATGATTGAAGTGTTTAAAATTATGAAGGGAATTAGTACAGTGGATTGAGATTGTTATTTTAAAATGAGTTCATCAAGAACACGGGGACACAGTTGAAAACTTGTTAGGGGTAAATTTCGCACAAGCATTAGAAAGATTCTCTATGCACAAAGAACCATAGACTTTTGGAATAAGCTGCCAAGTAGCATAGTAGACAGTAAACCTTTAGGGAGCTTTAAAACTAGACTTGACTTTTTTTAAAAGAATTAAGTGGATAGTACTAGCAAGCTTTGTTAGGCTCAATGTACTGTTCTCATCTAGATTGCACTAATGTTGTAACGTTTATAAATTTCAGAGTCTAGTGCATATAGTGACATATGTTTTTATTTTGAAAAAAATGTCTACTACAGTCTGCAGTAAATTAATTTATTGTATGTAGCTTACTTTTAGGAGAAAAAACACCTTTTACAATCAGAATGTAATGTTTACATTTTTTCTTCCCTCTTGCTTTACCATCATTTTTATATAGCTTAAGTAAGAACAATTTGTCTTATCATTTACCTTTGATCAGTACTGTATAGCTAAATCATTTTAACTATAATGCTTGTTTCTTGTTTATAATCTGTTAAAAGGATTTTGGGCAGGATTTTTTTATTATTATTATTATAGCTGTATGCTTTGATTGTAAGAGCACTTTTATTTGACTTGAAGGCAGATTATTTAAACAAAGAAAAGGGAAGAGACAGCAGATGGAAAGCTAAACTAGCAAAAAGGAAACACATCAGTGTAAAAATGGAAGTCTAGAAAGATGAAAGGTTTAAGAACTTTAACTGTCCATTTTCTGCACTTCCCACATGTGTAAAGGCGAATCTCTCAAAAGTTTGGTTACCTTTGTGCGTGCACACCTCGTACTGATGTACTGATATGGTCTGTCAATATCACATTGGTCAGAGAGGGGCTAGAGGTGTTCTCTGTTTAAGCTTTAAAAAAGACATCAGTTTAAATAATATTAGAGAAAAGAACAAGGAAGGAGAAGAACAAGACAGAACATAGTCACACAGCAATGCGGCCATAAGACACTGAAAAGCCACACACATCTGAGTGTTGTCAGCCAGGATTCTCTAATACAGCTTATGAAATATTCCAGGTTGTGTTAATGGATTTCCCACACCTATTTTGCTTTCGCTTTTTGGCACATTAGGAATATTTAACAGGGTTAAATCTATCAAACTAAATAGAACTTTATTGCCTGCTCCCCTTGCTTTCATTTAGTATTTGCTCCACTTTGATACCTAGATAATAAATGAATAAAGAGGAGATGCCCTCTAATAGAAGTACAGTAGCAATCAGTTACATTGCATTCCTGGTAAGAGAGTGAGGACTCATAGGAGTATCGGCAATAAATGTTTGTGTACTCCATACAAAAGTCTCACCCCATTTCCAACCGATATTTAGAAAAAATAATTGTCATTTCAACAGGTTTTGGCATTTCCAAGGGTAATATCAGCAATGTATCTAGAACATGAAATATGGATGATTAATAAGCCCAATCAACAAAGTATCTTTTTTCTACTACAGCCACTGCTACTATCACTATAATGAGGAACTGTTGAGAAATGGAAGTTCATCTGCGATGCTCATACTTAAAGGGCATGCTACTGGGATTGGTTGTAGTAACCCTGTGAGAAAGCCCTGGGCATTTTTTTTGTTTTTTGTTTACTATAGCACACAGCTCATCCCATATCTCCTGGTACCACCATAAAGCACTTTCGGAGTAGCTCCAAGCTCTGAGTTATGCCTAGGTGACCAAAAAATTTAGCTTCATGGTAAAAAATTGGCACCAAAGTTTACCTGTGGGTATATAGTCATTGATAACTTGAGAGAAAGAGGGTTATGGTTGTTTCTAGCAACAGGGGGAAAAATTCATAAGGAGAGAGAACCATAAAAGTACCTATTTTTTTATCTTGTGACCTATAGGGGGTGTCCCGCACCCCAAAACTCTGAATATAACTACTAACACAATGAGTTTATGTTCACTTTTTTATTGGGCAGAACTACTTTTTATAGACTTCTCCATGCGTTATCCCTTCTTTATCTGCTTTAATACAATCACAGTGGCTCCTTCTGTTATCTTCTACACACCTCTCAGGTGAGCTTTGTTCTCCTTCACCCCCTGACTTTGTCTCCCATGGCAAAGGCAGATGGTGTAATTCCATTGCAATAATATTACCTCTGGTAAGAACTTCTGGGTAAGACGGAAGCTCTTGAGAACAGGGGAGCCTCCATCTAGCAGCACCCAAGGACCCCAGCTCCAACCTACTTAATTTTTTTTATAAACTTTATCATGCATAGTTCTTAACGTAATTATACATTAATGTAATTATACATTATGTAGCTTTGGATTATTTAGATTTAGGATTATTTTATCTTTGGTTCCTTCCAGTCTATTGCTCTGAGTTGCTCTTTGTTCACAAGGTTTCCGGGGAAAGTATGGCACAGGATGAGGAATACATCATATATATATATATATATATATATATATATATATATAATTGTATCTACACAGTCATGTGGAAAAGTTTGGGAACCCCTCTTAATTCTTTGGATTTTTGTTTATCATTGGCTGAACTTTCAAAGTAGCAACTTCCTTTTAATATATGACATGACTTATGGAAACAGTAGTATTTCAGCAGTGACATTAAGTTTATTGGATTAACAGTAGTACTAGGGTGTTGTACCGTGTTAGCCATTATGAATGTAGAGAAAAGCCAAGCAAAATGACACCTTTTATTGGCTAACTAGAAAGATTACAATATGCAAGCTTTCGAGGCAACTCAGGCCCCTTCTTCAGGCAAGATGTAATCAAGATGATTACATCTTGCCTGAAGAAGGGGCCTGAGTTGCCTCGAAAGCTTGCATATTGTAATCTTTCTAGTTAGCCAATAAAAGGTGTCATTTTGCTTGGCTTTTCTCTACATTGGATTAACAGAAAATATGCAATATGCATCATAACAAAATTAGACAGGTGCATAAATTTGGGCACCCCAACAGATATATTACATCAATACTTAGTTGAGCCTCCTTTTGCAAATATAACAGCCACTAGACGCCTCCTATAGCCTTTGATGAGTGTCTGGATTCTGGATGGAGGTATTTTGACCATTCTTCCATACAAAATCTCTCCAGTTCAGTTAAATTTGATGGCTGCCGAGCATGGACAGCCTGCTTCAAATCATCCCATAGATTTTCGATGATATTCAAGTCAGGGGACTGTGACGGCCATTCCAGAACCCTGTACTTTTCCCTCTGCATGAATGCCTTTGTAGATTTTGAACTGTGTTTTGGGTCATTGTCTTGTTGGAATATCCAACCCCTGAGTAACTTCAACTTTGTAACTGATGCTTGAACATTATCCTGAAGAATTTGTTGATATTGGGTTGAATTCATCTGACCCTCGACTTTAACAAGGGCCCCAGTTCCTGAACTAGCCACACAGCCCCACAGCATGATGGAACCTCCACCAAATATGACAGTAGGTAGCAGGTATTTTTCTTGGAATGCGGTGTTCTTCATGCAAAGTGCTTGTTGTTATGACCAAATAACTCAATTTTTGTCTCATCAGTCCAAAGCACTTTATTCCAAAATGAATGTGGCTTGTCTAAATGAGCATTTGCATACAACAAGCAACCCTGTTTATGGCGTTAGTGCAGAAAGGACTTCTTTCTCATCACCTTGCCATACAGATGTTCTTTGTTCAAATTGCGCTGAATTGTAGAACGATGTACAGATACACCATATGCAGCAAGATGTTCTTGCAGGTCTTTGGAGGTGAGCTGTGGGTTGTTTGTAACCATTCTCACAATCCTGAGCATATACCGCTCCTGTATTTTTCTTGGCCTGGCAGACCTGGGTTTAACAGCAACTGTGCCTGTGGCCTTCCATTTCCTGATTACATTCCTTACATTTGAAACTGACAGTTTAAACTTCTGAGATAGCTTTTTGTAGCCTTCCCCTAAACCATGATATTGAACAATCTTTGTTTTCAGATCTTTTGAGAGTTTCTTTGAGGATCCCATGCTGTCACTCTTCAGAGGAGAGTCAAAGGGAAGCACAACTTAAAATTGACCACCTTAAATACCTTTTCTCATGGTTGGACACACCTGTCTTTGAAGTTCAAGGCTTAATGAGCTAATCCAACCAATTTGGTGTTGCAAGAAATCAGTATTGAGCAGTTACATGCATTCAAATCAGCAAAATTACAAGGGTACCCAAATTTTTGCACAACCAGTTTTTCACATTTGATTTAATTTCATACAACTAAATACTGCTTCACTAAAAATCTTTGTTCGGAAAATACCCCAGTACTCAGATGTTCCTAGGAAATGAAAGACATACCACTGTTATCTTTTATGTTGAAAGTAGAGTAAATTATTATGCAGGATGAGAGGGGTTCCCAAACTTTCTCATATTATTGTATATGTATATATATATATATATATATATATATATATATATATATATATATATATATATATATATATACTTGGTTTGCATGCATACACCATATATTCTGTGAAGTGTTTTCAAAATTTTTGTTTTATAGTTTAACTATATTTATAAATGTGTGAAAGGCTCTTATCTTATCGATGTGAAGTATGCTATTTGGATAGATTGAACTGGAACACATTCCACCTGCCTCACCTCAAATAAAGCACATCACTACTCATAATTAAAATAGATTGCTTTTCAAAACCTATTAAAGTATCCTGAATTTAAATGTGCCTTTACTATTCAAATTACTTGCAAATTGTCTATTTTTTGACCATGAAATACATTTAGTATGATTTTCATGCAGAAGCCTTCATGATGAATGGGTTGTTAGTAGTTGAGTTCCTGTTTACAATTTACATTCACAGTGAAGAATGGATTTCTTGGCTTTTTACTAAAACAATAAGTTAAATACACAAATTACATTCGCTGAAATGCTGAAAAGAAATCAAATCTGAATTTATCATGTGAAAAAGTGTAATGTCAGCCAAAGCCTGCATTATCATACTATACAGAGAACAAATTAAACACTTAATTTTGCTGTTTGGCATTTGAAAATAACAGTGTCGTCTGCATGATTAAAATTGCAGTACAGTAATTGAGAGATTTTCTTATTGTCGTATGGCCAACAAACCAGCTAAGACGTGAAAACGGTTTCTTGTTTAATAAAGAAAGAAGAAATTGAACCACATCATAATATGAATCGTAACACATTAAGTCAAGAATCCTCACTCACAGTCCAGGAAGACCACAGTAACTGCAGGTTTTCACTTCAACCAGTTTCTTAATTTGAATCCATTAATTTGCTACTAAAGCAATATGTTTTTCGAGCTTAATTTTAGTTAAGTCACTTTCAGAACCCTTACTTGCCAATTCTGTTTTAATCAGCTGCATGTAGGATTTGTTTCCTGTGTTGATAACCAGCCATCAGTTAATAATGAGGTGGAAATGACAAAGGGACCGCCAGCTCTCTAGCTATCTGGGATCCATTTGCAATTGTGAATGTGCATCATGAAGTGTCTACACTAATAAAATGTTTAGAAATAAATGAGAGAGAAAAGGGAAGGATTGTGAAGTGCAAATCTGTTCTTGTCCACAATAGCATATGGATAATGTTCTCAGAAAAATGAAGCTCTACAACATAATTAAAATTTGTCTTGAATAAATGAAAGCAGTAACAAGCAATAAAGTTAATACAAAGTTTCATTACCCACAGGGACTGTCTTCTAGGAAACTGGTTGGAACGAAAACCTGCAGTCACTATGTTGTTGGACTTAAGTGCAGCATTTGACACCATCAACCATTCTATTTTACTACACAGGCTGGAAAATGATGTTGGGCTTACAGGCACCGTGCTCGCTTGGTTTAGTTCTTACTTATCAAATCGATTCCAATATGTACAGAAATGTGCTGACAGTGCTCCATCATTATACACAGAAGTTCAATATGGTGTCCCGCAGGGCTCAGTACTGGGACCTTTACTGTTTTCACTTTACATGCTTCCACTGGGATCTACAGTATCATTAGGAAACATAATGTTAATTTTCACTCGTATGCAGATGATACCCAGTTATACCTTTCATTTAAATCAGATGAAGTTTCTCCGATGTTGTCTTTAATTAGTTGTGTTAGCGAATTAAAGGGGTGGATGAATGAGAACTAATTGTCTTTAAATACAGATAAAACAGAGATGTTAATTGTTGGAGGGAATGACGCTGATACATAACAATATTTTGTCATCATTTAAATTAGTTGGAATCCCAATTAATTTTACTGAATCAGCCTGCAATCTAGGAGTTATCTTTGACTCTAGAATGTAATTTAAAGCGCATATTACAAAGTTGTCCAAAACATGTTTCTTCCATCTTAAAAATGTTAGGAAATTAAGATGCTTTCTAAATAAACAGGATTCTGCGAAATTAATTCATGCATTTATCCCTAGTAGGATTAACAACTGCAATGCAGTGTTCACTGGATGTTCAAACTGTTCTTTATACAGCCTCCAGTTAATACAAAATGCGGCTGCAAGAATTATTACAAGAACAAGAAAATACGAACACATAACTCCAGTTCTTAAATCCTTACACTGGCTCCCGGTTAAATTTAGGGCAGATTTCAAAATCCTTCTTTTAACATATAAAGCATTAAATGGCCAAGGTCCGGCTTACTTGTCTGAACTTATCATGACTTACAAACCAGAGCTCACAATAACATCTCAAGATGCTGGTCTGCTTATGGTTCAAAGGATTAATAAAATAACAATGGGAGGTAGAGCTTTTAGTTACAGTTTAGTTATTTTATCAATAAATAAGTTTGCTGAAATCAGATGTCATCACATGTTTATGCTGCACGTAGCAGCAACAGTCATGTACAGTGGTGCTAGAAAGCTTGTGAACCCTGTTTTTGCATAAATATGACACAAAACCACCAGGATCATTTTTCTCAATAAATAAATGAACAAGTATAAATTTTTGTGTCATTTGTTTAAGTTCTCTTTAATTAGTTTTAGGACTTACATAAAACTGTCTCAGTTTTTATGTCATATTTATACAGAAATAAAGGATATTCTAAAGAGTTCACAAACTTTCTAGCACTTCTTTACCCAGCAACAACTCAAACAATAAAGAAAATGTACACATGGCCTAACATTTAGGTGCATCCACAAACTCACTTAGATATTTTGAAAGTTGGCAGCATTTTTAAAATTTCAAGTAACTTCATCCAAGCGTTTATCACAATTTTGTTTATTACAAGTTAAAATTCTTAGCTGCATCCTATCATGGTAGATACTGGATCATTGAGGCATTTATTTATTTATTTTCTTTAGAGAATGCAGCCTTGACGTTGTCTTTAGTGTAAGAGAAACACTGAGGACCTATTTACTTACTGTTGCATAAAGTTTCACCATGCCTTCTTTCATACATTTCTGCATAAGTTAAAATGCTTTTGTTTTTTACTTTAATGAAAATGGCAATCATGTCACTTACCTGATTCAAATTCAAGCAACAGGACAACTGAGCTGCTGTGACTGAGGCTCATGAAAGAAAGACGCTGCACAGCCACAAGGTGAGCAGAGGAAGGGATGGAAGCAGAAGTCAGAACATTACAACATAATTAGTTCTAGCTGTACATTCTGGTACAGTAGCAAATGGTACTTACCTTGTATGGTGATGAATAAATAAACAGTATCATTACTATCGTATTACATAAGTAAAGAATACCATGATTAATAAATTGAATAAATACATACACATCTAACATTGTACCATCCTTATGTGGTAATATTTTGTCAAACAACTCCACCTACTTTGTGACCCCCACCCCACCCCATCCTGTAGCCTGCAGTGAGGTGTAATTGCCTCGGTGTACATGATTACAGGTATTTCACTATTTTGCCATCAGGAGCAAGTTGTCAAACTAGTAAAAGGAAAAATATTAAAATGAAAAAATACAAGGGTAAAGTATCCGTTCTCAAGGTAGAATTGACATGGAAAGCTAATTCATATTTGAACTCGCACAGAATGTTTCTCTACCTTAAGATAGAGTTCACTTGTTCGCCAATTCTCCACTTCTCTCCAGTTCGCCATTTCTCATTGTGTACAGTGTGCTCTATTCAAAATATCTTATCAAGAATTGAGCTGTCCTTGAAAAATAATTGTGCCAAGTTTCAACAAATTTGATCCACTGTCAGCCAAGTTGTTTTATGCAAGCAGACAAACTGGTGGACATGCAGACATGCAGTATGTACATGGCTATCTCAGTAGGTGCTTTTCTGCAATTTATGCAAACATGCATAACTGCTCTGAAAGTACCATATATACTCTTCCGTGGATAAGTCTGGACTTGGTTTAACCACATAATTTGTGGTATTTTATAATGTCGGTCGTATAAGTCGAATGCGGAAAACTCCCACTATTGGTACAAGAGATTATGATCTGCTAATGCCCACCTGAGAGAGTAACCAAGGAGCACACTGCCTTTTTTTTTCTATGTGGGCTCCTAACCTCTCTCTCTCTCTATAGTGCCTACATGACCACACGGTAATACCCAAACTATTGCACTGATTTGTGTTTTTTGTATCTCACACCCTCATACACCTTTATCATAAGAGCATCCCTTATCTACGATAGAGCGTTCGATCAGAAGAAATATGAAGCTGGTTTTAAATTAAACGTTGTTGAAGTAGCGAAAGAAATTGGTATCTGCACTTCTGCAACAAAATTCAAAGCATCTGAGAAGATGATGCGAGATTGGAGGAGGCAAGAAGATGTAAAAAAAAAAAAAATTAAGTGTCGCATTTTTGAACGGGCGTATGAGTCGGGGTCTGGTTTTATGAGCGTTTTTTTGGGTTTCAAGACCCGACTTATACACGAGTATATATGGTAGATGAAATTACAGTACAGTGATTGATCAAAATGTGAAATATAGGTGGAACAACAAATAAAACTGATTTTAATATAAGCAGACAGGATGATTTAAAGATAACATAAGCCTAGAACCTGACTGAAATTGGGTACTGAAACTAATACACTAATACATTTTTTTTTTTGAAAGTTAAGTTTTCAGGACCTGTATCAGGCATTCATTTGGCACTGAAATGTTAATTTCTACAAGTACACTCTTAAAAATAAATCTGCCAGAGTGGTGCTTCAGAGCGATGCCACAGTGGAACCATTTATAGTTCCCAAAAGACCCATCCATATTAAGGTTCCAGAAAGAGCCTTTATTTATTTAGATCTGTAATAAGATCCATACAGTAAATAACCATGAATTGATGGCAACAGATCTGTGAAATACCAGAGGCTTATGATTTGAAAAGGACTCTTGCTGCATTTGTCCAGTAACACAGGCTAAGCTCAGGTTTTCTTATTCTGTTAGTGTCCTGCTAGGTAGCCTACCATATATTAAAGATTTCAGTGATTTAAATGGGAAAGTCTTCAAGAAGGTTTTCTTTTTTATGCAGTATTGTTATGAAAAAGCTGATGTGTTTTTCAGATCTATTGCTAGGTCCTACTGGCTTATAAAATGAGGCAAAGTGTGTTATAAAGAAGATGACAGTATTTGTGACCTACTTTTCAATTTAGTTTTAGAATTATTAGTTGTGTATTTATTTATTTTTTTTGTCATTATGTTGATGATGTCACCTAGATGCCATTTTGTACTCTGTTTCAGGACGATTGCTACCATTTTGCTTGGTCAGGGCCATATGGTTTACGGCCTCTATGCTTGTTGCCAAGCCAATCACCTGACATAGAAGTCCCCTAATAGTGTGCATCATATTGCTGTGCCTATAAGAGATGGCAGCAGAGCGTCTGTTATCCTTGTGTAGGATTCTTTCTAAATAAAAACAAGCTTTTCAATTCTGTAAGGTAGGGCAAACTGACTGCAAATTAATGTTAGGATTTTTGGTTTATGATCTTCTTTGTTTTGACTGTGCAGTTCGGTTTTGTTTCTGTTTTTCTTGCCATTTTCTGGTATTTGACCGCTTCACCTGCCCCTTCACTATCTTTTTGTATGTCCACTGATGTTTTTTTTCCCCAGTTCCCTGATGCCCTTATTAAATATTCTAGGACTGATTTCTCCTTTAATCTTTTGGCATGTGGCATGTTTCACAAATCATCACAGTCAGTCCCTCCAGGCTTCTCACTCCTGCGTGACAATCCTGGCTCTCCTTGGGATTGCCTGTAGCACCCTTTTTAAATCTCCCATGGCATAGCCTCAGGCTCACCCAGCCTCTGAAACGTTCTTCCACACAATTAATGTGGTCCTGCTAAAACAAGTCACTGCAGAAGGCAAGGAAATAAATATTAAGCAGTTGTCTTTATAGCCTAAGTGTTATTAATGTGCTTGCCACTACAATATTACTTCCATTTAATAATCTGATTTAAGAAATGTGGCAACCCTGAACTGCATTAAGGCGCTTAGAAAAAGGCTAGATGAATTGATTTAACTATAAATGTACAGCTGAGTAAAAATTATTCTAATCACGGTAAATTGGATATATTTATGTTGACAGTACTACTGATATTGATCATAATAGCAACACTACATTCACTGCTGCCCCCCTCACTGGATCCCCTGCAGTTTGCTTACCGCCGGAACCGTTCAACAGATGACGCAATAGCCACCACTCTCCATCTGGCTATCGCTCATCTGGACAATAAGGACACATACGTTCAAATACTGTTTATCAACTTCAGCTCAGCAATCAACACGATCATTCCTCAGCAGCTGACGGAAAAGCTGAGCCTGCTGGGACTGAACACCTACCTCTGTAACTGGATTCTGGACTTTCTGACTGAGAGACCTCAGTCAGTCAGGATTGGAAACAACATCTCCAGAACCATCACACTGAACACTGGAGCCCCTCAAGGCTATGTGCTCAGTCCATTACTGTTCATATTATTGACTCATGACTGTGCAACAACGCACAGCTCTAATCACATCATAAAATTTGCCAATGACACGACTGTGGTGGGTCTCATCAACAACAACAATGAGTCAGCATCCAGAGAGTAGGTGCAGCGGTTAATTGACTAGTGTAAAGCCAATAAGCTGTCTCTGAATGTAGACAAAACAAAGGAGATGATTGTTGACTTTAGGAAGACTAAGAGTGACCATCTGCCACTGAACATTGACGGCTCAACTGTGGAGGTTGTCAATAGCACCAAATTCCTGGGTGTCCACCTGGCAGAGAACCTCACCTGGTCCCACAACACCAGCTCTTTAGCCAAGAAAGCCCAGCAGCAGCTCTACTTCCTGCGTAGGCTGAGGAAAGCCCATCTTCCACCAGCTATTCTAACAACATTCTACAGAGGAACCATAGAGAGCATCCTGAGCAACTACATCACTGTCTGGTTGGAAATTGCATGTTCAGGGATCACAAAGCCCTACAACAGATAGTGAAGACATCTGAGAAGATCATCAGTGTCTTTTTCCTCCATCGTGGACATTTACACCACACGCTGCATCCGCAAAGCCACCAGCATTGTGAATGATCCAACACAACCCTCACATTCATTGTTTACACTCCTACCATTGGGAAAAAGGTACCAAAGCATTCGGGCTTCACCTCCAGAATGTGTAACAGTTTCTTCCCCAAAGCAGTCAGACTCCTGAACATTCATGGACCGGTCTCATATATGATATATGTGTTCTGTTCTGCAGTGTTGCACATGTTTGCACATTTGACTCACATGCACCTTGTTATATATTATGTGTCTTTATGTTATGTGTCATGGATTCTTCATTGTCCTGTATTTTATGTTGAACTATGGTCCTGGAGGAACGTTGTTTCGTTTCACTGTATGCAGTACTACTGTATACGGATGAAATGACAATAAATACTCTTGACTCTCTTGACTCCCTTCTAATTTCAATAGCAGATACACTGAACAATGAATATTTCCTTCAAAACACTAAACATTATATTTGTATATTAGTGTTTTTAAGGAAATTATGTTTTCATTTTGGTTTGTATGAATTAAAAATGTAAATGTGAAACACTATAAGCCTTATGAATGATGCTCAGTAATATGCAGCACAGGGAAGGATGCTGCAGTCAGACACTCCAAAGCAATTTCCTTTTATTTTCTTTAACTGTCTTGCACACAGACCAGCAATCACCGTCTCTTCTGACTGACTAACATTCACTATCACGTTTGAGGATAATATCTTGTGTCCTAGCTACAATGCTGTTGTCACCTTGGTGACCATTCTTTGGAAAAAAAAAAAATCTGCATCTGCTTCAACTACATGCCACAGTAACAAAGTCAATGAGCTATCTTTCTCATTTTTACAGGAAATGATCTGCAGCAGCCAGAGTCTATCATTACACGGGTATATATCAAGAAGAAAAAAACAGCAACAGATACAACATAGTACAGGGTTTTTATTTTTGGATTTTATGCATCAGGTTTTCATAGTAGATTTGCTAAGCCTTTGCCTTTGAAACCACCATATTATGTAGGAGCTGTATCAAAACTCCCATATTAAATAATGTACAATCATTAATCTTGCCTTTACTTTATAACTTGATAGTCACCTGATGGATTTACATGCAAATTGTTGTGTACCTTCCTACAATTCTTTTTTAAAAAGACTCCAAAACCTGACAACTGATTTGAAACATTAATTACATTTTCACCTGTCCAAGCATTCCATAAATATTATCTGAATGAATGATACTGTACTGGTAAAGGGTTTTCACTTTTTTTTTTACTTCGAAGTTAGCACTGAGGAGCCTTCTTTCATTATACTGATCTTCCGCAACATTAAAACCAACTGCCTAATATTGTGCAGGTCCCCCTTATACCGCCGAAACAGCACAGGCCTCCACGAGACTCTGAATGTGCCCTGTGGTGTCTGGCACCTAGACATTACCAGAACATCATTTAAGTCCTGTATGTTACAAGTGGGACCACCATGAATCAGCCTTATTTTCCCAGCTCACCTCAAAGTCTCTTGATCACCTTGAAAAGTGTGGCGGGGCACATTATCCTGCTGAAACAGGCTGCAGCCATCATGAAATACTGTTGCCATGAAGGGGTTTACGTGATCTGAGATAATCTTGAGGTAGGTGGTATGTGTCAAAGTAACATCCACATGAATGCCAGGACCCAAGGTTTCCCAGCAGAACATTACCCAGAGCATCTGGCTTCTTTTCTTAGTACCTCCTGCTGCCATCTCTTCTTCAGGTCAACAATGCACATGATCTTAAAGAAAACATGATTCAGCAGACTAGACCACCTTCTTCCATTTGCTCCACAGTTCAGTTCTGACAATTACATGTCCATTCTAGGTGCTTTTGACGGTAGACAGGGGTCAGCATAGGCACGCTGACCAGTCTGCAACTATGCAGCCCTATATGCAGCAAGCTGTGATGCCCCCGGTGTTCTGGCACTTTTTTCTCATGGCCAGCATTGTTTTTTTTAGCAATTTGTGCTACAGTAGTTCTTCTGTAGGAATGGACCAGATGGGCTAACCTTCGATCCCTGTGCACATCAATGAGGCTTGGCAGATCCATAACCCTTTTGGTGGGTAATACCACTGCATACTTGGAACACCCTACAACATCTGCAGTTTTGGAGATGCTCTGACCCAGTCATCTACCCCTCACAATTTGCCCCTAATCGAAGTCACTCAGATGCTTACGCTTGCTCGTTTTATTTGTTCCAACACCTCACTTTCAAGAACCGACTGCTGCCTTGCTGCCTAATGTATCCCACCCCTTGATAGGAGCCACTGTAATGTGATAATCAGTGTTATTCACTTCATGGTATTGTGAAGATTGGTGTAGAGCTAATGGGGGTGATTTTTTGGCACCCAGAGCTCTGGCTCACAGACACCTAAAGCTTCTTATTTGTCTGTATATGTCATTCCATTATAACTGAACTAACTGTGCTACCCATCTAAGAAATGTAAGTAATCAACATTCACCTCAGTGTTACTTTGTCCAGTACACAATGCAATTCATAAATCTCTGTTATATGCTATTTGGTATGGGATTTGTAAAAGCCATGTTAATGTTTGTGATGCATCATTGACTGAAATGACAAATACAACCAGATAGACACACAGGACTTATCCTTTTTATTAAGGTGGATGCACTGTCTGGCCTGAGTCTAACATTCACAGTTTTAAAATCTGAGAGAAAGCCTAGACAGAATAGGGAGAAATGGCAAAGTTCAAACAGAAAAACCTAGGGCCTCATGTATAAACGGTGCATATGCACAAAAATGTCACGTTCACCCTTTTCCACGCTCACTTGGAGATATATGTGTAAAAACTAAACTTGGTGTAAAAGCACAAACATTTTCACGGCAGCACCCTCCCTTGAATACATAGGTTTCTGTTTGGTTTTGCAAACTGCAAACTGACACCCAGTGTCAAAACAGTGCTGCTGTTTCTGTGGTCTGCTTTTCTTTTTTAGATTCACATCTATGTTGTGGATTTTATCAAATAACATGAAATTAATTGCATATTGTTTACAAATTTAATTCACTTGATTGGAATCATTCTGTAACAATATAATGGTGCTCAGAATGGTCAAACTGCTCCAACTACTGTACCATAGCTGCTTTAGCGTTGTTAGAAGACACCGCAAATGGAAGAATTACAAGAGAGTGCGTAATTGACAGATGATGATGACTGGCTTCTAAGTTAATTTCAATTTCCAACAGCTATTCTCTTGGAGCTGTGTGCAGAACTGAGACGGCTTTACAAAGGCAGATTTTAAGGAATGGTGATCTACCTGCTCCTTTGCAAGTTCTGTCCACTCTCAGGTTTTTGGTTCCAGAATTTTTTCAACATGAACTTGCTGAGTGATCAGGAATTTCTCAGCATTCATTAAGTTGCGCCATGCCAGCTGTATAGGATTGTATTATATGCTTGTCATTCAAATATATAAAATTTCCTTACATTGTGGTTGAACTGTAAAGCATCAAAGATCAATTTGCAGCAATGTCTGGTTTTCCAAATGTAATCGGATTGGTCAGCTGCATTCACATTGCTATTGCAACAGTGCTGGACAAGTTACATCAGCCAGAGATGAATCTCCAAAAGAATGAGCTGGCATTACACCATATATAGCAGGAGTGCCTATATGGCAGTTCCGCACATTCGCAGGTGCTTTTTCAACTAGTGTGTCAAAAGGAAAGCAGTCACTTTTAGGATAAAGAGCAGAGAATCGATCTGTTGTGGTGCTCAGCGCTGACGCTAAACTATAAAGGCACCTTCAGAGATTGAATTTGCTTATGTAAATAGAAAGGATTTCCACTTTATTAATGTGCTGCTCTATAGTGCACAGAACGTTTGTCGCATTGTGCAAACATGTAGAGTGCTGCATATATAATGTGGCACACAATCATGGTTTACCCGTACCTGAAGAGAGGCTGTATGATGAACCTGACCCACCAAATGATCAGTTAAATCGTACAGTGTTACAACATCATTTGAATGTAATTAGCAGAATGTAAAAACAGGCAATCACACGCAGCATTTATTTTTTAACCAATTCATTTATTTTGTGGTCAATATTAAATAGTACAGGCCTTATATTCCTTAGTTCATTGGCCACATCTCTTACAGCATCCGCTATTGCATTTTGTGACTCCAGAACAGCTTCCAACACCACCTGACCATTGCACGGGGATCAGCTTTTGTAATACTGTCTGAAAAAGAATAAACAGGAAGCGGCCTACGACTTGCATTTTCACGTCGACTGTGATATCTGACCACTTCTTTTTTTATTTCGTGGCACTGTGCGACTTTCTGAACTTGAACTTTCGAGTGTCTCCACCATGCTTTTGTTGCTTATACCACTGCTTAAGCCATCAAATAGTACATTTTTCCTTGCCTCCACTTCATATTTGCTGAAATTCTTCTTTTTTTCAATTGCTTTTGCCATTGTCTTTTAACCAAACACTGAAAGGATGGCGATATTTATATTAATTTGCATAGTAAAATGTGCAAAATTCTGGGAGGAGTTGGGGTGGGACAGCAGGCGCATGCACGTGCTGTTACATTTCACGATGACCACGGATTTATGGAGCAGGATGAATAATAGGAAGTTCACGAATCTGTGTTATGTTAGACAACTAAAAAGAGAAAAAACTGACTGTTTTGGAGAGAAGAAAAAAATAAATACAGCCAAATGATAATCCGTTCGGGGTATGACGTTAATCTGTATTCAGTTCTGCATGTAGGCCCTCCAACCTGCAGGGAAAAACCTGGGAGTTGGTGACAGAATTGGCACTCCAGACACCATAAAAAACCTCACACTGGTTCCATTCCATCTGAACTAGTGTGGTGCTGAGGTGTCACCCTTTGCATGGCAGCACTTAGGTCACCTAATCTGGGATCCTGAGTTGGTTTGTCATGTGGTGGGTGCAGCAATGCGTTGTATCAGCATGTGCTCCTAACCTCTGTCTCTCTCTCTCTCAAATGATAATTGAACTAAACGATGACAAAGTGGAGCACCCAAAGCTGTGCTGTTACTATTTTTACTTATTTTAATGCAGGTAGCATTACTGTTTATTAATATGCCATCTTTTTATCAGTTAGTCTTAACTAGCAGGGGAAATCCTGTCCCCTTCATTTATAATGGTGGCTTACTGCAGGTGAAGTTTCTTAATGTCTTCTGTTTGTAGGTTGTTCTCGTTTATTTCCTGTGCAGCCACTGGATGAAGTTATCATATTCATTTCTCCTTGCTTATAATGTGATCTTTGAAACATTAATTTTCAAAGAAAAAACTGATATAAGAAACAGGAAATTGAATTTTCTTTGAAATCACAACTGTATATGCAGGAGATTGCACTTCTGAGATTTCCTTATGTGTTACATCTGTAAATAGTTTTATTTCTAGTGTTGATATTTTTGCTTATGTTACCGGGGTGAAAGTATAAAGGTAAAAACAAAAGAAAAACATCAAAGAGCACTTTCTTTGCATTCACAGACGTTTGCCTCATTTTCGATGTGTTTGCCTCTGTGTAAAGAGTAATCTATTATACACATCTAGAGTGCAGAAACATGACTTAGTTTTATCTTTTCAGTCACACACCACCATCTTTTTTTTTTTTTTACTGTCACTCTAAAAGATTGTCTCCAAGCTGAGGCAGGTGTCTGAAAACTGAAGCAAGCTGTTCACTTGCTGCAGGGATGCTGTGGCTTGTTTAAAGCATATAGGGACCTGTGTGCTTCCCCACTGCAGAGATAACAAAGCGTCTCTTTCTCTGTGGCTTACCCATTAAAGAGGTTTTTGCACAGCAGCATGAGGTAGCCATGCAGCTGATTGATTGCTGGTTTCATTTTAGGCTGAGTCCTCTGTCCTTTCTTTAAACTCTGCTCATACAGTTTTCTAGCATAAATAAGCACCCTCTTTGAGCAGGGTACCATTCAAAGTAATGTAATCAGAACAAAGAAGAGCGCGAAGAGGGAATATAAATTCAAACGGACAATGCCAAGATAGACATTTAAATTAAATGAAATACCAATAAAAATGGGGATTGCAATGCTTTAATAAGTTCTGCAGGTCCTTTACAGCTATTGCTTTTTTCTTTAGCTAACTCATTCATATTGCTAGCCCAGTGCAAATATCCTGTTTTTAAATGAGGAAAAATACATCTGACCACGATATATAAAAGCAGCACTCTAGAAAATTAGCTTTATCAGCCTGATAAAGATAAACAAGTTGGTCCATAAAACACAACGCAGATGAGAACAAACATTTGGTTTTACTTTTAATGTTTAGATTCGTGGTTCTTTTGCATTCCTGTTTGTTACTGGCTCAAGTGATCAAAATTCCTTTCATCCATTTTCAAACTGATCCACCAATCCATTCATCATTTAACCTGCTGAATTTAAGTCAGAGTCGCAAATGGGGGAACCCTATCACAAAATACTTAGTTAGAACCTCTCAGAATCTGCCTTTCTGAAATTAACGTTTTTTGTTTGTAGTCTGGAAATATAACATAGTATTAATTGTACTGTAACCATTTGTCATAGATCCCATATTTTTGGAAAGCCAACTAGAGCCATACTGTGCTTTCTTATTGGTAAACACTCTAAAAACTGAGATCACCACAATCATTAATTACATCTATGAATTTTTCATTTTTATTGCATTTTCAGTTAATTTCTAAGTAATTAGAATGACCTCCTTTAAGCTATATATCATCATGTTTTTCTTTGTTGGAAGCTCATGTTTGCAGATTATTCTTTTTCTATTTTAATACAAACATGATATGCACTTTACATTGTTACACAGTACCACTTTCAGTTTAATGTGGATTTATTGACTGTTATTTTCAATAACAGAAAAATGGGTTTATGTGTATTTTTAGGGCTCAAATACAACTACAGGAACAACTGCCATTTTTAAATTCAACTCTTCAATCCTCTCTCTTTGCTTCTTTCTTTTTGGCAACTTTCATATACCAGTAGGCGATGGCTGAGTGCAAAGATCGCTGGACAGCTCCATTATCTCTCTCTGTTGCTATCATTATTATGTGTATAATTGTTATTCTGTGTACAGGATTTGAAACCCAAATCGCTGGTTGAGCAGTGAATCGTTATGCTGGATCAGTAATTCTGTTAATTGGAATTCCAAAGCTGTAAAGCATAGCACAGTGAATCTTGCATCTTGTTCTGATATTGTGCACTCTTGGAATAAATAATGCAAGACTGTGTCTCCAGTTGCCATGGCAGTTGTTACTATATATTGTTCATATTCAGAATATCAGCTATTCCTTTTCAGATTTTTATTCTAATTTAAAAAATTAAGTTAACATGAGTAGTATTACCAGCCATAATAATTACTATACACAAGTTTGAAAATAAGCAAACTGTATGGAACAAAGAATATCATAAAGTGACTCTTAAGTTACTTCTGCACTGATGTTGTCATTCTTTGTATATAATATCTGTAAATTATTAAAAAAATTGCTTTTTGATGTGTGTCAGTTTTTATTCCTTTACCTCCTTTACTGTCAGTTTAATGAGAAAAATATAAAGAATATGAAAACACACAGCAATTTAATCTTACCAATTTAACTGTTCTTGAACAGTTCCATAAATGCCTTGTAAACATCAACAGTAAGTTAATACCGGGTGTTAGTATTCATGAGATATAAATCAATTTACTTTAGAGTGAATCTTCAGTCTGTTTCTGCTATGAATGAAACTGAGTCCAGGTGTAAGCCATCAATCTCCTCAGTCAAGATAATTGTAATTTTTTTTTTCATTTTCAAACATTACAACAGATTACAATTCAATCAAACAAGCACAACAGCATGCTTCGAAAACAATTAGTGAAACTCAGCATTTGTTGCCCACGTGACATTGGAACAGCCTGTTTAAAATAGTCCTGTGTAAAGAATAAAACAGAAAGTCAAAAAACATAACAGTTAAGCGCAGGTCCAGCTTGTTTACTTTAGAATTACATTAATGGGTTCTTGGCAAGTTCTGAAAAAAATTCTGAACATATTCTCATAAAGAGAATTTGATATTTTCCAGTTTCAGGAAATACAGAACATGATTTTCCTGCTGATTTTGCCCTCATTTTTTTTATTTAAATAGTAAAAGTCTAGTGAATAACCTGAAATTGCACAAACGTTAAGCTGATGTAAATAAAAACTAGTTTAGGTTACAGAACACTAAAAATTGTTGTAATTTTCAGAGAGTACAAAAGGTATCTTTCAGAGAAAAAGTAATAGGTTAACAAATTACGGCTCTTCTGCAGGAGGTGAAGTTAACTAAGCCTTGAATTTGATGCATACAGTTTCCACAAGTGTCCTGAATTTTGTCGATTACTTACAGACCTTCTGTCTGAACAAACTGTATTGCTGAAGCAGTATTTTCCTATCATAATGGTAAGAAAAAGGCAATAAATATTGGAAGAAATACATACCATTATTATCCTTAAAGCAATACTCCACTCAAAATTATTTTTACATATTTTTTTTTACAAATTGTAGTTTGTAGTCACATTACTCATGTTGCATAATCCACACATCAGGTTATCCAGTTGTATGCTTTCAATGTGCAAAACACATTTATGCTTAAATATTGTTAGGGTAAATAACTCCAGAAAATGAAGTAGTCCACAAACAGGAGGCCCCTTCACACGTTGCTGCACTTTTGAATTGAAGAACCGCCTGCCTCCTCATTCATTGGTGAAGAGCATCTACACAAAGAAATGGTGTCTTTGTGTCTGAAAAGAGCATTAAGGTAGGTTGAGGTTGAATAGAGGCATTTATTCACTTCACTACAGGCTGCTGCTTGTCTAAGTAAACAACAACACCCTGTTCTCCTCTTAAAGAACAAGCTTCCCTCTTTAGAAAAGTGTGCTTTTATTTTATGAGTTGTGTTCATCATATCTTGTCTGTCTGTCCTAGAAAGAACAGATGGCAGAGTATTTGCTTGTTTAAACACTTTGGCTAAATTGATTATTAAATTATGATCATATTATGTCAAATTACTTGGTTATTTGATATGACCAAAAAGGCTAACATATAATTAAAATACTGTCAACTGATTGTTTTTTGATCAATTTATATTTTTGTAGGCAACTATGGTGGTTAACAAACTATTACTTTGTACTCGCTCATAATATGAACAATCAAGAGCATTTTGGGAAACTCGTTAGAAAAATTTAGACCAGAACAAGCTATTCCTCTCAATAAAGTTTGCCAGTCATATCTACTGAATTCCCCCAAAAATAACATCAAGACGAGTTTTAAAGGTCCCTAAAGTCCTACTGTCTATCACACTACATGACAACTTATTCCATGTGTTTATGCTACTCTGAGTGAAGAAAAACTTTGTAATGTTTGTCCTTAACAAGTTTCCAACTGTGTCCCTGTGTTCTTGATGAACTCATTTTAAATCTCGATCCACTGTACTAATTCCCTTCCTAATTTTAAACACTTCAATCATGTCTCTTCTTAATCTTCTTTTGCTTAAACTGAAAAGGCTCAGCTCTTTTATTCTTTCCTCATAATTCGTCCCAGGTATCCCTGGAATCAGCCTAGTCGCACTTCACTGGACTTTTTCAAGCGCTGCTATGTCCTTTTTGTAGTCTGGAGACCAAAACTTCACACAGTACTCCAGATGAGGCCTCACCAGTGTGTTATAAAACTTGAGCATAACCTCCTTGAACTTGTACTCCACACATCGTGCTATATAACCTAACATTCTGTTATCCTTCTTAATGGCTTCTGAACACTGTCTGGCAGTTGATAGTGATAAGTGCTCTATAACTCCTAAAACTTTCTCATAAAGTGTATTTCCTAAGTGTAATACTTTACACTAAATTTCATCTACCACAAATCTGCCCAAGCCTGAATGCTGTCCAAGATCCTCTGAAATGATTCAACATATTCAAAATTATCTGCCATTCCACCTATCTTGGAAACATCTACAAACTTAACCAGCTTGTTATTTATATTAATTTCCAAATCATTTATTTTGTGAGGTTTCTAAATTCTTTTGGAGCTCTTGGTTGACCTGGCAACGGATAAGCATCTTCGGGATGCTCTTCGGCATGTCGTCCTGTTGGGGGGAGTCCCAAAATAGTTTAGAAACCTCACAATATATTCAAAATTTCAGCTGCCCTAGCACTGACCCCTGAGTGACACCACCCTTAACTTCACCTGATTCTGATAAGGTTCCTTGCACCATCACTCTCTACTTCCTCTGTTTTAGCCATTTCTGGACCCATCTACATACTACACCCTAAACTCACACCTCTTTTAGTTTGATACCCAACCATTCACCTTATCTCACCTTATCAAATGCTTTCTGAAAATCTAGATACTGTAAATAATATTGAATGCAGCATTCTGATCATATCCTTTTTTGCTTCCTCATTGAATTCTAGCATGTTAGTAAAACATGACATCCCTCTACTGAACCCATGCAGACTCTTCAGTAAAGCTCATGTTCTTGTGTTGGTAAATCTTATCCTTAATAATTCCATTAATTTACCTGTGATGCATATTAAGTGTACTGGTCTATAGTTGCTTGGATCTGCCTGGTCACCCTTTTTATATAACGGAATAATATTTGCCTATTTGTAGTCCTTTGGAATTTCCCCGGTACCACAGCCGTGTCCATCCTTTTGGCAAAATCCACTCTCCTCTGACATTCTTCATTCCTCTCCTTGACACCATACCTACCCATCACCTCCTTGTCTCCTCTGTTCCCTTCACCAACATGCCCATTGAAATCCACTCCAATCACCACTTTCTGTCCCTTGGGTACCCTGTTCATCACTTCATACAACTCACTCCAAAAATCTTCTTTCTCACCCACTGCACACCCAACTTGCGGTGCATATGCACTAACAACATTCATCATCACACCTCCAATTTCCAGCTTCATAATCATTACTCTGCTTGACACTCTTTTCACCTCCAAAACACTGTTGACATACTGTTCCTTTAGAAGAATCCCTACCCCATTTCTACTCCTATCCACACCATGATAGAACAATTTGAATCCACCTCCGATCCACCTGGCCTTACTCCCCTTCCATTTAGTCTCTTGCATGCACAATATATCAACCTTCCTTCTCACCATTATATTTGCTAACTCTCTCCCCTTACCAGTCATACTGCCAACATTCAAAGTTCCTACCCCCAGTTCCACTCTCTTTACTTTCCTCCTCTCCTCCTGCCTCCGGACATGTCTCCCCCCTCTTCTTCTCCTTCTTATTCTTCGGCCAACAGTAGCCTAATTTCCGCCAGCACCCTGTTGGCTAACAGTACTGGTGGCGGTCGTTGTTAACCCAGAGCTCGACCGATCCGGTATGGAAATTTGTATTGTTGTCCGCATATTGATTTAGCAAAATTTTACACCAGATGCCCTTCCTGACGTAACCCTCCCCATTTATCCGGGCTTGGGACCGGCACGAAGAAACACACTGGTCTGTGCATCCCTTGTGGCTGGGTTCCCCAGTACACAGTGACTTCATAAAAAATATACCTCAGAGGTTTATATATGTACTGATCTTGTACTCCACTATTCACAAAGTTAGCCCAGTTCATATTGGGGCAGTTAAAGTCCTCCATGACTATAATATTCCCCTGTAAACTCGCCTTTTTTCCCAAGTGTGCACTTTGTGACTCTGGTAGGATGTACCACACTGTTACCAGGAACTGACTCACAGAACTTCATGGATACTTGCTTAGCACAGGACTTGAGATTTTGGATCCGACAGTCAAACAACTTCAGTGTGAGCCCTCTAGGGAAAACTACTTTTAATTTTTGATTCAAAGTTATTCTTGTTTTGAACTTTTGTGACAGTTGTGTATCTTGATTTTGGCAACAGCTCGCCTTTAGGTTATTGCATTGTTTAAATTGTAGATTTTCATGGCAGTTTGCCCTTTAGGTTAGCTTGGATTTTTGAAGAGTCCAGATTTTTTGCTTATTACATGGTTTTGAGCCTGGAATTTTGTGGCAATATGCCTTCTCATTGTCAACTTCTTTTGACATTAATCACAGTTCTGCACTTCAGCTTTTAACAGCAGTTTCTCTGAGTCTTATACACTGAGTCTCATCACACTTTCTCGTACACATCCAACGATTTTTGTGGTTGTCATTTTGCCAGTAGGTAATTGAGGGAGATTGCAAGGATCTGAGGAGGCAGGTGGGCTTTGTCCTATTATCCTGTTTGGATACTCATGACTGGCATAAGACCCTTTGGTAATTCAGAAATAGTCAGCTAGCAGATGTACCTCATTTAAGTGACACTGCAGATATTTTTCCAATTCTTGGTCCACAATTACTGTTTGACCATCAGCCTTAGGATGATATCCAGAATTAAAATTTAATTGGATACCCAGATAAGAACGCTAATTGCACTAAAAACAAGACTCAAACTGTGGAAAGCAGTTTGAAATAATTATTGCGGCAAAGCCATGTAACCTAAATATTTTAAAAATGAAAATGAACTGAAGATCAAAGGCTGAAGGTAGTAATTTCAAAGGATTTAAATTACCTCCTTAATTTTCAAAACACCAGGCTGTCTAGACCGTCTAGACAACTCGACAAAATGAAAAAGGTAGGAAAAAAGCGATCCAACATTGTGATAAAATGACTCCACCGTCCACAAATGACATGTCCATTTTCACCTAAAAGTGCAAAAAAAATATCTAAATGAAATCAAGTTCATTCCAACAACAACATGTTGCTTGAATTTATTGTGTCCATAGGATCTTTTCAGCTATTTTCTTGCTTGCACTTGTAACAGATTAAACTACTGTGTAGTTATGTTTAATATAATCCACTTAAAATAATTATCTTTGTCCAGACGAGGTAATATTAAAAGTGGAGTCCTTCAAGGATCAGTTTTGTGGGTTCTTGTTTTCTTCATGTATGTGAATATCAATATATATTGTGAAAGATAGAGGCACTGTCGTCCCCTTGAACCCTCAGATCAGACATCAGACACCAGATAAAAATCCAGTTATTATTTATTTTATAATAAAAATGTGCACCAAGCAGCTTTCTCTCCAAAATACTCATAAATAATCACCAATATACACTACAATAATCAATTCTCCACTCCCAGACACGTTGCCACCCTTTCTCCCAGCTCAGCTCACTCGTCTGGGGTTTCCCAGAGTCCTTTATAGTCCCTGACCCGGAAGTGGTTCCATCCCAACAATCCATAAGTCCTCATCACTTCCGGGTCAGATTAAAAATCCTTTTCTTCAACCCGGAAGCACGTCGTTCCTTCCGGTCATGTGACCATGATGCACTTCCGGGTTATAGGGCACTTAGCCTTCTGTAAGTCTCCCTACAGCGGCTCCTGGTGGTCCCCATGGTATCCAGCAGGGTTGTTTATAACAACTACAATGTCCATAATGCCCTGCTGGAATTTGGGGACCTCCCATGCTGCTGGGAGAGCTCCATCTGGCGGCCTGGAGTTGTGGACCAGAATATTTGGCCGGCCATCCCTCACAATATAAAATAATAACTAAAAAGTAGGTTAACTGTTAAGCTTTCTAAAGTGGCATTTCAGACTGTGTATGAAAGTGATTAAGGTTGATGGGATAGAATGGGATGATAGGAGAGGATAGGATGGGATAGTGATTAAGGTTAATAGGATCATTTTAAGATGAAGAACTCCAGTCTTAGGCCTCATCTGGAACATTATAGGCTCCATGTTACAAAAAGTAAAATAGCTCTAGAAAAGATTCAGCAAAAATTATTCTAGGACTGTCGACTATGAACAATGAGGATAATCCAAAAGAGTTGACATGAAGTTGAAGTGTTTAAAATAACAATGAGAAATTAGGATGGATGGCAGCATTTATTTTAAAATGAGTTCTGCTATTAGAACAGAGGGGCACAGATGGATGCTATGTAAGTAAATTTCACACAAACATTGCAAAATGTTTGATTTACATATACAACCAAAGATAAATGGACTAAGTTACTCTGTATATATTGGTGATATTTAGGTATGCAGAGATTATTGAGCTGATATTCGTATACAATATATAATTTACAAATACCTGTATGTAGCCAGTCTAGCAAGTTCAAGGAAATAAAGCTGTGTTGTTTAGCTGACTTCAGCAGCACAGAAAGCTCTGGTACTACATAAAATTCAAATGAATTGCTATTGATTTTGTGTATTGATGTCTAATATGAATGGGAATAATCCTGTTTTAAAGGGGATTCAATTAGCATGCACATGGTTTTAATTTCCTAGAGAACAACATGAAAGGTTCAGAGAAAGAAAATGTAAATTGTATTGATCAGAAAAAAATTTTTTTTTTTCTTTTGTGAATCATTATTCCTACTGCAGAGTTTATACTTTTTAGTTTAATACCATGTAAAACACAGTTTGTTTTTTAAAATGTGCTTACCAGACCAAAAATAAAGGAAATTGAGCACTACGCTCTCTCAAACAATAATAAAAAAGATTTTTGTGATCTGAAAAATTTCAGCTGGATAAACTGATGCAAACAGTTGTGTCAAAACAGAGGCAGGTAAAATCATTTTAGTTTGATGGACTAACAGAGGCAGTGGAGTGAAACTTCTGTCTAATGAAAACACTGAGCGATACACTACTGTTAAACTTTAACAAACTAAAAACAAAAATGCAGCCAAAATAACATGACTGTTGAATTCTAAGAGTTAGTCAGCTCCTACTGTTCTAGTGGTTCCAGTAGAGATCCAAAGTAATTCTCCTCACCTCCCAGACATATTCTAAATGGCAGATAAAGAATCGTATTGATGTAGCAATCTGCAACAGACAAGCTCAAAGAACACCTACTAGTTTGTAGTTTGTACCAATAACCATAAAATTCAAATTGCAACAACAAAAATGGATGACATTTTTGTCATTGTGCACTTATAGTAAAACTGAATTTTATGAATATTATTTTGGACAATTTTATACTAACCATAATTTTAAAAATGAACTGTGAAGAATCTAGTGATCACATCTTGTAATTCTTCTCCTATACTGGATGATTGGCTTGCCTTTGTTGTTCTGACTTTTAAAGTTAGTGTGTCTCGTGTTGAGGCTGTTACTCCCTTTTCTTTTAAAGTTTTGGTTTAGCCTTGAATATTTAGATCTTGTCACAATTTGAGTTTAAGTCTTTATTCGAAAAGAATAACTTACCCTTTGCCGCTCAATCACTAATCAACAATTTACTGGCCAAATAAAAATATACATTATATTTTTCCAATGAGCTAGATCATGACATTAGCACAGTATGGAAGACACCAATGTTATAACCTTGTTATTTTATTTTAGTTTTTAAGACTCTGTTTTGTTTTGTCGCAGTGGTCATAATTTGGTTTTATGGGGCCTACCATCATGTTTAATTTCCAGGGCCATTGTCGATCCTGTTACAGGAGTGTTATGTGATGGAGACTTGAACATTGCTGTCATGGATATGAATGGGTGTCATTGGCAGTTTGCACCTTTCCCTAGTCCTGTTAATGGTAGAATGGCTGAATTTACAATGCCGGCCAATGGTTCAGGGGGAAGGGAGCACCTGACCCGGAGGGCCAAATAAACTGTAAGGGGAGGAGCTGACCATATGTAAATCTGTGGCAGGAGAAAGGTGAAAGAGGAGAAGAGAGCGTCAGACCAGAAGGCGAAGTCAGACGCCACAAAAAAGGCAAGAGGGAAAGCTACACTATTTGCTGGAAAAAGTCAGGTTCATTTTAGTAAGCATGGTTTTCCTTTTCTTTTGGATATGGTGGAGTTATCTGGGAAAGCACCTGACAGGCCAATGTAAGGCACTGTGTATGTTTACAACTTCCAGGACATGAGGTACGGCTCAACACATCCTTCACAATAACAGACTGTAGATGATTAAGCATAATAGGGGATATTTAAAGGAATGTGGTTTCATTTGTTTTCTCACATTTCTGCATTAATGGTGTATTTTGTTGAGCGTTTTGTGATTTGTGTGGGGGTGGAAGTCATGCAGTGCAGTACTATGTATACTGGGGCTTTGTTTGCTTTGTACAATTCCATATTTTACTATATAATAACACTTCTCATTTAACTTAACTTTTGCTTCTGCTGGTGTGCTTCTGTACTTGTGGTGGTTTAGTAGGGAAGTAGGGTTGGTTGCTCACACCCTGGATCATTTATTTATTTATTTTTTGCTGCCGCTCTAAGCCGGCAGAGCCTATTTATAATTGTGCCGGCTCAGGAAGCAGTACAAGTGAATGTGGGTTTCTCCGGAAAAGAGAATAAAGCAAGCCAGAATATTCACTGGTAGGCCCAGAAGAGACTCACACCAACCAGCTTACTCCCAACTCTCCAGGAGGCTGCAACATGACAAGTCCCAAAACTGGGAAAAACTAAATCAAAGTTAAAAATAAGCTTAAATATTTCAAAATACCTCACATGAAGAAGAAAACCATCAGGCGCTGGATTGTAACCAAAAGGTAAGTGTAATTTCTTTATAAATGAAAAAAATATTCATTTATAATCAAAGAAATAATGACAAAGCACATAAAAGTAAAAACAGAAATATGGAGTTACCTAAAAGGGCAATCCTAAAGCCAACAATCACAATTCAGAAACAGAAACCAATAAAACCAGGATGCTATTGTAAAAACATAAAATGATGTAATTGAACAAAATGTATGTGTGTAAGTACAGAAAATAGGACAGAATGATTTAACTTGTTTGTGTTTTGCGTACGTGACAAAAAGCATATATACTTTCTGGAAGTTTTCTTTCAATGATGTGTGTGACAAGAAAATATACCTTTAGGGTAAAGACTTTACCAATTGGAATAATACAAAATGAGTCAGGACGCTATTTTTATTGCTTACGTGGTCAACGATCAGGAGACTAGAAAGGTATAAAAGAACAAGGATATCTGCGCTCGAGGCAGATGAAGTGCGGTGTCCTAGGACTGTATTTCTCTGTCATTTTACCCTTGCCTGGTATGTATCAATAAAAGGTTTTTACTAATTTTAATTTTCTTCTCTGTCTTCAGTCACAAAAAGTGTCCACAGTTTCTTGGCGCCCGGACGTGGGGCAAGAGACGGCTGGTCGACTCCTCCAGCAAGACCATTTCAGTGATCCGTCTTACCAGCGGACTGCCGTCAACTTGAGTGCTCCGGCAGCAGAGCATGCAGCTCCGGCAAAAGTTAGGACTGCCCTGTCCTGAAAGAGTTCTTGCGTGAGGAGCCCCTGGTCTCCTCTTTGCTACATCCACGGTGACTGAACTGATTTCCAGACAGAGCTTGCACATTTCCAGGCTGGGGTAAGCACCGGGGAATTTCCGAACATTTTTTTATTTTTTTCTAAATTACGGGAGGGCGAGTTTCCTGTTGACCGTCTAGTCATATTCATATCTCAACGGGTTGCTTAAGGTGATGGAGACTTGACCCAAGCAGTTTGACGCATACGAAAGGTCTGACGAAAGGATACTGGCCTCACCCATATCCTAGACTCGGCTGGACGTATTGATGTAGTATTCTGCTGAACCGAATCGGACACGAAGTCACCTGAGTTGGAATCCGGGGATGTGAGCGGACAGGCTAACGGGACGAGTAACGGGGTGGTATATATATATATGGAAACTTAAACAGAAAAAGAGCACAGATTGCAGGTTTGCTGTTAGGACGGAATAAATAAATCTACATACTAATAGGAATACCATGTTCTCCTGGGAACTGGGACAGGACCAATAGTTGGGTGTCTCCCCTTGGGACTAAAGAAGGGAACAGTAAGGGAACAGTGAGTGGCACACTTAATACCTCGCTGATTCATACGTACAAGGGATTAGACAATCAGTATATAGTTGGAAAATTAAATACAGGACTCAGGAAGAGCAAGGGGACATAATGGGAACTTATAACAGTAAGTCTGTTAATCGCTGCACAGGGGGATCAAAATCATTAATGCTGGAAGAATTATTTTCGGAGGATCAACAGACGCCCCGTAAAAATGGGTCTCCTAGGAAATTTATAGAAAAGAAGACAGGTTTAGATTTCAAGAAGGCATGTAGGAAATGGAATAGACAGAGTGGTGGGCGTTGGCCAATAGAGGGGACAGGAGATGTAAGTGAAATACAGGAAACTAGGAAGATCCTGTGTAGGAATAAGCAGGGTTGTTATAATAGTGGACCGTATCGAATGGATATGTTCGATAGATGGGAATTAGTAATAAAAGACAGAAATTTAGAAGCAGTACAGAAACAGAATGAATTGTTGCGGGCAAATGAGGGAAAGGCTAAAAAGGAGAAAGAGGAATTACTAATAACATTACAGAAAGTTCAGACAGGCACTGAACCACAGGCAGAAGGGAGGAAAAGGAAGAATAATCCAAATAAAGACCCCCTTTATCCTATTATTTGTTCCTTTCCTCAGTACCAACCTCAGGCACCTCCATTATCCCCTCCTCTATCCCCCATTCCGACTGCCCCCCCTGCACTACAACTGGCAGAAGTTTCCCCCGATGATCCCCCAGGCACAGATCACTATGACCCCTCTACCCATCGTGATGACCCACCCCATACTAGACAAACCCCCGTCTCCCAACGCACTCGAAGTCAAACCTCCACTCACAAACCAGCTCCAACTTTTTTCTCTCCAAATCCTTCACCTTTACTTACTTGCCCTTTAATAGAAGTTCCCAATCCCCATTATAACCCTGCCCATCCAGCCGGACCCCAAAATCCAACAACAGTTATGATAAATCGGAACTGGGACATCCAAGAACTAAAGGATGTCGTGAATGCACTTCCAGATCCAAAGGAAGTAGGAGGACTAAAATTTGTTGAACAACTTGATCAGTTAGATAGCATGTATAAGCCTAACGCTGCTGAATGGACCCAGGTACTTCGTCGAAAGCTTGGGACCACATGGGCCACTGTTTGCAAGGGTGTCCGCAATGATGTTCCATGGGTATGGAACCCAGCTTTAACTTGAGGACGGGATTGGTGGAGAAGGCGAATTTAACCCACAATGGGAGGCGTTGAGACAAAATATTGCAGAAAAATATAAAAAAGGAACGGACTGGTCCCTTATTTCTGCTGCAAAACAAAAGAGAGACGAGACGGTTGATGAATGGGCACATAGGATTCAAGACCTTATGGCTAATCACTCGGGCTTGGAAAATGTTGATGACCGCACCCGAGCTGCAGTTCCACCTTTTGTTTCCGGTTTGCGCCTTGATATACAAAACAAGGTCCGCACTTCCTGTATTGGGTGGGAAAGTGCCGCGTTTGATGAAGTCAAACGACATGCTGAACATGCCGAAAAACAAACTAACTATTATACCAGGAATACTCCTGACCGAGGCCGAGGATATGGCCTTAGAGGAAGGGGACGAGGACGAGGAAGAGGACGAGGTGGTTTTGGAGCTCCTCCTGCTGACCACAATAAGAATCCTTTTATTCCCTCTCCCTTTAATCCCAATGTTAATTCCTACTCTTGCTACGCCTGTGGTGAAACTGGACATTTTCGTCGGGAGTGCCCTCACAGACAGCAACAGCCCCCGCCTCCCCCTATTCCACCTGTTTTTTCTGACACCCCTGACCAACAATACTGGGTATAGGAAAACGCAGGGACCTCCAGCCACTCTTTTCAACTACCTTTGCTCACCCATAATTCAGAGACTGATCCTTTACTGACATTGTTCGTTGATGGCACTGAGACTATTTTCTTAATCGACACTGGTGCCACTCGATCTACCCTCTCGCTGGCAAAGGTCCCTGCCTCGAACGAGACTGTTACTGTGCTTACTGCTTCTGGACAACCTCACCTTCTCCAAGTATCAAAACCTCTTCAAGTCCAGTCACGTCCTGGCGGACATACCTTACTGCATCGTTTTCTTTTAAATCAGCTCTGTCCAGTTAACTTTTTAGGAAGAGATCTCATGACAAAACTTTCTCTTTCTATTTCTATGACTGACAAAGGTTTTTTCTGTTCTACCCCCAAGTTGTTGTGTCAAATTGCCCCTTACCCCAAACCCTCTTTTGCAGCTTGGACTTTAGATATTTCCCCACACACCATTCTCCTCAAAGCCCTACACTCTTTTTCCCCTTGTCTCTTTCCCAATTTACAGGCCCCTGACATTTTACACTGTACTGCCAAATACTTCCCTATAGAAGTAGACACCCCCTGGCTAGAATTTTTCCTTACTTCTGGTACTCGCCCCGAAACCCTTCACATCTCCTGTGTTTTTATTTCATCCACAAAGGCAGCTGCTTCTGTTCATCTTACATGCTCACAACATATATTTTATCTTGGCGGCTCAGTGCCTCATATTTCCTTAGCTAAATCACGCACTGTTAAATGGGGGGAAATAGGACCATGGGTAGAACAATGCCTTAAAAGAACAGACTGGTTACAAGTTGCTCCAGGTATTTTTGATACTCCTGACCGTTTAATAACTAAAGTGGTGCTTCAAACTGATTTTTTAGTACATCGCGCTTTGTGCCGTCCTTCCTCTTTTGCTTGTTCATTGCAAACCACTTTCCCTTCTTGGCTCTCTATGCTCCCTGATTCACTATGGTCCCAGGGAAAGAATGATTATGGAAGGATAGCCCATTGTGAGCCTCTGGTGATCCACCCGAAATCCTCCTTCCGCCCGCACCGTGCCCAATATCCTCTGTCTCCCGAAGCAGAGGCTGGCATCTCCACCGTACATTCCGATCTCATCAAACGCGGTGCCATTATTCCAATTGAATACTCTCCAGTCAATTCCCCCATTCTACCTGTAAAAAAGGCTGACGGTTCATGGCGTTTCGTACAAGACTTGCGACAAGTAAATTCTGCCATCTTCCCTAGGGCCCCTATCGTCCCTAATCCTTCCACTATCCTCTCTACTATCCCTCCTTCCGCTCGGTACTTCTCCGTTATTGACCTAGCTAATGCTTTCTTTTCTATCCCTGTACACCCTGATTCTCAATTTTGGTTTGCTTTTACTTTCCAAAACCGCCGTTGGACATGGACCGTCATGCCTCAGGGATACACTGAAGCCCCTTGTGTATATGGACAAGCTCTTGCCCAAAATTTAGAAGGCTTTTGGCCGGACAGAGGTAGTACATTGATACAATATGTAGATGACATAATGCTATGTAGCGCTACGGAAGAAGATTGTACAAAAGATACCCAGAAATTGTTGCTGTTTTTGGGGGACAATGGCCATAAAGTTTCTAAAGTTAAGCTGCAGCTAATCAAAACAACTGTAAAATATCTAGGTCATGACATTACGTATGGAACAAGAGCTCTTTCTAGCGATCACATTACAGCCATCCAAAATCTTCCTAGACCGGTCACAAAACAACAGGTTATGTCTGTTTTAGGTATTCTGGGCTACTGCAGACAGTGGGTACTAAATTTTACTGAAAGAGCACAGCTGTTGCAACAATTGGCTAATACTCCTGGCATCCCCCTTTCTGGCCAGGTCCAATGGAATGAACAGGCTGAGAAAGCTCTGTGACTTAAAAAACTGCTCTTCTATCTGCGCCCGCGCTTGGTTTGCCTGATCATTCTCGTCCATTCACTTTGTTCGTGGACGAAAAGCAGGGATTTATGAATGCAGTACTGACGCAACAACACGGAGATAAACAGAGACCGGTGGCTTATTTTTCTAAAAAACTGGATCCAGTGGCCGCAGCACTTCCTCCGTGTCTTCATGCTGTGGCTGCAACAACAGAAGCTATATTAGCAAGCACGGATGTAGTTCTCATGAGCCCCCTAACAGATAAAGTGCCTCACGCTGTACATTCTATCCTAGTACAAGCCAAAACTTCACATCTCACTACTGCTAGGGCAATACACTATCAGAATGTACTCTGTACTTTGTCAAATGTTACAATTGAAAGATGCTCCACTTTAAATCCAGCCACTCTTCTCCCAATTAACAACGAAGGAGAACCACATAATTGCCATGATGAAATAGCAAAGGTTGTAAAACCTAGAGTAGATCTACAGGAAACACCTTTAGAAACTGGAGAAATGATTTTTGTGGATGGATGTTCCTTGCGATTGAAAAATGGAGCACCCTCAACCAGTTACGCAGTGGTCCAAGGGGACCGCCTGCTGGAAGCAAATCGAATTTCATCAAGCTTGAGTGCACAAGCAGCTGAACTCGTAGCACTCACTCGAGCGTGTCAGCTGTCCGAAGGGAAGATCGTAACAATTTATACGGATTCCAGGTATGCTTTTGGAGTCTGCCATGATCATGGAGCACTATGGAAACTAAGGGGATTTAAGACCAGTACTGGCAAACCCATCCAACATCAGAAATTGATCGAATCCCTTTTAGAAGCTATAACCAAACCATCGAAGCTAGCAATTGTTAAATGTCAAGCTCACACAGGAAAACAGGATCCTGTTAGCAAAGGAAATGAATTAGCTGACCACTTTGCTAAAGAGGCTGCATATAATGACTCACCAATTTCTTTATTCCAACAGAGAAATGACCAGGACCCTGATAATCAAATTATTTCTTTACAGAGTGCAGCCACGGATATCGAAAGGAGAAAATGGTCCAAAGAAGGGTCCCTCTCTGATGGAGTCTGGACTCATAAACACACTAACAAACCTTTTCTCCCAAAAGCCTCTTTCCCAGGAATGGCAAAAATCGCCCATGGCCTCGATCACGCAGGTAGAGATGCCATGGTTCGAGATGTTGAAAAACATTGGGAAGCTGTAGGTTTCTCTACATATGCAGAGCAATTTTGCAGACGCTGTGCAATATGTCAAAAGTTTAATGTGGGAAAAGGTACCCAGGTAAGTCCTGCCGTTACCCCTAATCCAATGGGTCCGTTTGAACACCTCCAAATGGATTTCATTGAACTAACCCCGTCTAAAGGGTTCCGATATTGCCTTGTGATTGTCGATGTGTTCTCCCGATGGGTAGAGGCTTTCCCTTCAAAACACAACGATGCCAAAACAGTAGCTAAAGCACTAATTAAAGAGATTATTCCAAGATGGGGTATCCCTCAAAAGTTACAAACAGATAATGGCACTCATTTTGTGAACTCCGTTATAAATGAATTAACCACCTGGCTCCAAATTAATGTGCACCATTATTGTAAATACCATCCCCAAAGCGGAGGCATCGTAGAACGATGCAATGGCACTTTAAAACCTAAACTCGCAAAAATCTGTGAACAAACTAATTTATCATGGCCGGATGCACTACCCTTAGCTTTAATGGGACTAAGGGGATGGACACACCGACAACTGGGACTATCGCCGTTTGAGATTCTGACCGGACGTCCCATGCCCATTGGCATGGTTGTAGGAAATGTGAATTTGCATACTGTGGACAATGATCTTCTCTCTAGTCTTGCAGGTCTCCGAACCTCGTTGAAGGAAGTCCACCAGCAGGTTAATCAAGCCTGGAGGACCAGCCCACCTTCTAAGGATTTACCAATTCCCTTGGGCACCTGGATCCTGGTTCGAGATACTCGGAGGAAACACTGGCATCAGCCTAGGTGGAGAGGACCATTCCAAATTCTTCTATCCACACCACATGCCGTGAAAGTTGAAGGACTGCCAGCCTGGATCCACGCATCGCATTGCAAGAAATGGCTATCTTAAAAATACTTTTTCTGTTGACTGTTACCCGCACCCTCTCAGGCTACCCAAGGATGGGTGGTGATCTCTATCTTTATAAGGTAAAACAGAACCAGAATCAGAGATACCCGAATATCACAGTCACACAGGGACTCACCACTTCAGTGCAAATTGATTTCTGCTCAATTGTGGACTGTGGAGTCGGACGACAAGAACAATGGACCTGGTCTGATAAATATGTTTGTGTTTCAGCTCCTACGGATTACGAAGACTGGTGCAGTCGGTGGGGTTTAGTCTTTGCAATTACAGGGTCAGATGACTGGGGATATTCTCCTTATAAAAGCCTGCAATACAGCTTAAAGACTCGATTCTCTATAATTAAGGGGCATGTGATGAGAATCAATGTAACCCCTACGCTTAAAAACCATTTCAATTTAATTCTACTGCCCACATCATTTTGTTCAAAAAGGGAGGAGTGTAAAAACATAAAATGATATAATTGAACAAAATGTATGTGTGTAAGTACAGAAAATAGGACAGAATGATTTAACTTGTTTGTGTTTTGCGTACGTGACAAAAAGCATATATACTTTCTGGAAGTTTTCTTTCAATGATGTGTGTGACAAGAAAATATACCTTTAGGGTAAAGACTTTACCAATTGGAATAACACAAAATGAGTCAGGACGCTATTTTTATTGCTTACGTGGTCAACGATCAGGAGACTAGAAAGGTATAAAAGAGCAACGATATCTGCGCTCGAGGCAGATGAAGTGTGGTGTCCTAGGACTGTATTTCTCTGTCATTTTACCCTTGTCTGGTATGTATCAATAAAAGGTTTTTACTAATTTTAATTTTCTTCTCTGTCTTCAGTCACAAAAAGTGTCCACACTATCGTGCAGTGAAAGCTAAAACAGCACATCACTTAAACAGTTTTTTATCTACATATAGTTATTCTGACTAATCAGGTCTGAACTTCTACTTAGTATTATGTATAACTGTACACTAGACTGCCTAGACATTTTAATCCTACTATCTCTTTATGTTTTTGTATTGCCCTTGTATGCTGCACCATATTTTATCTTTCTTTCATATTCGGTGTTGTCCTTGTATGTTGTACCAATACCATCAAGACAAATTCCTAGTTCACATTAGTGTACCTAGCCAATAAAGTGAATTCTGATTCTGATTCAGGTGGACAGATCTTACACCTCCTGGTCATGCAATGTTTGGAAGCACAAACAAAAAAGCCTTATTATTAGTTTATGAGTTACTAATTACAACAACTTTTCCTAGCCTCTGACTACAAGTTACGTCTCATGTTTTTTTGACTTTGGTTATAGGTACCATTTTTTTATAACAAATTGCCACAATTTTGGCTATATATTCTGATCTTTGTTTAATATTTGTCTTGCCAATAATGACATCTGCTTGAATTCTGGTCTGTCCTTGCCATCTCCTGATTTCAGTCTCTCTGTTAAAACTACTGTCACCCTATGCAAACAATCAATGCAGCATTTCAGGTGTCTTGTACTAAGCTGTCATGCACACAGTGAACCACAATCTAAAAGCTTTTCTAGATCTACCAATTATAAAGCATGGCATGTTATTTTAAAAAAACATCACAACTCTATCAGAGGCCACAATTCACCTTAACACATATAATTGTTTTTAAGCTAGTTTTTTTCCCAGTTGGCAGAAGTTAAATACCAAACTACCAAAACCTGAGCACAAAAATATTATTTAACAGACAAGAGTCTAAAATAAGCAAGAGTTAAAACCAGAAAGACTATCAATATATCAAAGTGTCTAAATTGGGGAAAATAGAAACATAGACAAATGGAGTTCTAGGATCATATGCAAATAAAGGATACAGGCGTGACTGATGACACTAAGACTCGAGTGCACACAATCCACTGTCACACATAAGAAGCAGTAGGCAGATGGCAAACAAAACAGTCCCCAGTGGACAGAAGTGGCAGGCTTCTATAACAGATAGACAGACGATGGTCTCTGCCAAAGTAAAAGTAGGCAGATTAAAACACAGTGGGCGGTAAGCTGCACAGATGAGCAGCAGTAGCATGGCTGCCAATTGGTTGGGAGCTGCCCAGCTGCTCAGACAAACAAGCTGAAGGACTAAAGCCGCCCACCACAATTGTTAGATGGCTGCTCAAATAAGACAGAATAGGGTATTAGGGCATGCAGGTGTAATTATTTTGTTTATTTTGTCATTTCCTAGCTTTTTTCTTCTCTGAATATTGATGATAGTAATGAGGTAATCAACGTCTGCCATAGTTTTCAGTTTTCTTGCTGTGGACTCACTGCTGTGCTCAAGCTCAAGTTTGCAGCCACCAATGACAACTACAAAACTTGAAGCGGTAAGGATAACACTCTGACTGCTGATTCATAATGACATTAAGAACATTTGAAAAGAAGGAAGACTTTTGGTTTTGTTGTTAGTGTCTTGGATCTGTAGCTTATTAATTTGGTCCTATCATGGTGGTGACTGTCTTAAAAGTTTTTATGATTCAGACCCAGGTATATCCCTATTGAAGATTACGTTAATTTTTATAGTGATATTTTTCAGGTTTTAAAATTCTCCTATTTTATTGAAAGTTGTAAAAAGTACCTTTTTAAAATGTGTTTCCTGCAAAGTGGACCAGCTTGTTAATTACTGCTGAGCTCTGTCACCAGTTCATAGTTGAATATTAGCTTTGTTATGCCTTCTGCCAGTCATAGTCCAATAACTGCACCCCTTTAAATCATAAAATCGTAAAGAGGGCTGAGATTAACCTCCATCAAACATTTTCACAAAAGCACAGTTATTAGTTGGGCTGTGATCATTCAGTCTGTGTGCAGCCAGATGTGCTGTAGTGGAGTGTGCTGAGACTTCCAAAGCATCACTTCACTCATTTCACTCTTGTTCTGAATAGTAGCATCAGCTTCATTCTGCATGTTTAAAAACACTTTGGTGCAGAAGTATGTAATTTATATTGGTTGAAACACTACAGTGTGCTTTATAAACCCAACAAAATTAAACATTAAAAGAAATGCAATCATTTATTGAAATAATATATTTTAAAATTAGTGATTTGTGTTGCTTTTTTCTTTTTATGCCTAATTCTGTGGAAGTCCTCACTGTGTACTAGATTTAAGTTATTTTTGATATTGGAAATAATCCACCTTAATAAAAGGATAAGCATCTGTGTTTCTGCCCGTTTGCAACGCCTCTGTCATACCAACAGATGGCAAACCACAAACATTTGTAATAATGAAACGCATTGCCTTTGTCATTCTAACAGATGGTGCATCACAAACATTAACACTGCTTTTAAGAACCTCATACCAAATGGAACAGAAGAGAGACATATCCATCCATCCATCCATTATCCAACCCGCTATATCCTAACTACAGGGTCACAGGGGTCTGCTGGAGCCAATCCCAGCCAACACAGGCAAGGCAGGAAACAAACCCTGGGTAGGGCGCCAGCCCACCACAGAAGAGAGACATATGCATTGCATTTATCTTTCCAACAGATGGTACATTTCCAGTATTTGTAGTAATTCATTTTATTACTACAAATGTCTGTGATGCAACATCTGCTGGAATGACAAATGCAATGCATTTTCATTACTACATGCATTACTGCAACCATTAACAGGCCTATGTTTATTACTTAGATTTCAAACGCATCTCAGCACAGCTAGTTAATATCATAGATAGATAGATAGATAGATAGATAGATAGATAGATAGATAGATAGATAGATAGATAGATAGATAGATAGATAGATAGATACTTTTAATCCCAAGGGGAAATTCACACAAAAAAAAAAAATTCCCAGAATCACAGAAGGCACCGAAGGCTTAAAATGCCACTTTCTCGCAAGCTGCTTCATTTTTAGCTTAGTGCCGGCTCTGCTGCCACGATACTGCCTTCTTCTTACTTCGTCGGGTAAATAAGGAATCACACCGGCACTGGCATTTGTTCTCAGCGCTCGAAGTTGAGTACTTGAATAGACGAGTCTCGGTGTGTAAAAATCCATGCCCACGTTGTAAAAGTAAGTGTTTCCAGGGAACGAATCCACATAAAATAAAGTGATAAGAGTGATCAATAAATAAAAATAGAAAAATAAAAGTAGAAAAGGACACATACATATACAGTCATACACGGAGCTGCTGAAAAGGCTGCCACTCTCGGCGGCGCCGGAACTACTCATGTACTTTTCTACTTTAGTTAGCTTATGTTTAAATTTAATTATAAGGTACTAGCTGTATCCCATGGCTACACCCACATAGTAATGAAACAGGGCAAACTGTAAAAATCAATAGACGTTGGCACTATATCTGATCGTCTTCAGCTCTGACGGGAGAGCGTTCCCCATGTGGTGAGAAAAGCACATGGCCGTGATATCTCTGACAATCAGCAGCTACCGTCTAAAACACATGGAGCTCTGAAAATAACTGTAATATACTGTACATAAAGAATAAAGTGTTAAATATTGATATTCATGTTTTGAAAGTTTAAAACTGAAATAATTTTTATAAAAATATCCAGTTCCAGCACAATGTTAATTTTTTGAAGAAATCTATCCATTCCATCTACCCATCTGTCCATTCATCCATTTACATGACTGTCCATTCATTTCTTATATCTTGCTCTGAGTTAGTGAGAGATAAAGCCTATCCCGGTGACAGTAATAATAATAATAATAATAATAATTCATTACATTTATATAGCGCTTTTCTCAGTACTCAAAGCGCTATCCACACAGTAGTTGCAACCCTGCATGGAAGACCAAAACTGAGCAAAGTCAGACCCAAAAACACACACAAACAACTTTACAGTGTAATGGATGGACCTGATCTCTTACCTGGTCAGGAGGTTAATATAATGAGTCTTCAGGAAGGGAGGTATGACATTCCCTGTCCCAGCCAGGAAATTTGCATGAAGAGATATGACACTGCTGGGCTGCCAGTCTCAGTGTACCACTGGTCAGTGAATGGAAATCATTTATTTATTTGAGCTGACACCTTTATCCAAGCCGACTTACAACATTTATGATACAGTTGAAGGACAGAAAGAGGATGCTTCCTATGCTCAGGACATCCACCCCGTATACCACCCACCCCCCCCCCCCCCCCCCCCCCCCCCACCATAAACTGGGTGGCAGAATCCCTAGTGGTGAGCCCCTGTATGGATAATATCAAAAATAATAAATTATAGTGGAGACCACATGTTCAGCCCCTAGTACAGATTGAATGCCTGACATATGCACACAAAACTAAACAAAGGAAAGAATGCATTTAGCTTTTTAGTGTAAAATTAATAAAGTAAAGCACAGCTTTTACAGCTCTGACTTCTTGTATAATTCAAGGTTGACTTTAGTTGACACATGTAAGGAGAATGTTAGACATCTCATAATTTACAATGCTCAAGCCAGTTGATTAGAATTAGATTTTGACAATTTAGACAAATACAAACTAAAGGGGTAAACGAGTAAATCAAAAAATCGCATTGGCAAGCGTATGATTCAATATTCAAATAAAATGCAATGTACTAATTACAAATGGATACAGTAATGTGTTGCCAAAAACATTTAATAGCGAAGATAACTGTAGATAAAAGCAGTGCTGTGTTAGCTGTGCACGATATGAAGAACAGCCTGGGGATGAACCTGGTCCGGGGACTTAATATTAAACTGTTTTTAGAACAGTCTTAGCAAATAAAGCATGTTTTATAGATATACAGTATTTTTAATATATTAGTGGTAAGTGGCCTACAGTATATGTAAATGTGCTATTTTAAACAGTTTGAACAATGCAAAAGAAATAACGTTTCTTAATGTCAATTACATCTCTCACTTTTGGAGGTGGATTCTGGGGTGTGATGGTCATCATACTTTTAGGAGATACTCTTTAAGAAAAGGTTTTTAAATTAATTATAATTATTGTTTTGTGAAGAGCACAAGAGGGTGATTCATTTATTTTTTGCACATTAAGAGTTTTGTTTACAAGTTTATGATTCATGCATTAAATGATTTTGTTCATAGTTTGTATTTTCACTGAGGTGTACTGATTAATCACAGAATCTGTTTTATTTGGTTTCTGGCATATTTTGTGAGCTGATTTTTGTTCCTCTCACTCTCTGCAATGCCTGAGTAAGCTGAACATCATCTGAATTCTAATCATGAATGTCCCCAATGCACCTCACATTTGGGCCTCTAAATATTTGGCAGTGCCTCATTTTCTTATAGGAAGAAGCAGAAAGTGTAAATCACGTTTTGGATGATGATGATAACATTATTTTGACTTTAGATACAGCATAGAGGCCCATACAGTTTATAGTGCCCAAAAGAAAAAAGAAGTCAAAAGTTAATTTGCCACTTGTTGCTCATTTTATGTTGTGATCGTGTAAAAGATCTCAGTGTTCACTGCCTAGGTATCAGTGTGGAGCAGTGCCTCCTGACCTTTGATTTACATTTGTGCCCCCTACAGAAGAAATATCACATTTCAAATTGAACCACAAATTGAACCACATACAGTATTGAACTCAAAAAATAAGCATATAACTCAGTACATACAATTTAAAATAAATTGAGCGATTTACATTTATACATCTCAATAACCTTGTAAATGTATCCCCTATGAAGCTTAGACACTCGATTGACAATCTGGAAGTTGGGATATCACACGAAGCATCAAGCGCCACAAGGAATTACATGGGATCAATTAAGTATCGAGGGGTTTGACGGATTAGAGACGCCCCGCCAGAAGCAACAGATGCTTGCGCGCTGCAAGGTAATAAAGCAGTGTTGACTAGCTTCATTCCCAGATAACAGATGCAGTGCAGTTTAAAAACTGATGTACCACACTGTTAAAATTGCTGCGCTACTGCCAGAACTGCCAGCAGGAGAGATGGGCTGAGTGTAAGCAGCAGGTGTTGCATCCATTTCAGTCCCCGTTGTGTGAGCTTGCACAGAAAGCAATACTAGACCTCACCCTTCCCCACAAATCATTGTAAGTTCCAGATTCCGTTCTCTTAAAAGAAGTTACTCTCCTTTACAAACGTCTCCGTCCGCAGCAAGAAACCTGTGAAAACACACATTTCATTGGATCATTCACAGGCACCAATTTTGCTTTTTATATAAAAGAATGGGAGCACTAACTAATAAATGACCTACTAATGATGGCACACTACAAGACACCAGTTGCACCGCAATAAACTCAGACAAGTACCTCATTCAATTTTGGTGAATCACAGCAGCCTTCCTTTTTGCTGCACCCCCTGAAATGCCATCTTGCACCCCCAGGGGTGTGGGCATCCCAAGCTGGGAACCCATATTGTAGAAGAAGAGCCAGGCATCACTAACAGGTTGCTAAAAGGATAGTGTTATTTTTGTCTTTGCTTTCTCTTTCTATAAAATCATTTAATGGCCATTAGGAACTGTTTGGTGTCTTACCCAATGTTTTTTTCTTATACTATGCTACCAAACAATATCATTATAGAGTGGAGATGGCAAGAAGTGAACAGTATGACTAACATCATAGCATCAGGTCCAGTGCACAGCTAATGTCCTGTTGATTGGAATATCCATATATATTGAGATTCTTTGATTAGGGTGACATAATGTTAGTTTCAATCCCTTGTATTCATCCATCCATCCATCCATCCATCCATTATCAAACCCGCTATATCCTAACTACAGGGTCACGGGGGTTGCAGGAGCCAATCCCAGCCAACACAGGGTGCAAGGCAGGAAACAAACCCCAGGCAGGGCGCCAGCCCGCCGCAGGGCACGCACACACACACACACACACACTCACACACCAAGCACGCACTAGGGACAATTTAGAATCGCCAATGCACCTAACCTGCATGTCTTTGGACTGTGGGAGGAAACCCATGCAGACACAGGGAGAACATGTAAACTCCACGCAGGGAGGACTCAGGAAGCGAACCCGGGTCTCCTTACTGCGAGGCAGTAGAGCTACCCAACAACAACATTTATTTATATAGCACATTTTCATACAAAAAGTAGCTCAAAGTGCTTTACATAATGAAGAAAAGAAAAATAAAAGACAAAGTAAGAAATTAAAATAAGACAACATTAGTTAACATAGAAAGGAGTAAGGTCCGATGGACAGGGTGGACAGAAAAAACAAAAAAAAACTCCAGAAGGCTGGAGAAATCTGCAGGGGTTCCAGGCCACGAGACCGCCCAGTCCCCTCTGGGCATTCTACCTAACATAAATGAAAATAGTCCTCTTTGTAGTTAGGGTTCTCACAGAGTCACTTGATGCTGATGGTCATACAGACTTCTGGCTTTTAATCTATCCATCATTGTTGGAACATCATGGTGCTTTTGGTAGATGGTAGTGGCGCAAGCCACCACCAACAGGACACCGGAAAAGGAAACAGAAGAGAGAGTAGGGGTTAGTACAGATTTTGAATGAATAGTTATTATAATGAATTGGATATACAGAGTATCAGGATTAAATTACAGTGAAGTTATGAGAAGGCCATGTTAAAATAATGTGTTTTCAGCAGACTGAACCCACTGGTACCCACTGCACCACCATGCCGCCCACCCCTTGTATTCAGTCCAAGCATTTTTAATTTTTCATAGTGCAACTGATCTGCCATTTTATATTTATTTATCATAATTTATTCCATCTCTTGACTCAACTTATACATTCTCGCACTTCTAGGACCTTTTTTTCCTATTGTTTGAGGTTATCTGCACCATTCTAGGTTAGGATGCTGGCTTATAACAGAGCACAGGACCAGTCTAGAGTTTCTTTTTGTTGCAGTTGGTGTTATTAAAATATAATAAATGAAGAAATTTGAATTTATTCAGTATTGTAATATTAACCAGAGAGAACCTTGCAAGGTTTAATCACTTTAAAATATCCAAACATCTACAATATCCTAGTGTAGATTTTGCAGTGCTTATAATTTTATGCTGAACTTGTCCTTCATTGTATCAAATATTCTTTAACTGACTCCACTGCTGCTCATGCCCTGTATACATACTTCAAATTTTGTCACATTTGCCTCTTTTAGACTTTGCCATCTGCTTAAAATTTTCCTTAACCGGAATTAAGTCTGTTTTTGTATATTTGTTCTACCATACTGTAGCACTGTAAAAGTAATTACATTATGATTACTAAATTACCTCTACATCTTGAATTTTATCCTAATTATTACAAAATATTAAATCTAGAGAGAGATCTCTTCTTGTTGCTTTTAACATACTACTTTATTTAAAAAAAATCTGATTGTACCAATGACCCTCTTTGTCCTGTGCTTCACTGTTTTTGTTTCTCCCAGTTTTTGAAGTTATGTATTATAGTACTTAAAAATCCACCTCTAAACTTCTCCTTTTCGTATTATTTCAAGGATTTATGATAATACTTTATCTGTGTTAGGAAACTATAACTTGCATCCAGTGTATGCCTCCACTTATGCAGTCTTTCTATTTAAATCCAAATATCCTCCCTCAGATATGGCTTATCTGCCGTTTGAGCAGACGTCTGTTGACATTCTGTCTTTTGTTAATGGCCACCCAGCCAACTTTCAGATCGTGCCTGTCTTTTCTAAATAAAGGGAACCCATTTACTGTGTATATTTATGTAGAGCTACAAACAATTCTAATTCATTGTTTTATTTTCAATACTTTTCGTAATAAAATAAGCAATTATTTTTTGTACTGCTGACTTTACATTGGCTTATTTCCTCTAGGCTAACAATTTCAAAGTTATCTTTTTCAGATTTGTATTACTATTACTACACATTACCTTACATGAACCTGTAAACCTGGCCATTCCTAAACTCTCTGCCTCCCTCCATTTACGTAGTTTAAACAGTCTTTGAAAAGCCTGCTGATGCCCTTTTCAATTTCATTTGTGCAACTCTAACTCAAATGTAACTTGATCTTTTGGTACACATGCAGTCCATTCCGATATTCACTCCTGTTTCCTATAAACCTGTACTCCTTTACTTTACTCCGTCATTGGACTCAAACGTGAAGCCTTCTGATTTCTTCACTTGGCACCCAAGGCAACTTAAAAGATTGTGATGCATTACAGATGCTTTTGACATTTTTTTTTAATGAAGCACCTGAATAACTAAACTTATGGATTATGGTCCATCTACATGGCCATTCAGCCACATTAGCCAAGCTGCTTCACAGTTCACCGTAAAAGCTAACCAGCAGCCACAAGTTGCACATAAAATGGCATGAAACAGATGCTACTGCTATATCTAAGCTGCTGACTAAGGGAGTCCTCTGTCAGCAGAGATACACATAATGAACACACACAGACACTTCTGCACTGACAATTGGCCATTCTTAAGAAATTGCTATAAATATATTATACTAGCTGTCCCTAGCGGCTCTGCCTATGTAGTAGTGAAACAAGACAAACTTTAAAAACAAACAGGTATTGCTAGCCAAGCAGAGGCAAAGTATGCTCCAACACGTGGCCAGAGGTAGACTGATTCGAACGGAGGCTGGCATGTGAGTGAGCCCTTCCTTGCCCTTCCTCTAGGCCTGAAACCTCTGTCTCAGATTCGCATGAATATATCGCTCCTGCAAGTGAACTGTGATCCTTAGTGCGATGAGAGAAGTCACAAAATCAACCGGAATGTTCAAGAAAATTATAGAAAAAAACCCGATCTAAATCCATTCAGTAGTTCTCTCGTGAAAAGTGGATGGACAGACAGACAGATAGATGTTGGACTTTACATATATATATATTGATAATGCACATTGTCCCAGGGGTTGGCTTAGATATGGACAAATTGGTATTGTTCTTTACTGTAGGCATTTATATAATGAAATACAAGAGAAAGTAACAAGATGGAGAGTAAATACAAACAAGAATGAACATTTGTACTTGATTATTATGAAATTTGTAGCGGGGTGAATGAAGAGGCAGGGCAAAGTCAAATGCTTGGGGTACCAACCGGGCAAAGCCCTGTTTAATTAGAACAAAAACATAAGAAAACTACCAAAAAATATCTGCCTCATTGTGCCTTTTGAAAAATACAATCTTTCTCTCCGGAATGACTAGTTAACAGGCTCTAGCACAGAAGCAAGGACAGCATCATAATCAGATGCTGCCTTCCAGGAGCGTTTTGCGTTTATATCGGGCAGACTGGAAGAGGCAGAGGTTCCTCTGCTTCAGTGCCCTCAAGGGGCAGTTTCTCAAAGCTGTGAGGGGAAAAAGGAGACTCTCATCCCAGGGTGGTACTTACCTACTTTAGTGATCCTGGAAAATGGCACACATGTGTAATAAGTTGTAATGCAGGATCGATTCCCTTCCAGATGGAAAATGGACAGGAAGAGTAGCAGGGTGTTCCCTGCCTTAGCCAGAAGGATGGCAGAAGATGCCAGTACAGAAGTAGGCACACTGGCATCCTGGTAGAGTTGGTCCAAAGAACAATACCAGGCCGGGGAGCCAGCGTGAGGAAATGACAGGGTTGAGAAAACCTATCAGGGCTACATGCTTCCTCGACATGCTAGATGACAATGTCCCTGGGTGACGCTACCTGTACAGACACCTGCAAGGTATGCTGGGAACTGTAGGGCAGCCTTGTCAGGTTCCATGGGTGTAGCCAGTGGGGGCACTGCAGGGATCCACAATCCCTAATTTGCGGTGTTTCTACTTGACCCAAAAAAGTGCTTCCAACAGGCTATACCCTAGCACCGGAAGTACTCCTGGGTCTAAGATAAAAGAAGCTGCTCAACCTCATCCAGGAGAATTGGGTGGAAGGTGGACAAAGCTCGTCTGGAGGATTGGAAAGAGAAAGAAAAGTGAGAAGAATAGACTTGTGCCTGTGTTTGTGATTACAAAGAAGCCTTTTGTAAGGGCATTTGTGCAAATAGACCTTTTATTTGAACCAGGGACATGTGTCACGGTGGCTGTTGCTGGGGTTTGGAGTGCTGCAGCACCCCCTAGTGGTCACAAAGTTTAATTCTGCAAATCTTGTAATCTGCTGAATGTAACAATTTGGGCATTAAGAAACAGCTGATCTGCCTGAACAGCTTTTCTATATGATTTGTTTTATTTGTATGTTAAATGCAATATTTGCCTGTTTGTTGATTATTTCTTAATTTGGTATCAATTATTTTTCAATCCTTTTAGATACAGGAGGAGTTGCTTGTCATCGAGCTAAAAATCCCAAAGGTGTTTGCAACACATGACAGAAAAAGCAGTAAGTTTTGAACAAAATGTTTGCACTCAGGTTTTATTTATCCTGTACACACTGTCACTGACAACATGAACATTCAAAGTCTGCACGAATACTCCCACTTTGAATGTAAAGCATACTTTGGATGGTCATGATTACATTGTTTTGTGCTTTGCAGAGTGCAAGAGCAGAGTATGGTTAATATTCCTCTCCCAGAATGAATGCCCTGGGAGTGTTATGCAGTGATCATTCTCTCCTAATTGTGCTGCTCACAGGCTGAGACAGGAAAATGGCTTGTTATAATAATGCCACCATGTAATGCAGAATCCAGAATACCTTAGCTGTAAATGAAAATTGCCCCATTCAGTGGTCTTTGCCAAAGTTTTTCATTTGTGTGCAACTTTCTTTTTATGATGCATTGTAAAAAAATCTTCTCATCTAAATGATTTTTAAATAAATTATAACAAGATGCTTTCTTAAAATTACTTAGATAAATACTGCAAAACATAAAGACAATTGTTACAGTTACTTCACTGTTTTGTAGCACAACAGGATGAACTACCTTCCAGCATCTTTCCATACCTAAAATAATGCCACTCAGTAGCGGCACAATATCTGTGATCATGCATTTTTTATAAATAATAAAATGCCCTAGGGAGCATATATAGAGAGAACACAAAGTACAAAGGAAAACAGAGTCAGAAAAAAACTCTGCTGGCCCTCTGGGCATTTGTTTGCCAATTGTCTTTTTGCCTACCTTTAAAGAAGACCGCAGTGATGCTGTCTTCGCATCTCTTTTGCTTTCTGTTACTCTCTCTTGCTCAGCACGGGCCTCTCCTTTTCATGCCTTTTAAACTTTGTCTCAACTACTCTCCTAACATTTGAGTGAAATATCCATCAGGCATTACTACCCCACTAGTTGTATCCATCTCCTGACACTGGCATCTAGGGATACACTCTATTCATCAAAAAGGAGAAGAAAAGTGCTGCTATGGTTTTCCAACTGTGGTTTACTTTCTCTTTGGTATTTTATTGTCAGATTTGTGACAGGTGTCTGGTCACACTTACAGGTAATCTAACTTAGACACCAATAAAATATCTGACTATCCCACCCAGTTTTATTAAGAGACTGGGAACTCTTGAGATTTACAGAAAATAGCACACAGGGTTCTTTAAATTGGGCAGTAAGTAAACACGCAATGAAAGACACAACAGTAATTTCAGGAAAAGCAACAATAACTTCTATTACTCTCTCGCTGGACCCACAACCGGCATCTCCTTGTGGAGCTGTCCCTTCCTCCCTGGAAGTAAGTGTTGCCATCCTTGTGCCTCACGTCATGCCAGCCACGTACCCTCATCTGCCTACGAGCCCCTGTGCTCTGTCTGAGTGTCTTGGCAGTGTTCCCAGAGGACCATCCCTTTCAAGCCTTCTCCTGCCCAGAAGTTTAAATTTCCTTCAGTCACTGCTGTTGTCAGTCCTGGACAATCGGTTTAAACAATGGCACATCTAAATTTCATGGGTTTAACAATTAATGAAAACACAAGTTAACAAAATTTATTGTTACCAACAATTAATGAGTACAGATATGCTGATTAGAAACCAATATTGTCAAATATGTTAATTTCCAAGTCAGGTAAATACAAACATCCTGCAAGGAAAGAGCAGTTCTGTTATCACAACTTTGTATTGTTTGTATACGAGGGGGGACCCAAAAATATTTTTAAAACGTGTTTAATTTAATTTTCTGTACAAACTACAATTAGTCTCCTTCAAATTACTCTCCATTGGCGGAAATACACTTATCTAACCGTTTGTTCCATTGTTCGAAACATTTTTTAAATTCGTCTGAAGTAATGCCCATTAATGCTCTGGTCGTTTCTTGTTTTACCTCTTCGACATCAGCAAAACACCTTCCTTTCAAGTCTTTTTTCATCCAAGGGAACGAAAAGAAATCACACGGAGCTAAATCCGGTGAGTAGGGTGGGTGGTTCAGGGTTGTCATACCGTTTCTTGCCAAAAATTGGCGAATGCTGAGAGCAGTGTGAGATGGAGCGTTGTCATGATGAAAGAACCAATCGCCCGACTCCCACAAATCAGGGCGTTTCCTTCTCACACTGTTGCGCAACCTACTTTTACAAAAAAATGCACTGAACACAAGCACAACCTTCCAGACTGATGGCACTTGGCAGACTGACTTGTGAGGAGTGTAACTAGATCGCCCTAGCGGCCCAACCACGTACTACAAGTACCAACCTAACAACAACAAAATTCTGGTTATTTCTGGGTCCCCCATCGTACTCAACCAGCCAAAACTTCAAAGCTGTGACTCCTTTGCAAGACAGCAGACACCTACATCCTGCAGACAGCCATGACAATAATCAGTAACGAGATTACCAGGAAAGTTACCTTTTAACTTCTCACCCCAGTCCCAACAATGGGTGCCTAATGGAACCACCCAGTGTACAAAAATGTCCCCCTCTGACAGATTTTCTTTAAAATAAAGAGCTGTCTGATCTTTACCACACGATTTCTGTGTCAGATTCACTAGGCAGCTGAATAGCCCATAATTCCATAGCAGCCGTAATATCTGCACTGGTATCGGGCTGGTCATTCAAATCCCATTACTGCCAGAAGGGATCCTACTCCACTGGGCCTTTGAGCAAGGCCCTCAACCTGAACAATTGCTCTGGAGGTGCTGTACAATGGCTGACCCTGTGTTCTGACCTCCAAAGGTCATGTGAAAAGACAGTTTTCCCTCTGGGATTAATTAAGTACATCAAATCAAAATAAAAAAAAATCATGTCTGACCAACATGCAACACATTGTTACTCTCTGGCACTATGATAAATACACATGTATTAGAATATATAACTTCATGTAATTTAATAGAAAGCAAAAAGCAGATCACATGAAGCATTTATTCTTAAAGGCCAGTTGTTTTCCTTATCTCAACCATTACCTTCTCCTTAGGGTTTATTCTCACTGCTTGCCAAGTTGTTATTTCCATCCATCCATCCATTATCCAACCCTCTGTATCCTACCACTGGGTCACGAGTGTCTGCTGGAGCCAATCCCAGCCAACACAGGGCACAAGGCAGGAACAAATCCTGGGCAGGGTGGCAGCCCACCTCAGAAGTTGTTATTTGTTATTCAAATCTTAATTGAAGATGGCACTCTCCCAAACAAGTAAGTTAGCTAAAATGTGAGTTTTTAAGGTGCCTTCACCCCTTTTGACAGCCATAACACATACACTTTAGAACAGGTCATCCACCTGAAGCTAAGCATGTTTGGGCCTGGCGAGTACTTGGATGGGAGATCATCCAGGAAAAGCTTGGGTTGAGGTTGGAAGAGGGGTTAGTGAAGCCAGCATGGGGCACTTATCTGGTCTAAATGTGGATCCCAATGCCCCAGTGCAATGATGGGAACACTTTGCTGTACAAATGGTGCCATCCTTTGGATGAGACATAAACCCGAGGTCCTGACTCTCTGTGGTCAAAAAAAGATCCCTGGGCATCCTTCATAAAGAGTAGGATGTATCCTGATGTCCAGGCTAAATTGCCCACCACAGCTTAGTCATTCTGCCCCACTAATCATCCCCAGTCTCTAACTGGCTGACTATTTCACCATTTCACCACCAACAGCAAATGTATGGTGAGCAAAGAATCATAAAAATGGCTGCCATCACATCATCCAGGTGGATGCTACACATTAGTGGTGGTTGAAGTGGCTCCTGACTCACTGAAGTGTTTTGAGTATTGAGAAGAGAGCTATATATACAACCCCAATTCTAATGAAGTTGGGACGTTGTGTAAAACGTAAATAAAAACAGAATACAATGATTTGCAAATCTTTTCCAACCTATATTCAATTGAATACACTACGAAGACAAGATATTGAATGTTCAAACTGATAAACTTTATTGTTGTTTTTCAAATCTTCACTCATTTTAAATTTGATGCCTGCAACACATTCCAAAAAAGCTGGGACAGGGGCAGCAAAAGACTGGGAAAGTTGAGGAATGTTCAAAAAACACCTGTTTTGAACATTCCACCGGTGAACAGGTTAATTGGAAACAGGTGTTTGTCATGATTGGGTATAAAAGGAGCATCCCCAAAAGGCTCAGTTATTCACAAGCAAGGATGGGGCGAGGTTCACCAGTTTGTGAACAACTGTGTGGGTAAATAGTCCAGCAGTTTAAGAACAACATTTCTCAACATATAATTGCAAGGAATCTAGGGATTTCATCATCTACTGTCCACAGTATCATCAAAAGATTCAGAGAATCTGGAGAAATTTCTGCACGTAAGCGGCAAGGCCAAATAGCAACACTGGATGCCTGTGACCGTCGATCCCTCAGGTGGCACTGCATTAAAAACAGACATCATTCTGTAAAGGACAGTACCACGTGGGCTCAGGAATACTACAGAAAACCATTGTCAGTTAACACAGTTCATTGCTACATCTACAAGTGCAAGTTAAAACTCTACCATGCAAAGTGAAAGCCATATATCAACAACACCCAGAAACGCCTCCGGCTTCTCTGGGCCCGAGCTCATCTGAGATGGACTGACGCAAAGTGGAAAAGTGTGCTGTGGTCTGACGAGTCCACATTTCAAATTGTTTTTGGAAATCATGGATGTCGTGTCCATCGGGCCAAAGAGGAAAAGGACCATCTGGATTGTTATCAGCGCAAAGTTCAAAAGCCAGCATCTGTGATGGTATGGGGGTGTGTTAGTGCCCATGGCATGGGTAACTTGCACATCTATGAAGGCACCATTAATGCTGAAAGGTACATACAGGTTTTGGAGCAACATATGCTGCCATCCAAGTGACGTCTTTTTCAGGGACGTCCCTGCTTATTTCAGCAGGACAATGCGAAGCCACATTGTGCATGTGTTACAACAGCGTGGCTTCGTAGTAAAAGAGTGCGGGTACTAGACTGGCCTGCCTGCAGTCCAGACCTGTCTCCCATTGAAAAATGTGTGGCGCATTATGAAGCGCAAAATATGACAACGGAGACCCCAGACTGTTGAGCAACTGAAGTTGTACATCAAGCAAGAATGGGAAAGAATTCCACCTACACAGCTTCAACAATTAGTGTCCTCAGTTCCCAAACACTTATTGAGTGTTGTTAAAAGGAAAGGTGATATAACACGGTGGTAAACATGCCCCTGTCCCAGCTTTTTGGATATAGTATGTATATATACTGTATATATATATATATATATATGTATATGACACCACATTTTAAATCTTTTCTGTTCTGGACTTTGGCAGGATCCCTCTGCTCCTATTTCTTTGTACTGTATATAGTAACTAGCTAGGTGACAAGCTGGTTGCTGTATCGTTGCAAATAGAAGACTACTCTTCAGATGCCTAAGTGACAGGCTGTTTGCCAGGGACTGGGACTGCTTTGTTCTCGAAAATTCAAGAAACAGGGAAGAGATTTATCTTCAGAAGTAGAGAAAAAATACAAGTCCCAAACAGAAGTAGTCTTGGGGAAGAGCAGAGCTAGAGAGTGTGTGAATAAGATCAGGGATGCTGGCTGGATGTTATATTATGGGGGAAAAGTGCAAGACTAGCCACATCTAATACATGTTTGTTGTTTTGTGAGGAACTTCCTCCAGTTCATAACAGCAGGCAAGTGTTAGGCTTGTAGAGAGATACGGTATGTTGATGTTTATTATTGTTTGCTGGCTTGCACTACTATATAACACATACCTCAGTCATTCCACCTTAGCATTCACTACAATAATGTACAATTAAAAGTTAACTTGAAGAAACAACTTAAAAAAATTTCCATAATTACATAAATCAATAGCTGGCCTAGTGTGTATTACAATCTGAATGCATTTAATGCCTTCTAGAGATTCGGATAACATTACTTTTTCAAAGCCTTCTGAACAGACAAGAATTCACCTATCCAGAGTGGCTCAGAACTGGCACTTCTTATTTCACTTTTGCTTTCAGACTTCAAGCCAAAACAAATGAAACTGGAAGAAAATCATCCCTTTATCTTGTACAGTTTTGATTTTTCCTTCTTGTGTCTTCCTTTTGTCCACATCTACTCTTTTTAGTGAAATCATTGACATTTGCTGAAATTGAAACATAATTTTTCAGGATTACTTTTTTTCAGGATTACAGCTCACTCATGAGCAAATTCTAATATACAAATACATTTGCTAGTGGACCCTTTTTGTGGACAGAATTCTCCCCCTAGGAGAGCTAAGAAACAGAAATATTACAAGCAATCTTTGCTCGATTGTTAGTATATGTGCGTGGTTGTTGATAGAAGACCATTTTACATTGGTTTATGAAGCAGCCGCACTTCTGTTGCTCTTTCAAGAAGCATGGGGAAGGTGGTTTTTGAAATAGTTTATCAAAAAATTCTACTTAGTTTTTAAATGAAGCAATTACATTGGAATCTTGTCTTTTTAAATCGATGACTGTGTTAGAAATTGCTTTTCACTCTGGGATCACAAATTTTTAAAGGTCCTACTTTTTATTATAACACCATTAGGATGTGCAGACTGTAGCACAGGGCACTAGGATGTGAGTGACTTAAGACATGCACAATAAAGTAGGCATAGGATCATTAAAGGTATTACAGGGATCAGCATTTAACATAAGCGGCAAGATCAAGTCAAGTCAAAAAACAAGGCAATGTCAAAGGCAAAAGAAAACTCAAAATAAACTTAGACAAGAAATTCCTTCATAAATCCACAAATTTCAACAGAGAATATACCACAATGTCTTTTTATATTGTTGTTTTGATGCCTTTAGCAATGCCTTTGCTAAGCAACTAAACCTTTGCTTTAGCAACCAAACATTACATGTAGCAACTGGGCCTGTCTGGGCAGATAAAACCAAAATCCATGAAAATGGGTGAAATTAGTGTTTCTCCTGTAAGTATACTTTAATAAATATGTTCTCCTGTGCTTTACAACTTCAAGTTTCTCTTTCAAAGGAATCAATTTTAATATTTCTTTGGCTTTTTTGCTTTATTTATTTATTTATTTTGGAGCCAGGATGTTGTTTATAATGCGAGAATAAGTGTTTGCCATTCCTGAACTGAAAGAGTAGTATTTTTTATGAGACAGAACAAGAAATTAGTTTTGCAGGAGTCAAAAACTGGCTAAAACAAGCCATACTTTCGTGAAAAATCAAAACTAAAAAGTCAAAAAATGTAGTCAAACAGTTATCACCACAATAAATGTAAATGAAAAGAAAACACGACAAAGTCTTTAGGTTTTATTCATCAAACTTGGATAGAGTATAATTGCCTTGTATGAACATTTAACTCTTTCCTAACTCCTGAAGCTTTTAGTAACCTGATATGTGTCATAACAGCAAATGTGCAAAAATGGTAACTTCACAGTCTGGTAAAAAATGGAATCCAAAATGCTGTAAAAATAATTATAATATGTATCGTGAAAATAACTCTGATCACAAAGTAAACATGAAAAATTGATTCCTTGTTCTCGAAAACACCAAATCAAAGTGTAAAGGGTAAAAAGAAAGACAAGTAAAGAAAATTCAACACAGACCTTTGATAATAGGCAAGGTGATTAGGTGACATGTAAATGCAGCATTTGCTATGAGAATGACCAAGAATGGAATTTTCTATGACTAACATCCTGTCCTACCCCAAACATCCATCCCCACCCCGTGCTACAGCATTAGTGCTGGTGGTCTCAGTCTTGGTCATTGTAATATAAATGCAAAAATTAACTCCTAGGAATTGCACTAAAAGTCTGACTAGGATAAGAATTTGTCCTACCTCTTAGTAGAACATGAGAAGTAGTAGCATAACATCTTAGTCCCAGTCCTAGTTAGCAGTAAAAGGCTACATCTGAGAATGAATGATGTCAATAATTTATGGCACCGTTTGCCACAAATTCATTTCATGATAACATTTTGTAGTCATTTGACACTAAGGTTGAGACCTAACCACAAATATAACAATAGCAATATTCAAAGTAGAAGAAGAAGGAAACCATAATACGGTAGGATATTTTCCTAAGATGAATGTAGTTGTTGCCAGTTTCCAACATTACAAATAATATTACAATGGACACTCTGATTAAAGGACCATGACGCACACACTGAATGAGACTTAAGCCTGGAATTGAAAAGCTCAGTTCCAAAATCAGCTAAGTACAAAAGATACATTTTGGAGATAAATAGGAAAATAAATTTCAAGAAATTACAATCAAATTGTGAAACTTCTATTTGCTGAATGTTATTTGCCTCATATGTGAATGTCATTTACAGTATAGGTGAGAAATCTGATTTTTTTATTTTTTGCAAATAAACGAAAAAAATGTATATTTAGCAGGTTTTGGCGCTAACCAAAGACTACATTTTAGATTTACTGTAAGAAAGTTTCAACTTTACTCAAGCTGATCAAGAAATATTTAATAGAAAACAAAGAAATTACAAAAATAAGTCTAACTAGTGTCCTAACAAAAATATTTGAAAAACTCTTCAAAAGTATTCATTTACTGAATAGTACGTTGCAAGTTTGAGAAACCTAAAATCCAAAATATTTGTTTACAGAACGGATGTCAAATCTCGAGACGTTAATAGTCTATATCTTCATCGTCAAGCAAGGCGCTGAGTGGCTGCCCTACTTAACAGATTTTGGAATTAATCTGGGTCCGTACTTAGCAGATTTTCAAAACTAAATCCCTAAAACTATGGCGCTACACTGTTGCAATTAGCAGGTTTTGAAGCTCAAACATATTTTCGGCGCATGACCAACTGCATGAAAAGTCACAATCACGTGTTCACTAAATTTTACCAAAAGGTGTAATTAGCAGATTTTGGAACTCACATCTTCAATTATCCATAGCTGTAGTTAAAGAAGAATCCCTGTTCCGCTATTAGAGCCACGGGAAATGCCTCATTAAGTAGCAGTTTCTAAAACTAGGCACAGCTCTTCCTGAACTGTTACTGAAGTTGTGTTCCCTCTTCTAGTGTTCCTGATTGCCTACCAGAGTTATTCTCATTGATCCCCCATTATCTTCTGTGAGGTTCAATTTATCTAATGCCCCCACAGTCTAATGTGTAACCCAAATATTCCAGGAGCTGTGTGATATCTCGCTGTAAACTACCAATCCAGACCCTGACTGCCTGTGCATTGTGATATTATTTGTGATTTACATGTGCATGTTCATCCACACTTGAGGCACTGAGCTTTATGTGTGTGCCAATTTGCATGAATGCCACTTGCTTTACCACTACCTCACGTAGAGTAGTCTGTCTATCTAATAATCTGCATATTTCCTCGTTATAAGGACATTCAAACTTTGGTACAAAATTCAAGAAATGGTTGGTTGTGACATCGTTGCTAATCAAATCATTGCTATTGCAAAGCTTCCATTCCCCCTTGTCCAAAAAGCAAAATGTTACCAGCACTATAATCTTAGCTGACATCACATGAATTCTCTGTGCATATGGATCAATCAAGTCAAAAATATCATTATACTACAAATATTCCACTTCTTTCCAAAACTTTCCTGTGCTGATCTCTGCCTGAACCCCATCTTCTGGCAGCTCCTAATGAGTTAGGGCAGCTCAAACTCTCCTAGGTCCTGGTGACGTTACAAGTAGTTTCCTAACTTAGGATAACCGGTATAATTATTTATCTTCTACTCCAAAGAATAGGACCAAATGTGCATCACCCTGAGAACTTTGAGCCAGTTGTGACAGTTTTCTTCCTGTGAGATGCCTAATAAATACGGACACAGGTTATACTTATAATGATGATATGTCTGATAATCTTTCATCTAAATAAACAGTAAAACTATTTTTTGTCTACCATCAACTTACTGATTTTTGAAAAATATTTTAGCAATTAAAGTAGCCTTCTGTAGTTCCAGAAATTTCAACAGTTCCAGGGTTAAGGCAGGACACTTTCAGTCTCTAAATGTGCCCTGAATACACACAAAAAGGAATAATGTTAAATTTTGAATGAGTGAAAACATTACCTTACATGACACATTTATAAACACCACTAACGGAAACAAAATCAGGATTAAAAAAATACTTCACTGTATTTTAGTGTAATAACTTTTTTTTTAGAATTAAGTGTATTCATAAATTGTATTTACTTAAATTTCAGATGATTGAAGATAAAATGTTTTTCATTTTTGTAAAAAGAACACTTAATGATAATAATTTACTAAGTTTGATACAAATATTAAAGGAGTTCAGATAATAGCAATTGTTATACTGGTTGCTTAGAATTAAATTATTTATACAGTATCAGGTAAATAATTTCAATTTTCATAAAAAAATATTTTAACTCTAATCACACTTTGTTTTTCTGCCTCTTGAAATTTCAATTATCTACAAATTACGCCTTTAATTGTAATTATTTCAATAAAATGAAAATATTTCATTTGTTCGGAATTGAGTTTTTGAGCTAGTCATTTTAAATTTGAGTTAAACTACTAACACAGGCTCCCCAGGTGGTGGATCTTTTTAAACTCTTGGTTTAATTATGCTTTTTATTCTTTGTTTATCAAGTGATTAGAATTTTGTTTCATGACTAAATATATAAGACGCCCTACAACAGGATTTCTGGGTAGTAGCTACAGAGCAATAACATGTTGGAAAAGAAAACTGTCTGCTATTCAAGATTGCAGCCTGGATGGTGCACTGATTAGCTAACCATGCAACAAAAAAAAATCCCTCCAACTAGGATGAAGCCCATCTCTTTTCAAAAAAATCCATGCCTTTCCCCAAAATTATCCCAATTATTAACAAATTATTTTTATATCTACATCAGTGTCCATTTTCATTAAGCATTTTGAAATACAAAAGCAGTCCTAACTGGCTCAAAAGTCTCAGAGTGACGCAAATTTGGTCCTACACTTAGGACCGGGAATAAAAGTGTTTTGTCAATTGTTTTAATTTAAGAAACTACTCCTAACTTCACCAGGATTTAGGAGACCTCATGAGCTCTCCAGAATCGCTAGGAGCTGCCGAAAGATGAGGCAGAGGCACAGATGAGCATGTACATTCCAAGAAAGGCTAAATGTTTTGGAAACGCTGGACAACAATGAACTTGTAAAAGTATATTAATCTGACAAATGTGGAATAACATTAGTATAGATCTTGTATTGCAGGTGATTGCTCCATCTATGTGGAGATGTCATGCTCTATCAACTGAAATGAAAGTGTTGGTAATGTTCTGGCTTTTTGGCCACAGGGAATATGTAACTTTGCAAAAGCAATGATTTATGTATGTCACAACCAAGCATTTCTTGAATGTCACCCCAAACTTTGAATTCCTTTACAATGCATGAGATAATACACCGATTCATACATTCCCCCAACACTCCATGTGAGGTATTGTTAAAGCAAGCTTCATTTATGCAAACTGGCATGCACATAAATATCATTACCCCAAATGTTTATGAGCACACATATGTGAATCACACACAACTTCACAGTATCAACATGCAGGTACTCATAGATGCAAACTATACTGTAGTAATCAGCACATTGCCCTGAAGATAAGCAAGGTTGGATGGGAAATTGACAGCAAAATGTCACACAGCTACACTGAGCTCTGCATTCCATGAACTCCTGGAACATTCACTTTACGACTTACAAGCGTAGGAAGGTCCAAGAAGGCAGATGGAGACTCCAGAGCCCTGGAGAAATAGAGCCTTGCAGAAGATAAGTGAGGATCGTAACACACGAGTATGGAAGATGATTGGGAACAGTGGAAGAATAAATGCAATTTCAGAAACAGTGCAAGAGTTTCAGTTAATGTCACTTGATGAGACAATTCCTGTGGCCATAACAGCGGGAAGGTGAAAGTATAGCTGTGGATCATTCATAAACATGCCTGTTACTTGCCTTATCTCTCATTTGGTGTGCTTTAGACTTCTGTCTCAGTTTTTGTTACAGTATTAATTTTGATGTTATTGTGGCAATTATGTGCTGCTTAGTGCAATATCCTGCCTTATTATGTTTTTCTTTTTCTACTACATTGAATATTATTATATTAATATTATCCTTGTGGTGAAGCCTCGGCATTAAATTTACAGCTGGAGTGTAGTATAATCATGACTTCATTCATTCTCAAACATGGCCTTCATGACTCATTTCTGGGAGTGTGAGTGGGATGCTTCATAACTTCATTTCATGTCCTATTCTGAGGTAGTTCAGATTCTTATTCTTCTCAGACTTTAGTGTGATTCCTAGGAATAATTCTGAGATGCTTCATAAATACGGTTAGTGGTTTCTAACTAACAGTGAAAGGAACACAGTCTACTATAATCTCCTCTATATAATATTCATAAAGGCCAGGCACAATTAAGGTCCAGTATTTTCTTTTTTCTTTGGTAGACAAAGATTTGAAGTTCCTCTTTAATACCTCCAATTACTTCAAAGTGAAATTGTTAAGGCTGACATGTTGCTATAAGGTGAAATCCAATTTAGCCTCAAACTCAGATTCCTTTGCTACTCGCTGGAAGGCATTTTACTTTAACTGCTGGGTTAACATATTTTGGAATTCTAACATTTCACACCATGGAGTCACACCATGGAGTTGCCAGTTATAAGCAGTTGTCTTAAGCCTTGACATATGAGTTCCCGAGTGTTGGTTAGCTGGGTGCAGCATTTCTTAGACCCCTGCCTGACTGTTGCCATTTACTCTAAGGCTGAACTGCTGCTGCTGCGTTTGGCTATAGACAAATTGTCTAAACAAACCAAGTCAATTTAATTTTCAGTTTACCCCATCACTATCAGGTTCCTAACACAGTCCTCCAAAGTGTTGACTCTAAATTAAGTATATACTTTTGGCAAATGACACTAATCGTATTAATGGCAAGAAAATGTAAGGTGCGCATATGTGTGCTCATCATGTAATTAGTAATTTGTTCAGTTTGTGTACTCTGTGAAGAGTGCTATACAAAAATGAACTGACTTGAACGAAATTGGAATTAGCTTTCTTAAAGTTTTCTTTTTTTCTATATACTGTAATAAGCCAGGGGTGCAAGAGGCTGAGGATAGGATTAGCCTCTTAATGTTGATTGCTGGTTAGTGATCCTAAGAAGGACTACTGGCATCTTCAGTGCTGTTTCCACTCACCACTCAGGTTTTCTGCAGCACCATCTGCTCCCAGCTGCTTGCCCTTTTGTGCATACCCTCCCCCCCATCTCCACCTCATCTAGGATCAGATGCAACCCATATGCCACATTATTTACCTGGCTCTCTGCAAGCCGATAATGTCCAGGGTCCAATCCAAGGCTTACCTCTGAGTTGATGTGCTTCAGCATCTGGGAGACATGTCCAATTGAAACACTCTTCTAAGTGTTGTGTCCATGCCCCCGTTACCTGCTGCTCTTGGGCTGCTATATAGCCAGTTTCTCCAGGTATTTCCACCCCCTCAGACAGTCCACCATCACCTGAGAAACATGTCCCTCTGAAGTCCAGACCCTGAGCTTGTTACAATCAGCTCATATTATTATAAAATAAAGCCATTCATTATTTCAATGTATAATATAGACAGAATGACAGACATTTTAAAAGAAATCATTGCTTTCATAATATCACAAGTAATTCTTTCATTCCTTAATTTACTGAACCATCTGACTTCAATACAGAGGACACAACATCAGGTGCAAGACAGAAATGAGTCCTAAACAAAACAGCAGTTCACATCTGGGTACCTCACTCTCTTTTTTGCTCATTTGTTCAAGTTTATAATTCCTAAGCATCCTAAAGTATATATGTTCAGTTTGTGATAAAAAAAAACAATGAACCAGGAAAAAATTAACACAAACATAGAAATTATGTGTTAGGCAGTGAGCTGGGACATAGCAGAGCTAATCTCTGCACCAGTGTTCTATCCATGCACATACTGTAATTCGGAAAATATCAGTATTAAAATGTGCTCAGTCCATACCTGGTTTCATGCAGTATTTCTGAATTATATATTTTTTTGTAAACTGTAATTTAATAATACTCAGCCTAGAAGAACATCAAATAAATTAGTGCAGACCTACAGCCTATGGAAATGCTTTAAAAGAAAAACGCAATCTAGCAGCCTCCCATGTCCTAAACAGAAGAGAGATGAAATTTTTATAATGCCTGTATCAGCATATTCAACTGCAAATAGAAGAAATTAAAAACATTGAATTTAATGCTTGTGCATGCATTATTGCCTTATTCATATCATCTTTTCTTATGTAACTTTCTTAGAAAGTAGAAAAGAGGAATTTTAATTGAATATTCTGTGAGAAGTTTTATGAATTTTTTTGAACATGGCAGTCTACTAGGCTGTCATTACTTTTTTCTGCAACTTTTGCACCTTTTTCTCTCTGTTTGCTAGTAACAAAAACTTTTATTTTGTATAGCTCTTCTATTTTATTTGAGCAGCATGGTGCGGCAGTATGTAGTTTTCTAGCCTTGAACTGAGTGTTGTAAAGTAGGGGTTCTTAAAGTTTTTAATCTGAGGACCCTAATAAAAATAAAATGTACACTACTGGGAGCCATACAGAGGATCATTGATAACAGAGCAATACAAATTACAATGGCCATATATTAAAAAATCATAAAAGGTTTTTGTTTCCATTCAAGTATATTTCACACCTGAACATTATTCTTAAAGTGAAAAATGGAAGGCAAAAAAATTGTTAATAAAGTAATAAAGTCCCTAATAATAGGTAATAATGTTCTACTGCAGATGTAGATACTTATTGTAAGGTTTAGTTAAGCTGATAGTACACTTTCTTTTATAACAGGTGAGGCAGGAGGTTATGATGATTTTTGAAAGGATAGTATTAATGGTTGCTGACTTATTTTGTCTGATAAAGAAAAAATGTATTTAAAAAAGCATGAACTGATGCTGATTATTTACCTTGTTTTATATATCATTTTTAAAAAATTTTCAAATGATCTACACTATTAATACATTATTCTAAATGAGTCTGCAAATTATTCATTGTTATTTTCATTTAACAATTTAATAAACTGTGTACAAAATGTCAAGTCACTCCTCCACCTGCGTCCTTGACCCAGTGCTAACAGGCTTTTTCAAAAAAGTCTCAAGTTCCCTAATTGATAGTATACCTGATAGAGTGAACTTATCATTAGATACGAGGGTCTTTCCTGACTCTCTAAAGAATGCAGTTGTTAAACCCCTGCTCAAGAAAAATAATCTTGACTCTTCTGACTTAACCTCTAACCAGCCTTTCTTAAGTTTTAATTTTTTGAATAGGCAGTTTTTAAGCAACTAAATGATTACTTGAAAAAACATTCTATTCTTGACAAGTTTCAGTTAGGATGTTGAGCAAATTATAGTACAGAAACTGCACTGGTTAAAGTAAAAAATAATGAATGTGGACAGAGGTCGTATATCTGTTCTTGTTCTTTTAGACCTGAGTGCAGTATTTGACACCATAGACCACAGTATTCTTATAAATCATCTTAGACAATGGGTGGGTCTTTGGAGACCCGTGATATTATATGTGGTGTACCACAGGGATCTGTACTGGGTTTGTTGCTTTTTTCAATCTACACGCTTCCATTAGATCAGATTATCTTAAAGCACAAGGTGAGCTACAATAGCTATGCAGATGGCACACAGCTATATATCTATAGAGTCTGATGACCCTGACGTCTTGGCTCTCTGATCCAATGTCTTTGCAGTATTTCCAATTGGATGGGTAGAAACTTTCTCAAACTACATAAAGAGAAAAAATAAATTTTAGTGATTGGCAAACATGGAAACAGGGAGAGCATTAGAAATAAACTTGATCCCTTAAGTTTAAAAATCAAGGCAGAGATAAAGAATTTAGGGGTAATCATTGACTCTGACCTGAACTTTAAATTGCACATTAATCAGAATTCTAGGACTGCATTTTTTCACTTAAGAAATATAGTAAAAGTTAGACCTCTTATAACATTACAAGACACTGAAAAATGCATGCTTTTGTTTTTAGTCGACTAGATTACTGTAACGCAGTCCTAACAGGACTACCTAAGAAAGATACCAATCGGTTACAGTAAGTGCAGAATGCAGCTCCCAGAATCTTAAACAGAAAAATAAAATCTGAGAACATCTCATCAGTAATGGCGTTATTACATTGGTTACCCATGTCATTTAGAATTGAGTGTAAAATATTACTAATTAAGCCTTAAATAATCTTGCTCCATACTATATTTTTGTATGCCTGTCCCCCTACACTCCAAACCGTAACCTTAGATCTTAGCCAAGCTTAAAAGAAGTGGTGAGGCGGCCTTTTGCTATTATGCACCTAAAATCTGGAATACTTTACTATTTGAAATTCACCAGGCTAATACTGTTGATAATTTTTTTAAAAAACTGCTAAAAACCCATTATTTTAATTTGGCTTTTTTGTGGCTACATTTTAGTTGAACTCCTAAATCACTATATGGTCATAGAATTATCATTTTCTTCAGGAACCTGCAGTCTTTATTAAACTCTACTATTCTCTGCTGTCTTTTCTGGTTCTCTTGTGGTGGCGGTCTGCGCCACCACCTGACCAAGCCAAAATGATGACAGAATGAAGGCAGGGTCCCAGCTATCCACGAGACCGACTTCATTGAATCCTTTTATATGAAGCCTGGAAACAAATTAAGAGGAATTAAGAGGAATTAATTAAGATCATTTATGTCAGGTGGAATGCCCAGTGGGGCTGAGTGGTCATTTTGGCCTTAGAACCCCTGCAGATTTTGTTTGTTTTTTTTTTTCTCCAGCCTACCTGGAGTTTTTGTTTTGTTTCTACTGCCCTCATGGCCATCTAACCTTATTGTTGGACTCATGATCAGAGAATTATATCATGAGATGGTATATAAGGATGCTACTCTTCTACTTGATATTTATCTGTTTTTAAGATCATTTTGTCTGTTGTTTTTTTGTTTCTTTGTTACCTATTCTTTAATATTGTTGCCTAATCATATTTGTTTTCTTTTCTTGTAACATTCTCTTTGACATCTTATAATGCACTTTGAGCTATATAGTTTGTTTGAATTTATGCTTTATAAATAAATGTTGTTGTTATGTCTAAATTATTCCTAACAAAGATGTGTGTGTGGAAGAAACCCCAGAGGAAGGCAGGAATAGTTCAATCAATCAGTCTTTATTCAAGCACCGGTGAGTACATGGATTCATGCGCTGTAGGACAGAAGAGCAAAGTTCCCTTTTTTGGTTGGCTTCTTCATATTTTCTTCCTCCATCCCCCTTCCCCTTACTTTTCAAAAAGCTTAATATTGTTTACCTAAGCATTTCATTTTATTACGCAAAAGGGCCATCTGTTTCTGCTTTGTCTACATGTCAGATGGACCCTAAAGAAGGAAAGGTCATCCTTCCTGTGTCTAACAGATGCGTTCCTAAAGAGGAAATTGTCCTAGGTCAGCTTACTACATTCTGTCTTATGACAAACACCTGTATGAATAACCTGCCGTTAGAGCAAAACGGCTTTGTCAGCTTTTAATCCTTAGTAGCTTGCAAGCAGTTAATTTTTCTTTCACATGTGCAATATGTGTATTGGTGATAGGATAACTCTTTATGAATTGAAAGTATTAAAGCTGTTCAGTGACATCATGCTGAACGCAGACATCCAGTCTACAGACCGACTCATAGTATCAATATTTCCTGGTGTTCTTACAGATCTTAGGGGTTCAACAAATACGTCCTTTACATCATCAGTAGATTGAGATGTGCAGTATCAAATCACTTTAAAATAGTGTTAAGATGCCTAGAGCAGCAGAAATATAAACACAAGGATACAGAGTCACAGTACAAATAATACAGCCTGCCAATTAATTGATATGTAAATAATTATAAATAATATAAATAAATAAATGTATATTGTTAAGATATTTCAAAATAGCATTTAAAAATAAACTTAATGAGTACCCTAGAAGTAAGCATTGACTAATAGCAGTGAGATAAAAAAAGCAACCCAGAAGCACTTCTTACCACACCGTAATGGAATGAGTCTGTGGCTAAAAGTCCTTCAAGAGAGCACCACCTCGAGGATACTTTTCATGATGACATCCAATTTTGACGCCATACTCTTTTTGTACAACAGCTTCCAGTGTGTTTAGAGTTCATCCTGTGATGGTGCAGGCTTTCCTAATATGTTTATTCAGGCATTGTGCTCCTTTTGAGCTCAAGTTGCTTCACCAGCAGACCACAGCGTAGAACACCACATGGGCTAATATGGACTAATAGGATATTTGTACACATCAAAAGACCTGAGTCTCCTTAGCAAGTACAGTCTGCTCTGGCCCTTCTTGTAAAGCACCACTGTAAACCAGTCCAGTTTGTTTTTTATATTGAACCCCTAGGTATTTGTTGCTCTGCCCCACTTCCATGTCCCCCAACTGGAAAGTGACTGTTCTCAGAGGCTTCTTGGCACACCTAAAGTCCACCACCAGCTCTTTTGCCTTCCTGATGTTGAGTTGCAAGTTGTTGTCCCTTCAACACAAGACAAACTCCTTCATAACCTTCCTGCACTCTGATTCATCTTCATTATTGATGCAGCCTTTTATGGACAAGTCATCTGAAAATTTCTGTAGATGGCAGGCGCTGTGATGGAAATTTGTTGTACAGAGGGTGAACAGGAAGGCAGACAAGACAATTCCCTGAGGTGCTCCAGTATTATACACCACCATTTCTGACATACAGTACCTCGGCCTCACAAACTGCTGGTCAGGTAGTCCATGACCAAGGAGATTGTGGGGCCATCGAGATGCAAAGCCTTGAGCTTTTCCCCCAGTTGATGAGGCAGAATGGTGTTAAAAGTACTGGAAAAGTCAAAGAACATGATCCTGACTGTAGTGCCGACTTTGTCTAAGTAGAAATAGGCTCTGTGAAGCATGCAGATGAGAGCATCCTCCGTACCTATATGTGTCTGACAGGCAAACTGCAGAGGATTCAGATGGTCTGAATCCAGGGGCTGTAGCTGCTTTTTGGACCAGCCTCTCAAAGGTCTTCAAGATGTATGTACTAAGAGCAACTGGGCTGAAGTCCTTGGGATTACTGGAATGACCTTTCTTTGGCACTGGGACCACACAGGATGTTGAAACCTGTTGAAGTACTGGTACTTTTCATTAGCTCTGCTCTTGTTCCCTTCCTCATCATGTTTTACAGCCTGTTTTTAGCCAGTGATAATCCTCATCTCATTTCACACTTCCTTCATGTTGTTTTCTTGTAACTTGTTCTCAGGTTTGTCTCTGTAATGAGGTTTTCCCCCTTTCTGAGCTGCTTCTTCAGTTCTGCACCTGCTTTATTTCATCTTTATCTCCAGACCTGAAGGCTCCCTTCTTCCTCTTCAATAGGGCTTTCAAGTCTTTTGTAATCCATGGTTTGTTGTTGGGGAATCAGTGCAGTGTCTTTTTGGGGACTATGTTATCCACACAGACCTTGATGTAGTCTGTGACGCAGTGGTAAAGTCTGTCTATGTCCTGGTTGTGTGACTCACAAAGAATGCACAAGTCAGTGTTTTCAAAGGCATTGTTCAGAGCATCCTCACCCTCTGCTGTCCATTCCTGCAAGCTCCTGTTTGTTGGCTGGAAGCCGCTAGACAATGGGTTTATATGCTGGTATGAGCTTTACCAAATTATGGTCCAATCGGCCTAAAGGTGGCAAAGCAACTGAGTTATATACCTGTTTAACATTTGCATACTACAAGTTCAGGGTCCTTTTTTCTGTAGTTTTACAGTCCACAAACTAGTAAAAATTAAGAGTGGAGTAAAATAAAACATGGTTAAATTCCCCAGAAATTATAATGAAAGCACTCGGATGATCAGTAGTAAGTTTGTTAATTACAGGTGTCTGTTTCAATTGCCATAGGTGTGTAAACTGCTAGCACAATGACATGTGAACACTCTCTCTGTATAGAATAAGGTCGTAAGCCCACCATGAGCAGCTCAATGTTCGATGCACATACCTGTGCTTTCATAGTAATGTGTTCAGAGTGGCATCATTTTTCAGTCACAAAAATGGCAAGCCCGCCTCCTTTTTTCTTGCCGCTTTTGGACCTGCTTCAGTTATTTCAATTTTAAATCTGCCCAGCACAACCGCAGAGTCCGGTGTTTCCACTCTAAGCCCTGTCACAGTGAAGCACATGAGCCTGCTGAGTTTGTATTCCCCTTGGCTCCAAATCAGCACAGAGAGCTAATCCATTTCATTCACCAGCGATATGACATTTCCCATGATAATTGAAGGCAGATAAGGTCTGTACCTTCTTTTATTGAGAAGTTGGACATCCCCTCTCTTCCCCCAGCATTTCCACTGTAGCTCTGCTGGTTTCCTGGCAGTTAGCTTTGGGAGATAAAGGGCACAAGTCCAACAACTGCCATCATGAGTAAGTAAATGAAAGTCCTTCCTCACATTTTCCATTATCCATATTATCAAAAAAATGATCAAAACAGCAAACAACAATATAGACAAATAAACATACATGGGAGCTGCTGCTTCAGGCAGCCACTCATGGCAGCACCAGAAGTAAGTAATAGAAGACCCTGTTATATGCCATTTGGTATGGGGTTCAGTGAGATGTCAAGCAAAATGACACCTTTTATTGGATAACTAAAAAGATTACAATATACAAGCTTTTGAGGCAACTCAGGCCCCTTCTTCAGGTAAGATGTAAACAACAATCTTTGGGTTTATTCAAGTAACTTTTGTTTTGTGCCCAGTGTTAACCAGATGGTCTCAGGCTCCTAGTGACTCTAAAAAGGAAAAAGCACCACTAAAAATGGATTTGTGACTGTTTTATAAATGCTGGGTTTGGAGGTGTGTCTTTTATAAATTTAACATTTAGTAAACTGCTTGGTAAATGAATCAGTTGGAAACATGCTATAAACAAAACTATTATTATTATTCATTTTGATTTTTGGTTTGCCACAGATTAAAAAAAGATTTTAGCTAGTATGAAAATTAAAAATTACAGTTTTTTTTAAGACTAGTGTTTCTTTTTGCCAGACAGTAATTTTACTTGCTGTGTAATATTAAGTGGAAACAGAATACTCATTTATTATTTATGACATTGATTTGTAATATTTATGTATTTTAATTTGCCACTGCATCTTCATTTCGGTTTCCATAGAAACTCACTAAGATAATGACTTGCTGTTATTAAAACATAGTAGGTTTCTAAGGAAATACTAAATTTGCTTTTTTCCCCACCATTATTTTGGAAGTGCGCTTACCTAGCAATAAATTAGTACTTAGTGAAAAGACTAATTACCACATCTTTCAAATTATTATTCATAATTTAATCTAGATATAACGCAACTGATTCTCACTTTTAGAAACAGTTTGTTTTGGAACATTTCAGAATGATGTTTAGATGACTCTATAACTGCTTAAAAGACCTACCAACTTGAAAATCATTTACTATTAAAATGACTATGTACTTGTTTAATTTGCTTAATCCTCTTACTGCAGCCACACTGTGCTATATTAATAATTTATAAATTGTAGAAAAGTAGTGTCTGACCTTCACATGAACAAAGCTTACAGTAGTTAACTAAATGAAACATAAATTGAAGGTTCTGGAGAAAAGATCTGATAATGTTCAATAACAAATAATGGTATCAGAAGACAGCAGGGAACAAACTAATAAATTGCTGAAACACTTAGTGAAACAGCTCATATTATTATCAGGAGTTCCTAAGCAATGAAGTCCTGAACAGTACCAGAAATGCCCTCTAGAGGGGGAAATCCTGTTAAAAACCCTGGCTAGTAACACAGAGGGCCATGAATAATTTTTAGAAAAAAATAAAAGATTTATTGTTAATGAAAATGCTCTGAAATAACATGAACCTCAAAGGAACACAAAAAGACAAAAAGGAGTTGCCAGTAAAGGCAATCCAAGGCAAACTAAGTCCCGATACAGTAATACAAGGCAAGTTCAAAACATAGAGCAGGAAGTCAAAAATCCAGAAAATACAATAAGCACAAGGAGAGACACAGAAAATGTTCGCTGTCACCCTGGTGCATTCAAATGAACCAGCAGGAACTGTGGAAACCTCTCGTCTTTTTAAGACTTAGGGCAGTTTCTGGCGGTGATAGACAAATGGTCCCACCTCTTAGGAAACCGCACACAAAACATGAGGTATGTAACCAAGGCTACATATATACACAGAAACCAAGTAAATAACAATATTAACATAGACAAAAGAATAAAAACAGACATTAAATAAGAATTTGAACCCCAGTCAGGGGAGAAGCCCTAACTGAAACAACAGCGTGTGGCATAGCGGGTCCGCAGCTCTGAAAGAACAGCTGTTTTTTTTTTTAAATAATCCATTGGCCGTGTCAGTCTCCGTGCACGCACTCGCAAAGCTGCGGGGAGTTGGTGAGGTAATTGGGGCGAGTCACATCTGCATGTGAGGGTGAGCTACTTCACAATCACTTCATCGGTCCCATGATGGACTGAGGGATCGGCACTCTAGGGATGGATCATACCCACTGCTTGTGCTGAGGAGTGGGTGCAATTAGGTGGCCTCCTCTCCAGGTATCCGAGAAACAACTATGTGAGCGAGAAGGATGACGAGAGAACAACCAACACTGAGCAGTCTGGCAGACGCCGACAGAGGCAGCCAAGATGGGTGTCAGTATTGAAAGGACCACGACTGCTGAAGCCTCCCCAGCTGAACAAGCAATGGGTGAGCTGGGGAAGACTTGGAAGGTGTTGGGTTTGGCTCGTTTGACCCAGTGACTGGTGGTTTTTATTCTAATTTTTAGCCTTGTTTTAATCACTGGAGCATTGCACTTTCATTTTGGACACAAACTGTTTTGAATTTATTTTTGTTTAATAAAAGTACTTTTGCACTATGCACCATCCCATTGATTGGAGTGTTTTGCCCCAACTTCCCAGCTCATCCGATTATGTTATCGATGTTGGCAGGTTCAAGAGACGCCCAAAACTGGCAGAGGGAGTATGGAGCCAGACCTGCACCGTCACACAGCCATGAGTGAAACAGAGATAACAGATATGGGAAACGGTGATATTGCCTAACATCCAGTTACAGTATATGGAATACAACATGAAAAAGAAAGGTAATAACACTACAAACCTCTACAAAATCCATTTAATACTTACATTAATGAATTAAACATAGAGACAGTGCACAAATAACCTCTCCAGTCTCACATGTTGTAATGCTTCCCTAACAACCATTCCAGTTAAAGTTTTACATTTTGGGAATAATGTTGACTATAAATTCAAGGGCAGAAAAGTAAAGACTTTTTGAAAATTATCACCTATTTTATTTGGAGAGGCAAAGTAACCTAAAACCTGAATACCGTAAAATCTTGCATATAAAGCGCACTTGTGTATAATGTGCATGCTGATTTGGCCCAAAATTTTCAGTTAAAAAAAGAAATATATATATACTAGTCATTTAGCCCGTTACAATAACGGGCACTAGAACAGTAGTGCATAAACATTAGTAGGAACAGTCTATATTAAATGGCTAGGGACTTTGACCTCATTCTTTTTGTTGGTCGTATTTTTCTTTCTTTCAGCCTTTCTTTTGTTGATGTTTACTTGCTGAGCTGACCGTTCTTCGTGGGCTGCCGCCGTGTATTGTGTGTCTTTAATTTTCTGTGACAGTAATACTGTCTTGTACGGCTCTATTCAATAAGGGCACGTAGATGATTTAGTTCAAATGGCTCTGGAATATGTGAAGAGCAACAGGTGCAGATCTTTATTTACGCGCGCCTTTATTCGCTGCGCCCAATTGAGGTCGTCCTTTTGAGGCTCGCCTTTTTGTGCGCGCCCTTATTGAAGGATACCGTCTTGTACATCTGCTGGCTTGTACGTCCATAATATACGTCCGTACGTAATATACCTTTAATTTTCTCTGGTGGTAATACAGGCGTGCGCGTCGGTAATATGCCTTTAATCTCCTCTGACTGGCTTGTATGTGGCTGTAATATGCGTCACTGTATTGTGTACCTTTAATTTCCTCTCGCAGTAATACTGGTTTGTATTTCCGTAAAACGCCTCTAACTTTCTCTGACAGTAATATGCGCACTTCACCAGAAGACACCCACACACGGACACCTGGACGCACATAGGGATTTTATATATATAGATAGATATAATGGGTATCCTTAACTTTTCAATGTTTAATTAAAATTGCAGTCATTTTTTAGCAAAATAAAAATTAATAACAATTGTTATAATCATATTTTATTAAATTACATAAATAGGTACATTCAGTTTTTAACAATGCTTATAAAAATGTCTAATCACCAAATGTGCGTGAGTAATGACAAGCAAACAACAGCAAAAATGGCATCAACATCTGGCAAGGGAGCAAATCAAATAGATAGATAGATAGATAGATAGATAGATAGATAGATAGATAGATAGATCGATAGATAGATAGATAGATAGATAGATAGATAGATAGATAGATACTTTATTAATCCCAAGGGGAAATTCACATACTCCAGCAGCACCTTACTGATACAAAAAACAATATTAAATTAAAGATTGATAATAATCTATCTATCTATCTATCTATCTATCTATCTATCTATCTATCTATCTATCTATCTATCTATCTATCTATCTATCTATCTATCTATCTATCTATCTATCTATCTATCTATCTATCTATCTATCTATCTATCTAATTGTGGGTGGGGATGTCTCTCCTATGCTGGTATCAGCAGAAGGATGTGTGGAGGGTGCAGTACTCTGAGGTGAGAGTGGGTTAGGGTGGTCAAACCTGTTAAAGAAGATGTTCATTTGGTTTGCTCTGTTCACGTCTCTCTCGATGGTGGCACCCCGCTTCGAGCTGCAGCCTTTTGATGATCTTCACCCCATCCCACACTTCTTTCATGCTGTTATTCTGCAACTTCTGCTACAGCTTTCTCCTGTACTGCTCCTTCGCCGCCCTGAGCTGGACTCGGAGTTCCTTCTGCACGTGCTTGAGCTCATGCTGATCACCGCCTTTAAAAGCCCTTTTCTTCTGGTTCAAAAGGCCCTTGATGTCACTTGTAATGCATGGCTTGTTGTTAGCATAGCAGCGTACAGTTCTTACTGGAACTACAATGTCCATACAGAAGTTGATGTAGTCAGTAGTGCAGTCAACAACCTCCTCAATGTTCTCACTATGTGATCCCTGCAGAATATCCCAGTCTGTAGTTCCAAAGCAGTCTCTCAGAGCCTTCTCTGCCTCCGTGGCCCACTTCCTGAATGAGCGTGTGGTTGTAGGTAGGATCCTCTCTCTTGGTGTGTAGTGAGTTTGAAGCAGAACCATGTTATGATCTGCTTTCCCAAGCGCAGGCAGCGGGGTGGCGCTGTATGCATCTTTAACGTTTGCATACAGTAAATCAATAGTCTTATTTCCCTGGGTGTTACAGTCCACATACTGGGAGAAGGCAGGTAATGTTTTGTCCAGCGTCACATGGTTAAAATCTCCAGCGATTAGCACAAGCGCCTCAGGGTGCTGCGTTTGTAACTTAGCAACAGCAGAATGGATGATGTCACTCACTGTCTCCACGTCCGCCCGAGGAGGGATGTATATAATAACAACAATGACGTGTCCAAACTCTCTGGGCAAGTAATAGGGACGCAAACTTACGGCCAACAGTTCGATGTCCCTGCAGCAAGTGGAGACTTTGACGTTAACATGTCCAGAGTTACACCACCGTGTATTAACATAGAGAGCGAGTCCTCCTCCTTTGTGCTTCCCGCAGGTACTTGCATCTCTGTCCACTCTAACTGTGCTAAACCCGGGTAGCTCCACGTTAGCATCTGGGATGGTGGTAGTTAGCCACGTTTCGCAAAAGCACAACAAACTGCATTCTCTGTAGGTTCTGACATTTTTCACCAGCGCAGCCAGTTCATTGATCTTATTTGACATTGAGTTCACATTTCCCATGATCACAGAAGGCACTGAAGGCTTAAAACACCACTTTCTTGCAAGCCGCTTCATTTTTAGCTTAGTGCCAGCTCTGCTGCCACGATACCGCCTTCTTACCTCGTCAGGTAAATATATTAAATATATATAAAAATATATTATAATATATTTTATTATTTTGAATTGGATTCTGACTTGTTGGCATTCTTGAGGCCACCATTAATGTAAATACATTAATAGTCAACAGATTAACTGCATGATGACACTGTGGCAGCACTGCTGCATGGTAGTAAGGAGTCTGGGGGTCACACCCCAAAGTGCTCCTTGTGTTACAGCCCTTCCACCTGTCTAGGGGTTGTACCTGCCCCAGTTGCTCGCTGCCCTCGATAAATAGGTTCAGAGGATGGGTGGATCAATGAATACTATAATCCATCTTGTCCAGCACAACACTCTCCCTCTTGCATGTAGACAGATGAATACAATTCCAATTACAGATTAGTTTACTGTTTCAGATTTAGGATTTTGTTTGGGAGAGGTTATTTCAACTTGTATATTTTGTCTACAGTATTTTCTTGTTTTATGAGTCTCATATCCACTCCTCTTGCAAACATATTCTGTACAGTCAGCACAAGCAAGTGAAACGGTAGATCATGCATGGTCAGTGCTTATGCCTGCCTATACAAACAGAGGTATGGCAGTCTGAGCAAATCTCTGTCACATGTTATATATTACCCCGTAACAAGATATTTAAAACTGCGGTGGGTTGGCACCCTGCCCAGGATTGTTTCCTGCCTTGTGCCCTGTGTTGGCTGGGATTGGCTCCAGCAGACCCCCGTGACCCTGTGTTCGGATTCAGCGGGTTGGAAAATGGATGGATGGATGGAAGATATTTAAAAAAACAAAAAATTGAAACCGAAACAAATGCATAATAGAAAATGCTCCAACTTTCTAATCAGTTAACTAAGTCACTCCCAGATGTTACACTATGCATACATTTTCTAACAAACAAAATAAAAAAGTGCTTATTTTGCCACAAATAAAATATGTAGACAACAAACTTAAAAAAGCGCTCCTTGTGATGCGTTACAAATTTTACACAATTTCTTAATTGAGTGGGTCACCCCTTGGAGTTTTGAGCGTGCTATTGCAAATTGTTAGAAGTGGAAGCGAAGGGCTGTGATACGGTTTGCATATTAGTAGCTAGAAATCCACAAAGGGAGGAAATGAGTCAGGTATCTTAAAATAGTTTTTTTATTCCTAAACTTTCGACAACTTGCCAGGTGTCATCATCAGAGGAAAATGATTAGACATACCTATCTAACTACCTACCTACCTATCTAGCTATATATTGCCTTTGATTCCAGTATGTCTAGTCGTTTTCCACTGATGATGACATCTGGTAGGTTGTCGAAAGCTTACAAATAAAAAAGTATTTTAAGATGCTGTTGTGATGTGAGATTTTACATATAACTTGATGAATATTTTGTACTGTATATCTTTATTTGTAATTTAGACAAAGCAATGTACAGTAATCCCTCCTCCATCGCGGGGGTTGCGTTCCAGAGCCACCCGCGAAATAAGAAAATCCGCGAAGTAGAAACCATATGTTTATATGGTTATTTTTATATTGTCATGCTTGGGTCACAGATTTGCGCAGAAACACAGGAGGTTGTAGAGAGATAGGAACGTTATTCAAACATTGCAAACAAACATTTGTCTCTTTTTCAAAAGTTTAAACTGTGCTCCATGACAAGACAGAGATGACAGTTCAGTCTCACAATTAAAAGAATGCAAACATATCTTCCTCTTCAAAGGAGCAAATAAATCAATAGGGCTGTTTGCTTTTAAGTATGCGAAGCACCGCGGCACAAAGCTGTTGAAGGCGGCAGCTCACACCCCCTCCGTCAGGAGCAGAGAGAGACAGATAAAAAAATCAATACATGCCCTTTGAGCTTTTAAGTATGCGAAGCACCGTGCAGCATACTTAAAAGCTGCACACAGAAGGTAGCAACGTGAAGATAATCTTTCAGCATTTTTAGACGAGCGTCCGTATTGTCTAGGTGTGCGAACAGCCCCCCTGCTCACACCCCCTACGTCAGGATCACAGATAGTCAGCGCAAGAGAGAGAGAAAGAAAAGTAAGCTGGGTAGCTACTCAGCCATCTGCCAATAGCGTCCCTTGTATGAAATCAACTGGGCAAACCAACTGAGGAAGCATGTACCAGAAATTAAAAGACCCATTGTCCTCAGAAACCCGCGAAGCAGCGAAAAATCCGCGATATATATTTAAATATGCTTACATATAAAATCCGCGATGGAGTGAAGCCGCGAAGGGCGAAGCGCGATATAGCGAGGGATTACTGTAATTTAGTGTTTAAACCCCCCCCCCCCCCCCCCAATAGGAATGGGTCTGTTTGAATTTTACGACAGGATTTGGGGGATGTGTGTTGTAAACTAGTTTCGCAAGTTTTTCTTTGCTAAAGTCATTTCTACCCCCGCAAATGGGCTAAGGTGTACTTTAACATATGGTTTGGGGGCAGGTGTTAAGATGTTCTATTTCCCCATTGGTTTGAGGTATGGCTGTTTGGAATTGGCTTGTCTCAGAGGCCTTTAAGTACCATGATGTCCTATTGGCTCTCGGGGTTGGACAGAACATCTATAAATGTATGTGTTTAACCTCAGTAGGCTATCTATCTCTTACCAACCAACATATGATGAAGAAGCATCTCTCTTGCTAACCTTTGATGAAGACCACGCAATGAAGAGCATAGCTCAGCAGCCATTTTGAACAGACATGTGGCTGAAAGCTGAGCACCAATGATGCCTTAACCAGAGACATTTAAGTAACTAGAAGTCTGTGTGCCGCCTGAACTACATATCACCATTTAATCAGGTTGTATGGTTGCCAATATTCAAATGTACTTTGCATTTTGTTATTATTTATGAATATTATCAATAATACTAATACATTGTTTAAACTGTAACTTAACTTCTGCTTGTCTTTTTACTACATCTAATTGCCTGAAGTTATAGATATAGAAGGGAAGGTGGGGATAAGTTATATACAATAATACCTTATAAACAGTGGTAAGTCTGTGAGATTAGGCATTCTAAGGCTACATATTAATAATACAATAGGGGAAAGTAGAGCAATATATATATATTACTCTACCTAGACAAAACAGATGCGTTACTCATTTTCTCCCTTTGTGGATTTCTAGCAACTGTTAGAAGTGTATTATATCATGGGGGATGGGAGGGGGGTGAGGTGGGGTCAACCATTTAAAGTAAGTACTCCACTGCTGATGCATAGAAATACACGTATGGCTTACTGCCGTGTTGCCATCCAACTTCAAGCCCCGATTAATGGTATTTGTGTACTTTGTCATAATTTCAAAGTAACATTAATATTAATTAAGAGTAATATTAACTAAGTAAGAATGAGTTAATATTAGAAATTCTGAACAATTTACTATACAGTGATCCCTCACTATATCGCGCTTCGCCTTTCGCGGCTTCACTCCATCGCGGATTTTATATGTAAGCATATTTAAATATATATCGCGGATTTTTCGCTGCTTCGCGGGTTTCTGCGGACAATGGGTCTTTTAATTTCTGGTACATGCTTCCTCAGTTGGTTTGCCCAGTTGATTTCATACAAGGGATGCTATTGGCAGATGGCTGAGAAGCTACCCAACTTACTTTCTCTCTCTCTCTCTCTCTCTTGCACTGACGTAGGGGGGTGTGAGCAGGGGGGCTGTTCGCACACCTAGACGATAGGGACGTTTCTACCTTCTGTGTGCAGCTGCTTCCTGAAGGACATGCTGCACGGTGCTTCGCATACTTAAAAGCTCAAAGGGCACGTATTGATTTTTGACTTTATTTTTCCCTGGCTCTCTCTCTCTCTTTGTCTGCTCCTGACGGAGGGGGTGTGAGCTGCCGCCTTCAACAGCTTTGTACCGGCGGTGCTTCGCATACTTAAAAGCTAAACAGCCCTATTGATTTTTTTTTTGACTGCTTGCTTTGTTCTCTCTCTCCTGACGCGCACTCCTTTGAAAAGGAAGATATGTTTGCATTCTTTTAATTGTGAGACGGAACTGTCATCTCTGTCTTGTCATGGAGCACAGTTTAAACTTTTGAAAAAGAGACAAATATTTGTTTGCAGTGTTTGAATAACGTTCCTGTCTCTCTACAACCTCCTGTGTTTCTGCGCAAATCTGTGACCCAAGCATGACAATATAAAAATAACCATATAAACATATGGTTTCTACTTCGCGGATTTTCTTATTTCGCGGGTGGCTCTGGAACGCAACCCCCGCGATGGAGGAGGGATTACTGTATTTGGTATGGGATGTGATCTAAATATTTAGCAGTACATTTAAGACTCTAAAAAATTTTTTTTTTTTTATAGTTCATTTGCCTGTTGCTGTTGCTTTTATTATACTTTTAAATTTCATGTAAGAATTTGATTAATTCATTTTTTATCCTATTAAGTTTTATCTGAGAAGACAGAACTCACAGTAGAAAGTTGTGTCAGTGTTCTCTGTTTTATGTGTTTTGTGTGACTGGTGCCCTTTCATTGCAGCTCCACAATTCAGAAACCCAACAGTCAGTCGCACCTGAAGAAAACCGGGGAAGCTGATGAGCGGCAGGCACATCAAATGGAAGAACCCACCATTGTCCACGCCCAAACCCAACAAGTTGTGTGCGTTTGGAGAACAAATCAGCGAATAAACAAGTGCCTTTTTTGTTTATTAAAGTGACTGTGCTTTAAACCCAGTTAATTAAAAAAGGGGGAAAGTTATATTAAATTGTGACACTGAGAAGGCATCCCAGCTGAAATGCAGCGAGGCAGAAGTGTTACCTGTAATTTCATCATAGCTCCTGACAATAATATTATTTTGTAAATTAGATAACTTTTTCCTTAATGGCATCAGTATACAGAAAATTTAACACGCATGATTTATAAGCCATAACTTTCATATGTGGCTTGAACAAAGACATTGGACTAAAGAAAATGTACTGTCAAATATAGCTAAGAAGCTAATAAGCAGTATTATGCTGTGTGACTGGTGAAACTGAAGTGTTTAAAATAGCACAGAGCATACAGCATAATCAGAAAGACAAGTAAAAATGAAAAGTGAAAATCACAAAGCAACTAGAAAGAGTCTATGAGACAGAGACCTCTTAGGAGAAACCACTCCAGATGCTATTAACAAGCTCAGTAGTGCTTACACTTTCAAAGAACCTCTGATTTGTTTCATTCCCCAGCAGTCCTCGGGCTCTGGTACATAATGCACAAGTTTTGATCCCTTGTAAGTACTCCTTTCATCAGCTTGATGTTAACTCTACTGAGTCCACTATAGATTTTGGCCATGAGCAATCAGTAATCTTACATCTGAGCTTTCATTTGTGATATAATTTGACATTATATTTATTTATTTAACTCAACTCAAAAAAACAGGATCCCCAGACACAGTGTAGGTCTTTTGATGAGTTGTTTGCTTTGAAACATCTTCCTTACTCAACTGCCTCAATGCTAAACTTGTGCCATGGCCCAGTCCAAAATGGGACATTGTTCATTGAGAGACTTGTCACCCTCAGTGGGGGTAATGCTTTGAGGACCTTTTTCCTTTGCTCATTCACAATTTTTCTGAAATTGCTTCTACATTATATTCCATTTATTTTGCTTTTATTTGCATGGCAGCTACTTTTATAACATAATCAGTCTGGGGGACTGTTTGTGAATAAGTGTTGCAGGACAAGGATACAAAATTGATTATCACAATTGAAAATCTCAAAAAAAAATAGAAGCTAATAACAAATCCCAGATTATAAAACCTTACAGCTACTACCAGTTAGACAGAAATTTACCAAACAAGAGAGTCTCCAAATACTTCTTAAATACAACAAGGGAGTCAGCTTTCTGAATGAAGGTGGGCATCTCGTTTCACCAACAAGGAGCTACACATGAAATTTAATACCATGTAGAAGTGATATCACCAGACTTGAAAGGTCAATTTAGAGCATTGAACCCCCTCATATACTGTAACTGCTGACACATTGAGTACTCTGTAGGCAAGCGTCAAAGATCTGAATTTAATTCATGTTGCTATAACAAGCCAATGTGGCAATCTTTTCAGAGGAGTGACATGTGTCCATCTCAACTGGTTGAACACCAGATGTGCTGCCACTTTTAGAATCACATGCTGGTACTACTGCCAGCAGGGATTTGCGGTAGTCCAGACGTGACAAGACCAAAGCTTGGACCAAGAGTTGTGTGGCATACACTGTTAGATACAGTCTGATCTTGTGAATATTATATAGAGTGAAGCTGCAAGACTGAGAGACAGTAGCAACATGGTCTGTAAAGGAAAGCTGGTCATCAATCACCACCCCAAGCTTGAGTAGCAACTTGGCAGATGTACCAATAATGGACGAAGATGAACAGACAGATGAGCTGGGATGACAAGAAGGTCCATCTTTGCCAAGTTGAGCTGGAGATGGTGTGCCTTCATCCAAGTAGCAATATCAGTAAGACATGCTGTAACCAAATGTTTGAAGTGTGCTACTGTGATCTGTGAGATTCATTCCATAGTAAATTTAAAATAGTACATATTTATTTTATTTAAAACTAGCTGTCCCCCTTGGCTCTGCCTGTGTAATAGTGAAATAGGACAAACTGTAAAAATCAAAAGACAAACAGGTATCGCTAGCTAAGTGGAGAAAAGGTACGCTTCAATACATGGTGAGAGGTACAGCAACTCGAACAGAGGCTGGTACGTGAGTAAGGAGGAGCCTGCCCAGCTCCTACTCCTGATGTCACGCTTCTCTCTTCCCTTGGCCCGCCTCTGTCTCAGATTAGCGCAAATAATTTACTCCTGCAAGCGAACTTTTGTACTTGGCGCGATGAGAGAAGTCGCAGAATCAACCAGAATGTTCAAGCAAATTATAGAAAAAAAAACAGGTCTACATCTGTTAAGTAAAAAGCGGACAGACAGACCTTGGATTTTACATCTATAGGGATGGGTAATTGAGGCCATAAATAAATATAGCTGAAGCCACACAAACCATCTGACAGGAATAAAGCATTACTGCCATGAAAGCAATCTGACAGGGAGAAGGCACAACTGAGATGTGAAAAGACAAGTGGAGGCAACTCAGGCGTGCTATTAAAAAGTGCTCATGTGCTCCTTGTTTGGTCAGGGGCCACTATCCACTGTTTAGCATTTCCCTGTGTTAGCAAAAAATGAACCCTATGTTTGGCAAGTGCATGTTCTTATTTTGGAAATAAAGGCCGTGAGAAAAGTATAAAGCTCTGGCAACTGCTCTGTACATTAGAGCTCACCTCTGGATGGATGGAAGGCATCACTCCTGCTTGTAACTCGGAATCGCGCCTACTGCACTCTCAAAGTGGCCAGAACTGACTGCAGGAACCCCACGACTGCATGCTTTTGCCAGGAGCTCTCCTTTGAAAATTGTATTATTGTGAGTGTCCAGCCAATATTACAAGAAGCTAAGTGTATCCTTTCTTTAGTGTAATTTTTTATCACCGCCGTACCAGTGCAGAAAGATATAATATTTTGTTTTGTAATATATATATTTAGAGAGAGAGACTTTTGGTCTAGTAAAAGCTGCAATCTTTAATGAATGTATTCCCATGAAGAGTGTGCCCCCTGGTGGATGCACATGCAGAGATTCTAGCTGATGCCATGTGGTCTTGTGGAGGGAACAACAGGCACACACGGTTTCAGCTGGAACATTCCCCTTGACCTCCTAGGCATCTTCTTGGAGACATGTCTAATAGTCAGAATTCTGGAGGCTGCTACATCTTATTTGTTTGTAGTGACACTTGCAGGTCCTGAATCTCAGCCTCAATAGAGAAAAGCTAATGGGTGCCCTATGAATTAATCTATTAATTCTATGAAGTAAGAAAAAACCTTAATACTAACTTGGTCCATAGAGCAGACAAACACAATGTATCAAAATAGAAGGAAAGAACAACGCTAAATGCAAGGTAAATAGTAAGCAAAGAACAGCAGAATGAACAAGCAAGAAAACGGTAACCTTTAGAAAAATCATTGCAAATAATGTCACAAAGGCTTGCAGATCTACAAAAAGGCTAAATAAAAAGCTGGGAACTCACCTTCTGCAGATCACCTGTGTACACAAGCTTAGAGAGTGCACACACACACACACACACACACATCTCCCAGCAGGACACACTAAGCAAATACAGGAGGCAGCTGGAAAGTGTCAGCTATGCACAGTAAATAAAAATAATTAATTAAATCAATAGAAGTAAATAAAGCACTTGGCTAACAATGCCGACTGTGAATTTTCACATCTAATAGTTATTACTCAGAAGAGTTGAGATTTTGTTCCATGTAAATATCTTATGCTTCCATGTCATTATTTATGTTACTGCTCATGTGAATTTCCCCTTGGGGTTAATAAAGTATCTATCTATCTATCTATCTATCTATCTATCTATCTATCTATCTATCTATCTATCTATCTATCTATCTATCTATCTATCTATCTATCTATCTATCTATCTATCTATCATCCCACTGATGGCCTTTCCACCATCCTCCAAATGTGTCCATGAATCCATCTTGGTGTAACTTGAAGTCTGTCCTGTTACTACCCAACCTAGCATGCTTTGAGTGCCATCATGTTACTACTGTTGTGCATGGCCAGAATAGCACATGAACATTTCAGCTTCTTACACAGTGATGTTGTCTCTATTACATTTGATGGTCAAAATGTTTCCATTTTGTCAAAACAGCAGCCTTAAATATACTTAATTGCCTGCAAGGTTTTTTCTGCAGGTTGTTAAATGTCTAAGATGTAAAAAGTCCATTGAACATATCAGGTTGTCACATTTAGCAAGGCAGTTCTGTAATGCTTCAGTCTCACTGTTAGCTTGATCACTCATTGACAGTTCTCTGCTACCTGACTTCCATTTTTAATCTTCTGCACTCAAGGGAAGTGTTTTAGAAGAGGTGTACCTTTCACTTGAGCTTCATATCTTATAGCATTTATATCTTGAGCTTTATATTTTGTGGCATTCTGTTCCTGACTGAGGTAATAAATATATTGACCTTTGATAAAAGTATCGACTGTGATTTTTTTTAGCTATTTGAAGATAAGGGTACTGGTATTGTAGTGAACATATCCAGCTGAGACTGTGTCTTTGTGTTTAGTCATGTCTTTAACTAAACTTTTATTTAACTTATAGCTACATTACACAGAAATTCAACACAAAGTAAAAGGTCTCAAGTGGCTTGTCTGGTATGTAGAGTTCAACTGAAAGTTCTGATTATTGTTAAAGACACAAAACCTATAAAAAGTACTGAATAACTATCTTTCTAGAAAGACACTTGAGCACCACGACTTCAGCTGAATATTTCCTGTGCCAGCAGATCAGTCTCAAACATTACCTTGGTGTTTTAACTTATTTTTCTTTACAGAACAGCATCAACACATAGATACTTTGGGAGGGCCTGCATGAATTGCTTGCTTAAGGAAAGATTCATTATACCTAGGTTAATGTTCGACTACAACACAGTGTGATAGTTAGGGGTCTCCGTGACCCCTTGAACCCTCAGACTAGACGTCAGACACCAGGTAAAAGTCCAAATATAATATTTATTATTATAAATAAGTGCATAAAGCACCCTCCTCTCCACAATACTCAATAACAACCCACAATAATCAATAATCAATCCTCCACACTCCCAGACACTTTGCCACCCTTCCTCCCAGCTCAGCTCGCCATCTGGGATTTCCCATAGTCCTTTTATAGTCCTGATCCGGAAGTGTTTCGTCCTCTCTGTCCACGTGACTAGGAACACTTCCGGGTCATATAAAAACTTTTCTTTACCCCGGAGGCACGTCATTTCTTCCTGTCATGTGATCTTGATGCACCTCCGGGTTATAGGGCACATAAGAGTCCGACAACCTCCCTACAGCGACTCCTGGAGGCCCCCATGGTATCCAGCAGGGCTGTGCATATAAACTACAGAGTCCATGATGCCCTGCTGGAATTCGGGGCACGTTCATGCTGTCGGGAGAGCTCCTCCTGGCGGCCTGGGAGTGAGGGCCGGAGTAGAAAGCCGGCAATCCTTCACAACAGTCATTTCAAAATATAAAAGGTATTCTGCTCTAGCTAATGTAATGGGGGTTAAAATGCTCAGAAATTAAAACATACAAAGGAGAAACAAACTGATTTAAGGACTGCACAAAGTCCATTTATTTTGCTTGTTAATGTTCTATTATTTGTAATATCTAGCATTGCTATAATTGTAGATATTATGTCTTTTCAGAATAAGTTAAGTTTGAACTGGATATTTTAAAGAAAGAAACACTTTTCTGACAAGTAACCGTATGTTCTAAGTGAAAGGGGTAAAAAAGAACCATTTGTTTTAAAGGTGCATCCCCGGCACCATGCCCAGCGTCTTTCAGATTCTGTTAAAAGCTTGGGGTATGAAACGTAGGTTTTATGAGCCTCAGTGACAAGTGGACAATAAAAAGTCAGTCAGTGAGCTAGCTAGGGACAAACCAAGGGACACACGGAAAGAGAGACACAGGCACAGAGGACACTGACTAGAGATGATACAATAATCAGGCACTGGAGAGAAGCAACCTGAAAGAGCTGAACAGAAATGATGACTTGACCAGGGACTGGGTGTAACTAGGAAGATTTTGGCCCATCTGGAATGGACATACACATTGACCTGATCTTTGTCACCTACCAAAACCACACAAAATTCAGGTTATGTAATATTAAAAGCCACATTTATATATTTTTTTTGTTTTATAAGATTTATAATTGTATACCACTGAAAACTAGGACAATGAGTTCTTTTTTCAGATAAGTCAATTAAAGTTGTAAGAAATAAATTACAGTGACAGTCATATCTGGGTGAAGTAAGGTGGTAGACGATAGTCTTGGATGAAAGTGCATTGCGACAGTGAACTGTATAATCTCTAAAGGTCACAAAGTGTATGACTAGAGAAACAGGAGTGGTGAAGAGGTGTTCATGTAACTGTAGTCTAAAGAAAAAAAAATCTGGACTTTTGATAAAATGGGATTTAATGTTTTCAGGAAAGGTGTCTCCAAAAGCCTCCCCATGATGAAATATTTATTAATATATGTGTATGTTTGCCACTGATGTTGTACTGAGGGACACCATTATGTTATGCTCTGGCTCATTGACGGACACCCTGTGGTAATCTGCTTTACCAATTTTAAAGAAAATGTCTTAAGGACAGTGTATAAAATGACTGACCGTTGGTAAAGTAAAAGCATTTACCTGTTTAAATTGTTGAAATGCGGGGGTGTGCTTCCGTAAAAAGTATTTTAGGTCCACGCAATGCAAAACTGACGGTAGGTAGGCCTGCATCCACTTCAGTCTTGATGGATGCCATATGTGCCCAGCCAAAAAAGTCGAGCATCTCCATTGCCTGCCTGCCATTAACACAAGACGTGGTCCTCTTGTGTATTATCAGTTTTTATCTTAATTTATGTGAACTGTTATTGCTTTGAATTTCACTCAAACTTTTACCACAAAATCGTAGAGCTTTTCTTTGGTGTACACATCATAATTAATGCTTGAGTCTTTCCAGTAGCTGATGAACTTTGGAACCATTGGGAAACATGGCAGTAGTAGTACATACAGAAAGCAAATGTCAAAGGAGGTGTTAGATTGATTTATGACTTTAAGCCCCGCCCCCAAATATGAAAATATGCAAATATGAAAATATAAAAATATGAAAATATAAAAATATGAAAATAGGATATATAAAAATATGAAAATATAAAAATATGAAAATTTATGAAACTATAAAAATATGAACTATACCCTGCCCCTGGGGGGTTGGACCTCCGTCATAATTGATCATCTCTAAACCACACCTTTTAGGGTGGGTCTTTCGTAAATCGGACACCTATCACTCCCCATTAACAATACTCACGCCCCCGAGGTACGCCTTTATCTCTCAATCCGCCTATAGGGTTAGGGGTGAGGCGTGTCTCTCACCACCGACTGTGGGAGGAGCCGAAAGAGTTCTTGTATAAAATTCTAGACATTCAGTGAAAACGCCACGACACACAAAAGCAAACAGAATGGATGGTCTTGTGAACGCTCCTAAGAAAGCAAACAGGGTGTCCAGAAGAACGTTACGGGAGTTACGGGAACCACGCTTCAGCTCAGTCTGGTACGACTCTAACTGTGCTTTGTGCCGGGTAGAGTTGAAAAGAAATGCTGAGGGACAGCTCACGATCGCTGTTTCCAAGAAGGAGCCTATCCTTCCCGAATATAACGAGGCCAGTCACGAAGAGGAGGAAGATAAAGAAAATGTGATAAAGGAGCGAGTGAGTGAAATTAATTTTTCTATAAAAGACTGGACTTTTTTTAAAGCTCTTATGCCAAATATTGATGAAGCTATTTATCAAGGGAAACTGTCTGACCAGATGAAAAGAATTAAAAGAAAATTGGAGGAGGAGTTTAGCATGTTGAATAATTCATGCTCGGAGGAGGAGGAAGAAAACTGGGAGGCAACCACCCCTAAGTGAGTGGGGATAAATACAGAGATCTTTTCCCCCCAGTCTACATTAAACTATCGAGATGTCTTCAAATACTTACCCTACTGAAGCTGGTGCTAGCTGGTCCGGTCGTCTCCCTGTTCTCTCGGCCTCTGAGGTGGCAGAAGTCCTCGACATTTTGATGCGCTCCGAAGAACCAAGCTCCGGAGGTATGGAACATACGTCCGCCGCTGACTACCTGTTTTGGCCGGCTAACCTTCAAGCCAACACCGCCTACTCTACTCCCGACGAGATGATCAACACTAACCTACAGCCCTGCTACTCGGCTGCTGACCAGATGCTGACAGACAACGATGTGTTTTGGTCGGGTGCCAACCAACACCCCGCCGGCTACGCTCCTGATCAGACCTGTTGGTCTATGGAACAGACGGCGCTCTGCGACGGCCTGTTTTGGCCCGACGACATCGTACCTAACTCCGGGTACTCTGCCCCTAACAACTCTCCTTCAGACCCACCGTCTTGGCCGGATCTTCTGATGCCCTCAAACGACCAGATCTATTGGCCCGAACCTCAGTTACCCGCCCCTGATGATATGTATTGGCTGGACAGTCTCCTGGAGAACCGTACAGTACCTGACCATTTTGTCCCTGCTGAGGATGCTCGGCGGAGCCTAACGGGAGCTGAGGAGATAGCCGTGCAGGCCATGCGGCAAGAAGAGGCCATGGACAACCTGGTAGATGCTCTGTCCGCATGGAAGCCATCGTCCCAGTATGCTGATTATGAGAGTATGGACATTGACCAAACTGACGGGCCCCTGGGTCAAACACTTCGAAAGACTCTGAAACTGGTCAAGAGTTTGATTGCGGCTCTGCTGGACATAATAGTCGATCGGGACCTAAAAAGTACCTGTCATGGCTGTTTCATAGATCACCTCAGCCAGACACAGCATACATGTCTGTTTGAGCCTGACTCTGTTTATCGGGTTGGCCGCTTTCAAGAGGTTCTGACTGTTTTCCGCAAACCTTGGCTCAGGAGCCTGGTCATAAAGACTCTGGGTTGCTTCAACATCTTTCCGCCTTTTCACAAGGTTCATTCATTTGTGCAAAATGCCGTCGATGAACTGGAAAAAGAACATTCTATTAGCGAAGCCATTGTACAAGCCTTTCACAACATGGACGATCCCTCTTACTCGAAAATACGTGAAATAGTTGATGCCTTTTCTAAAAGACATTTTTCTGAACCGAACACGACCGATGCGCCTTTGGGGTTTTACGGGGAGTATGACTTAGAAAAATCAGACGAAGTGTCTGCACTCAATGTTCCTGTTCTATGAAATGTTTTAATCATGTTTTTTAATACTGCCGTTTTCAAATTTTAATAATGTTTTTAATCATGCTGTTTTCAAATTTTAATGTTTTTTAATCATGCTGTTTTGAAATTTTAATAATGTTTTTAATCATGCTGTTTTGAAATTTAAACAATGTTGTTTTGAAAATTAACAATAAAGACTCATTTGATTTTTAAACCATTGACATTTTTCTTTCACCGTCGACGATGGAGGGTTACTTGAAAAAAGTTTATTATAACCCGGTAAATCCTGGTAGCTTTGGGGGAAAAGACTCTTTGAAAAGAGCTCTTGAGGTTTCGGGTCAGAAAAGTAATGACCAACAGGTGTCGGATTGGTTATCCGGTCAATATGCTTATACAATTCACAAACCCGCTAGAAGGCATTTTAGGAGAAATAAGGTTTATGTATCCGATATAGACTCGCAATGGCAGATGGATTTAGCGGACATGACAAATGTGTCCAAGCATAATCTGGGGTATAAATATTTGTTAACCTGTATCGACGTACTTTCTAAGTACGCGTGGGTACGACCCCTGAAGAACAAAACGGGTAAGGAAGTGACAAGAGCCTTCCAAGACATTCTGAGTGCCGGTCGAACTCCAAAGAAGCTCCAGACCGATAAGGGTAAAGAGTTTTTCAACCGAGATTTTCAAAAACTGTTAAAGAAGATAGGAATAAAACATTTCACCACAGGAAACGAATTAAAGGCCTCTGTGGTGGAGAGATTTAACCGCACACTAAAATCTAAAATGTGGAAATATTTCAGCGCTTATAACACGAGAGCCTACATCGATAAATTGCCGGATCTAGTATACTCTTACAACAAAAGTTATCATCGAAGCATAAAAATGGCTCCTTCCGATGTTAACGCGTTAAATTCCTGGAAAGTTTTCAAAAACTTATACGGCGTAGCCAGCCCCCCGGGTCCGCCGCTGTTTAAGTTCAAAGTAGGAGACACAGTTAGGGTGTCTAAAACCAGACATCCTTTTGAGAAAGGTTATGAGCAAACATTTTCAGATGAAATCTTTACCGTATCTGAACTTGTACCTAGGGAACCGGCACTGTACAAACTGAAAGACTACGATGGTGAAGAGATTGTAGGATCCTTTTACGACCCTGAATTACAGAAAATTAAATTCGGATCCACAGACGTTTACAGGATTGAAAAAATACTGGCTAGGAAAGTTAAGAATAAAAAACGACTCATTTTAGTCAAATGGCTCGGCTGGCCAGAAAAATTTAACAGCTGGATACCGGAGAGCCAAGCCCAAGATGTTCAATAAAATCCAGAACGCTCCTAATCGACTCTTCATTCTCTAGCGGTATACCATGGAGCGCAAAAGTTTTTTTGTGACTCTACCGAGCAACGCGTCCTCAGACATTTTCCCTAACAACACAATTTCCAATTTCACGACGAAGCTTGCTAAACCCATAGAATTAGAAGGTTCTTGGGAAGTCGGTCTAGCCGAAATCCAGTACCCACATACGTGGAATACCATAGACAAACCGGATAACGAATTCTACGTTTCAGCTCCGGGGGTAAAAAAACATTTCTACATTCCATGCGGATATTACGAAGGTATTCACGACCTACTGTCTTTTATGAATTCGACAACCTTAAGCCTGCCCACTTTGACAGATGTTGCAGCTGGATTTGTCCCTTCCGAGAGCTCTGCGAAATTCAGTTATAATGCTGTGGAAAGAAGAGTCTACGTGGTACCAGGTGAAAAGGATGAAACTATACACTTGAAAGGACAGCTGGGTCGAATATTAGGAGCGCATCCTGATCAGACTCGGGGTTTAACTTATAAGGCACCTTTCCCCGCCGACATCAGGGCTGGCTTTTACACTTTGTACGTGTACGGGGATATGGTATCTCATCAGAGAGTCGGAGACAGCTACGTACCCCTTTTGAGGTGTGTTCATATAGAGGATCAGGCTAATAAAATTACAACCATCACATATGACAAACCGCATTATGCCCTAGTCAGCAAGAACCATTTTGACACAGTGACTATTGAAATAAAGACGGACCAGAACAAAAACGTGCCATTTCAGTTTGGTAAGGTGATAGTGAAGTTGCATTTCAGACCCGTCAGGCATTGTATGCACGACTGAAACAATGAGGACTTACCAGGACCCGACACCTTACATCCAATATTATAAGACCCAAGCGGGTAATGGCTTACCGGGATTCTCTGGATCCCCTGTAATGTATGGTGGGGGGATTGGAGGTATATTTTTGAGGATTGTTTAGAAGAGCTTTACCTCTCCTGAAAAAAGGCTTTGACATCGCAAAACCACATATCAAATCCGCGGCTAAAAATATTGTAAAAGATGTGATCACAAGGGCTATATCCAGTGCTGCGGGTGGAGTCCTAGAAAAGCAGAAGGAAGCGGGCTTGATGGTCATGAGAAAGACAAAATGCAAGAGACCACCAGGGTCGCGTCAGGCCCCGCCAGCTAAAAAGGCCCGGCGCACTATTTTTACAGCATTATCTAAACGTCGTCAGAAGAGGAACAAGACTAAAGCAGGCAAAAAGAAGAAGAAGAGAGACATTAAGAGAAGATGGCTTTCGTACACAGAATGTCCGAAGAGTGTGTCAAATCTGAACTGGATCTGTTTACGGTGCCTTTCACTCAAACGAGTGTAGATAAAAGTATATACGTTGAAGTACCACCACTCTCAGCCCTCTCTGAAGTAGCTCCGCTAGAATTTCTCATAGCCGGAAATGGGGAAGATTACCTGGACTTGAATAACACTCTTCTACACCTAAGGGGAAAGATAGTGAACGCTGACGGGACTAACATACCTGCCGAGGCAAAGGTCGGATTTGTCAACTACCCTATAGCCAGTTTGTTTTCTCAAGTTGATGTCACCCTGGGGGACCGCCTAATATCGCAGAGTTCAAGTTGTTATCCTTACCGAGCGGTCTTAGAAGGTCTGCTAAATTACAGCCAAGAGACTCTTCATTCTCAGTTTGCTACAGGACTTTTTTACAAAGATACACTTAACAAATTGGAAGAGACAGACCCCGCCGGAGAAAACATCGGTTTTAATAACAGAAGCGCCTATACAGCCGGTAGCAGGACTGTCGAACTTCTGGGGCACATACATACAGATCTCTTTTTCCAGGAAAAACTACTATTGAACGGCCTAGACGTGAAGATTAAAATGGTTCGGAACAAAGATGAATTCTGCTTAATGTCCGGTGATGCCGAACGTTACAGAGTAATCATAACATCAGCCTCTCTGTTTGTAAAAAAAGTAAAAGTTTCACCGGCCGTGAAATTAGGACACGCTCATGCCCTTACATAAGCCAATGCTAAATACCCTGTGGAAAGGGTGAATATGAAAGTATTCAGTATGCCCGCGGGAATCCGAGTATGCAATCAAGAAAACCTGTTTCTGGGTCAACTACCAAAGTATGTGGTGATTGGCATGGTGGATAATGAGGCCTTTTCGGGGTCTTATACACGTAACCCGTTCAATTTCAAACACAACGATGTAGAGTTCCTGGCTCTGTACATGGACGGTGAACAGATTCCCGCCAAACCTTTTCAACCAGACTTTGTAAGCGGCAACAGTGCCAGAGAATATTATAACCTGGTATTGGCCACTGGTAAGCATTTGAAGGATCAAGCTCTGTCTATCAGCCATTCAGAGTTCTCGCAAGGATATACTCTTTTCGCTTTTGATCTAACCCCCGATCAAGAATGCGTGATCATTTTTCATTAGTTAAAACTGGAAACATGAGATTTGAATTACGCTTCCGCGTCCCTCTCCCTCGGACCGTCAATCTAATAGTATATGCGGTCTTTGACAACATCATCGAGATCAACCAGAGACGTAATGTTCTGTATGACTACTAATAAGCACCATGAATACAAAACAATTAACACAACTACTGTCCCAAGACCCCTACACCGAAAGATATTTCCGCGGTGTGCTGGCGTGTGATCAACTGCCGGAAAAAAACAATGTCTTACCGGCCATGTTTGCAGTGAATACTCACCGTCAAACCCAACCCGGAGAACACTGGCTGGGGATTTACCTCACAGAAGACGGAAATGGGGAGTTTTTTGACTCCTATGGAAATCCTCCGGACTTTATCTACTTCCCGAATGACATTTACCGTTTCTTAAGCAAAAACTGTAAACAAATCATTTACAATAACCGACAGCTTCAAAGTTGGTTCTCGGACAAATGCGGTCAACACTGCCTCTTCTATCTGCATCAGAGAGGAAAAGGTCTCCCGTACACCTCTGTAATAAAAAAGTATTCGGAGGACGTGAACAGTAATGACTCTATGGTCTCTAAATTTGTTCGTTCCTGGCTTCCTTCGCCGGGACTCTGTTTTTATCAGTACCCTTGCGTGCAAAGATCAGAGACCTATAAATATTTCAATAGACGGTTAAAGGATGACGACACTCTGTAATGAGATAAAATTGTATTTAATAAACAAATCATTTTACAAATTAATAAGCGATCCATTCCAGTCTTTTTTTTCTCGGTTTCAGTCGGTATGGGGTAACTTCTGTATGATGAGCAGGGTGGGGGGCTGCGGGTGGCTTAAAACTTTCAAGGAGTTCTCTCGTTTCATCATTAGGTACGACAGAAAATGGAATGTTCAAACAGGCCATGGCGTTTACAAATTCCTTCCACCCCCGCGGTCTCCTATGTTCAGGTATTGTATGAGAAGCGGTCAGATTACGGACCAAATCCACCATGTTGGATCCGACCAAAGGTTTACCCTCTAACAATAGCTCTCCACGATTATTCCAAAACGCGTGATGGGGATTGACGGACATTTTATGTAAAACAAATTCAACATTTTTCTTTGCTTTTACAGGTGCGCTTCTCAAAACCTCTTGCCAAACCTTGTCCTCAGACACCATGACTGATCCAGGACCCCCCTCGCCATTTTCTTCTTCTTTTGGTAATACAAGCGTCAGACTGCTAGTTTCTTTATCGGACTTTTTAACTAGAGTCAGATATCTCTGCAAGATAGAAGTGTAAAGCTTCATCTTCTCATCAGCCCCTATATCACAGCGTTGCAGGACGTTTCTCATTTCTTTGTCCAGTTCAGTTTCTGTGGCACTCAAGAGATCGTTCGGGTTAGCGCTCTTTTGCTGAAAAAGAGACATCTGTTGCTGCGGGACCAAATACATTTTTTGAGCGTATTCCATGTTTATGCTCTAGAAGCTAATAAATTGGATATGAATGGCACGGCGACGCTTAAAAGAGCTCCCAAAAAGCCTCCTTTCTGGTTCAGAATAGCTTTCTTCTTTTTTAAGGTTAGTTTTCTGTCACTTATTTTTCTGACAGATGTTTTATGCTTCTTGATTAGCTTAAACTGTTTGGGCGAAAGAGGTATATTACCTTTTAAAGTATTACAGGCTATTTCGGACAAAGCATTAATTAAATCGTCAGAAGAGGTGTTTATAAGAATTTTACGGCGGCGACAAGAGCAACAGAGTAAGGCCTTGAGAGGCTGTAGGTTTCTGCTTATTCTGGCCGACATGCTGACAGAATATGTAACTGGGACTCAGAACAGCTTCTTTTATCTTTTCACGGTGTACACGACCGGCCAATCGGGCGGAAACAGACCTGTTCTTAAACGCAGTTCGTCTGGGGTCTGTGCCTTTAAATCCACTAAGAGATAGCCGTACGGTAGTTTTGTAGCATCTTCGAAAGCTTCCAAAAAGAACTTAACACGCCTCGGATACATTTGGCGGGCCAAGGTAGTAATCTGCAATTTGTACCTGGCGTTTTTAAAAAGAGTAATGTAATTGGCGTTAAGATTAATCGTTCGGCTTTTCTTTCCTTGAAAGAATAAATTTTGAACCAAGTAAATGATAGACAGATTCCGATGATGAGTATATTTTGTGAAAGCCTTTTCTATTTCCTGGCTTTCGCTAGCCGATTCCATCAGATCATCTATAATGACCAAATTTATTTTCTCAGGAGGGAGAAGTTCGTCGTCGCATAAAGACTTTGGGAGTCCCTCAATAAATTTTAATTGCTGAAATTTAGCCGATAGCTCGTCGTACATTTTCTGCCAGCAACTATAAAACCAAATTATATTTTGAAAAGGATGAGACACAACGTGGTTCGAATGTTCCAATAATTTTTTCACATAATAGGATTTACCGGAACAAGAGGGCCCCGAGATAATTTTAGCGAAGGGGTGTTGAAGGCGTGCGTCAAAATCTCTTTTAGTAGCCATAAGGTCTTGTGTTGTAATCTTTTAGGAGAACCCTCTTGTTATACACCACTCTGAATTTCTTCCTGAGTGGTCTGTTTTCTAAAGTGAAACGTTTTTTATTTCGATGGATCCGCTTACCGTGAACCAGTAACTCTTGAGGAGGGGCTTCATGAGACGTCACAAAATTCTGAACTAGATTGGTTAGTGACTCGAGGTTTATAATTTTACCTTCATGCATGTTTTGCCTTGTGCCGTTTTATAACCGTACGTCTTTGGACCGCCTGAAGCAAATTCAGTAATATAATCACCAGGATTTAACTCACTGGTGAGCTCTCCTAAATAGTCACCCAGAGGAGGATTGTACTGACCAGGCTGAGAAGTAAAAATGACCGAGTCGGTGTCGTGGTACAACACCCTTTCTCCCAGACTGTCCAGTAAATCGTACAACTCTAACCGGGCATAGGCCGTGGTGAAAGCAGCAATGACAACATTAACGCTACCAGGTAGGGTATACTTTTCATCGGTGTACTTCCACTGTATTTGAGCAATCTCATCGCCGATAAATTCAAAATAAGAAACATTATACTGTTTGGAGAAAATATATTGCAAGAATTCCTCACCGTCCTTGACTAAGCTAGTAGTGAGATGGAGAGGTTTTTGCCCAAATTTACCCCAAAGAGAATTTAAAAACAACTTTGAAATTTGTCTCTTAGCCGGATTTATGGCGATGTTATCGCGGACCAATTGCACACCTTCCTTGTGATAATAATCTATACTAATAAAAGGCAAAGCCCTCACTGACTGACTGACTGACTCACTCATCACTAATTCTCCAACTTCCCGTGTAGGTAGAAGTCTGAAATTTGGCAGGCTCATTCCTTACAGCTTACTTACAAAAGTTAGGCAGGTTTTATTTCGAAATTCTACGCGTAATGGTCATAACTGGAACCTGTTTGACTGACTCACTCATCACTAATTCTCCAACTTCCCGTGTAGGTAGAAGTCTGAAATTTGGCAGGCTCATTCCTTACAGCTTACTTACAAAAGTTAGGCAGGTTTTATTTCGAAATTCTACGCGTAATGGTCATAACTGGAACCTGTTTGACTGACTCATTCATCACTAATTCTCCAACTTCCCGTGTAGGTAGAAGGCTGAAATTTGGCAGGCTCATTCCTTACAGCTTACTTACAAAAGTTAGGCAGGTTTCATTTCGAAATTCTACGTGTAATGGTCATAACTGGAACCTGTTTTTTGTCCATATACTCTAATGGAGGTGGCGGAGTCACGTATCGCGTCATCACGTATTACGCCTCCTACGTAATCACGTGAACTGAAAACGAGGAAGAGATTTACAGCACAAGTCAAACGCGGGAACGAAGGTAAATGACGTTAATTGTTGACTGTCTTTTAATACTGTGTACTTGTTGAGTGTCTTTTAATACTGTGTAAGCATACATATTAACACATGTGCAATTAAACGTGTGCATTTATGGGGTGATTTCTCAGGCTTAAAAGCTCGCCTTTTATTAAAAAGGTAAATGCAAACTCTTTTCATTCTGAAGGGCACAAACCACGTTAGATTTCAGCCGTTAAACACGCAAAAATGTCAGTACACCAGATAAATAAGCGCAACATATTATCAGTTGTATTGTATGCTTACAATACATATAGAAATGTGTTAATCGTTAACTAATATTATGGGATGGTGTTTTTCGACTCATGCTTTGATTTAAACAATTGCATGTCTTGGTGGGTTTGCGTAGCTTATTGTCAATATCTTTACAGCTCTTTTTAAGACTTAATTTAAAAAAGTTTTCTTTTCTTCTTAATAAAAATTTAAAAGCAGTACTTTAAAAGCAGCGCTCACTTCACTCCCTTACGGGAATCGAACCTCGGACGTCAGCGCTAGAGGCTAAGCCCCTAAAAATTGCGCCACGGCGTGTGGTTCGTTTATTTGACAGCATGTAGATCGGGGTAATTACATTCACGGCATTCGTAGTCTGATTCACAATCTGGTTGTATGGGTGGTTACCTACCAGGTAACGCTTATGGTTAGCCAGCAAGTCATCTCCAAGTGATCACTCGAGTGAACGCAGCTTCACAAAAAAACAGTTCCTTAACAAACTGTTATTGATATATTTTCCCTCAATTTTAAAAGGTTTTGTTTTCTTCTTAATAAAAATTTAAAAGCAGTACTTCGCCGGTGCGAAGCGCGGGGATTTGAGCGACTGACGCATACAGACATATTCATGAGTGCAGGTACTTCGGAAAGAAAAAACTGTGTAAACCTAAACTTTAAATTAAGTTCATAGACCTACAAAAGTTTGCCATTGATTTGAGGCAAGATTGCTTTTCTCATGTACAACTATACGTTGCATTCTTAACAGTAAGCTTGCAATGCTTGGTCATATTACAACCTGAGTGCTGAACTGACAACGTCGTATACAAACAGAACTATAACAATCGTAATAAACAAACAAAAAAAAAAAGCGAGGAACCCTTG